>NC_091284.1:542180475-542512975 GCF_032444005.1 Ranitomeya imitator | reverse complement strand
ACTTTCATTGGTGGATTTTTTGCGCAATACGGTGACAAACGCAGCATGCTGCGATTTTCTACGGCCGTAGAAGACCGTATAATACGGATCAGTAAAATACGGCTGATAGGAGCGGGGCATAGAGAAGCATTGTACCGTATGCAATCCGTATTTTCTGCACCTCTCTTACGTCCGTAAAACACGGTAGTGTGACGCTGGCCTCACTACTACTGAGACATCCTAATCACCACATCCACCTGACTTCTCTCATTTGAATATATATATACACGGTATATATTACAGTCTAAATATCAAATCGCAGTTACAAACTAGAAAACATAATTAAGTAAAGAATTTTTTTAGTGTGGTGTATAAAAGTACAATAGATTTTGTATTGTATAATGGACAAAGCTGGCTCACTCAAGTGAATTCAGACAGTTTGCTATAAGCATCAAATCTAAACTGAAAGACAGCTGATAAAACTGCTGTCCCTTAAAATAGACTGATCTGGCCACAGCAGAGCAGAATGAAAGTCACAATATGAATGTAGATGAAAATCTGAGAACAGGCTTGTCGGGTAATGCCCAAGGATAGCACTGTTATAGTGTGCGTCATTATAATGTTACGCAGGCAATGTATGGGATAAGAGGATTTCAGGATAGCAGAAACACCTAGAGAACACCCAGGAAACCATACACACCAAAGAGGTCAGTAATCATTTATATGAAAAAAACACCCAAAAAAAAAAAAACCAACAGAAAAAAAATCCGTTACTCGCCTATTGGCTTATGAGGATCTTGGGACTTCTCCAGTCCTGATATAAAGAAAATGTGCCATGTACACAATGGTATAGACTATAGAACAATAAACTAAAAACAATTATAAAAGCCCTTAAAGGGAACCTGTCACCCCGTTTTTTGAGATTGAGCTATAAATACTGTTAAATAGGGCCTGCGCTGTGTGTTCCTATAGTGTATGTAGTGTACCCCGATTCCCCATGTATGCTGAGAAATAACTTACCAAAGTCGCCGTTTTCGCCTGTCAATCAGGCTGGTCAGGTCGGGAGGGCGTGGTGACATCGGTGGTTCTTCCTCAGCTTTACGTTGGTGGCGTAGTGGTGAAGACACAGCGCGCGATCTGCGCTGTAATCCCTTGCATCGGTGGGGGCGGCCATCTTCCTGGGGCCGCGCGTGCGCAGATCGAGTGCTCTGCTGCACGGGGCTTCAGGAAAATGGCCGCGGGATGCCGCGCGTGCGCATTAGAGATCGCGGCGGCCATTTTCCCAAAGCCGAGATGCAAACGTAAAGCTGAGGAAGAACCACCGATGTCACCACGCCCTCCCGACCTGACCAGCCTGATTGACAGGCGAAAACGGCGACTTTGGTAAGTTATTTCTCAGCATACATGGGGAATCGGGGTACACTACATACACTATAGGAACACACAGCGCAGGCCCTATTTAACAGTATTTATAGCTCAATCTCAAAAAACGGGGGTGACAGGTTCCCTTTAAGGTACCTTCACATTAAGCGACGCTGCAGCGATACAGACAACGATCCGGATCGCTGCAGCGTCGCTGTTTGGTTGCTGGAGAGCTGTCACACAGACAGCTCTCCAGCGACCAACGATGTCGGTAACCAGGGTAAACATCGGGTAACTAAGCGCAGGGCCGCGCTTAGTAACCCGATGTTTACCCTGGTTACCATCCTAAAAGTAAAAAAAAAACAAACAGTACATACTTACCTACAGCCGTCTGTCCTCCAGCGCTGTGCTCTGCTCTCCTCCTGTACTGTCTGTGTGAGCACAGCGGCCGGAAAGCAGAGCGGTGACGTCACCGCTCTGCTTTCCGGCTGACCGACGCTCACAGACCGTATAGGAGGAGAGCAGAGCACAGCGCTGGAGGACAGACGGCTGTAGGTAAGTATGTACTGTTTGTTTTTTTTTTACTTTTAGGATGGTAACCAGGGTAAACATCGGGTTACTAAGCGCGGCCCTGCGCTTAGTTACCCGATGTTTACCCTGGTTACCAGTGAAGATATCGCTGGATCGGTGTTACACACGCCGATCCAGCGATGTCAGCAGGAGTCCAGCGACTAAATAAAGTTCTGGACTTTATTCAGCGACCAACGATCTCCCAGCAGGGGCCTGATCGTTGGTCGCTGTCACACATAACGATTTCATTAACGATATCGTTGCTACGTCACAAAAAGCAACGATATCGTTAACTATCGTTATGTGTGAAGGTACCTTTACTGCCACTGTTCACCTACTATCACCTGTGGTGGAGATAATATTGTAGATCTCGAAGTAGATTTTAAAAGGATTTCACCTAAGTATTGCACACAATAAAAATCCATGTTGAAAATTCAAAGAAATTACATGCTATGGACTTAAAATCCGCACAAATCAATTTCCTACAATGTAAGAAAAGCAAAAGGTTTTCAAATGCTGCGCTTATATACACTGTGGTTTTGCAACCACTGCATGTTCCTTTCACATGTAGTTTACTTGTGGATTCATTCCATTAGCAATTAACTCAATTGCAGCAACATGGGAAAGCACAGTGCGTTTTATTTTAGTTTATTTTTTATACTACTGACAATTCTGCAAGGGCATTTGCATCACGAAAATCCAACCAATAAAAATGTATGGTGAATAAAAAAAATAAAACAAAATTCACAAAAACTCTGAATGAAACACCAGTGTGGTGCACATTCAGTTTCAGAAAGCCTCTTTTTTCATTGTGACCAGAGTCGCTTTATGTGGTAATAACTCTGGAAAAATTCAACAGATCCCAGTGCTTCTGAGACTTTTTTCGTGACATATTGTATTTCATAATAGTGATAAAATTTGTTAAATACGACTAACAATTTTCAAACTTTTAATTTCTATGTCCTTAACCCCTTTACCCCCCAAGGGTGGTTTGCACGTTAATGACTGGGCCAATTTTTACAATTCTGACCACTGTCCCTTTATGAGGTAATAACTCGAACGCTTCAACGGATCCTGATGATTCGGACATTGTTTTCTCGCGACATATTATACTTCATGATAGTGGTAACATTTCTTTGATATTACCTGCGTTTATTTGTGGAAAAAACGGAAATTTTGCGAAAATTTTGAAAATTTCACAATTTTCCAACTTTGAATTTTTATGCAATTAAAATCACAGAGATATGTCACAGAAAATACTTACCATAAAATACTCGAGTATAAGCCGAGATTTTCAGCCCCAAAAAAATGGGCTGAAAGTGCCCCTCTCTGCTTATACTTGAGTCATGGAAGGCGGGGGGGTTCGGCGGGTGAGGGGGAGCGACACCTGTCAAATAATCACTTGATCCCGGCATGTCCCACGGTCTTCGGGAGCGGCAGCTTCTTCCCCTGTTCAGCGGTCACTGGTACCGCACATTAAAGTTAAGAATATGGACTCAACTCCCATAGGGGTGGAGCCGCATATTCATTACTGTAATGAGCGGTACCATGTGACCGCTCACTACAGGAAGAAGCTGCCGCTCTCGAAGACCGTGGGACATGAATGAACTGTATGGAGCATTATATGGGGTATATTTGTATATGGAGCATCTTATGGGCCATAATGAACTGTGTGTAGCATTATATGGGGCTGTGACGGGGTGTACGGCAGAGCAAGAAGGGACAACAGGCCGAGGGATGATTCAACAGATTTATTATCAAGAACGCAGGAACAACACATGCAGGTAGATCTACAGAGTCCACAATTAGTCCAATGGAACAGGTTCAGGGGCACCTCCCGATAATCCTTGTGCCAGGTAACAAAGCAATAGTCCACAATTAGTCCAAGGGATCCCAAAACAATCTCACGAACGACGAGATATGTCCTCAGCTCAAGTCTCGCCCCGTTCGCTTCCGCAGTCCCAGATGGACATGGGGTCTTGCATCAGCTAAGAATCCCCACTCCTTCTCCTTCAAGGATCAACTCACATCTGATCTCAAAATAAGAATGGATTGTCTGAGCTCCTGGGATCCGCCCATGAAGGGGTAGGGGTTACACCTTCTATTCAATGGTTGGGTCCACCAGAAGATTCTAGACTGGTGGGCTCCAGGCAGTCTATGTAATATGTACATTTGACTAGCCACCTGCTGTGAGGAAGAACGGCTATTCCTCCACTAGTGATGTTGACAAAGCTTAATTACATTAGAGCTTAGGGCTGCAAGTATTGGGGGAAGGAGACATATTGTTACAGGTGAACTCCCAGCACAAGAGAATACATAAATTACAGCTAATAGAAACCAGAGAACAGTTACATACATCAAATGGCATATTATTCAAATACAGGACAGGGAAAAAGTACAGATCATGACAGGGGCGTATTTTGAATGGAGCATCTTATGGGGCCATATTGAACTGTAAGGGGCATTATATGGGGCTCGATTCAATATGAATATTCAAAAACACAACCTACTGATGTCTCAATTAATTTTACTTTTATTGGTATCTATTTTTATTTTTAACATTTACCCGAAGATGCTGCATTTTCCACCCTAGGCTTATACTCAAGTCAACACGTTTTCCCAGTTTTTTGTCGCAAAATTAGGGGGGGGTCGGCTTATACTCGAGTATATACGGTAATAAATAACATTTCCCACATGTCTACATCATCTACATGTCTACATCAGCACAATTTTGGAACCAAAATTTTTTTTTGTGTGACACCATTCTAAAAACTGCACCCTTCAAGGTGTTTAAAACCACATTCATTAAGTTTATTAACCCTTCTGGTGCTTCACAGGAATTTTTGGAATGTTTAAATAAAAATTAACATTAACTTTTTTCACAGAAAAATTACTTCAGCTCCAATTTGTTTTATTTTACCATAGGTAACAGGAGAAAATGGACCCCGAAAGTTGTTGTACAATTTGTCCTGAGTATGCCGATACCCCATATGTGGGGGTAAACCACTGTTTGGGCGCAAGGGAGAGTTCGGAAGGGAAGGAGCGCCGTTTGCCTTTTCAATGAAAACTTGACAGGAATTGAGATGGGACGTCATGTTGCGTTTGGAGAGCCACTGATGTGCCTAAACATTAAAACCCCCACAAGTGACACCATTTTGGAAAGTAGACCCCTAAGGAACTTATCTAGATGTGTGGTGAGCACTTTGACCCATTAAGTGATTCACAGAAGTTTATAATGCAGAGCCGTAAAAATAAAAAATCATATTTTTTCACAAAAATAATCTTTTCGCCCCCAATTTTTTATTTTCCCAAGGGTAAGAGAAGAAATTGGACCCCAAAAGTTGTTGTACAATTTGTCCTGAGTACGCTGATACCCCATATGTGGGGGTAAACCACTGTTTGGGCGCATGGCAGAGCTCGGAAGGGAAGGAGCGCCATTTGACTTTTCAATGCAAAATTGACTGGAATTGAGATGGGACGCCATATTGCGTTTAGAGAGCAACTGATGTGCCTAAACGTTGAAACCCCCCACAAGTGACACCATTTTGGAAAGTAGACCCCTAAGGAACTCATCTAGATGTGTTGTGAGAGCTTTGAACCTCCAAGTGTTTAATTACAGTTTATAACGCAGAGCCGTGAAAATTATTTTTTTTCCCCACAAAAATGATTTTTTAGCCCCCAGTTATGTATTTTTCCAAGGGTAACAGGAGAAATTGGACCCGAAAAGTTGTTGTCCAATTTGTCCTGAGTACGCCGATACCCCATATGTGGGGGGAACCGTTTGGGCGCATGGGAGAGCTCGGAAGGGAAGGAGCGCCATTTGGAATGCAGACTTAGATGGAATGGTCTGCAGGTGTCACATTGCGTTTGCAGAGCCCCTAATGTACCTAAACAGTAGAAACCCCCCCACAAGTGACCCATATTGGAAACTAGACCCCCCAAGGAACTTATCTAGATGTGTTGTGAGAACTTTGAGCCTCCAAGTGTTTCACTACAGTTCATAACGCAGAGCCGGGAAAATAAAAAATCTTTTTTTTCCCACAAAAATTAATTTTTAGCCCCCAGTTTTGTATTTTTCCAAGGGTAACAGGAGAAATTGGACCCCAAAAGTTGTTGTCCAATGTGTCCTGAGTACGCTGATACCCCAGATGTTGAGGTAAACCCCTGTTTGCGCGCACGGGAGAGCTTGGAAGGGAAGGAGCACCATTTTACTTTTCCAACGCAGAATTGGCTGGAATTGAGATCGGACGCCATGTTGCGTTTGGAGAGCCTCTAATGTGCCTAAACATTGAAACCCCCAACAAGTGACACCATTTTGGAAAGTAGACCCCTAAGGAACTTATCTAGATGTGTGGTGAGCACTTTGAACCCCCAAGTGCCTTGGAGCACGGCAGAGCTTGGAAGGGAAGAAGTGGTGTTTTGGAATGCAGACTTTGATGGAATGGTCTGCGGGTGTCACGTTGCGTTTCCAGAGCCCCTGATGTAGCTAAACAGTAGAAACCCCCCACAAGTGACACCATTTTGGAAACTAGACTCCCTAAGGAACTTATCTAGATGTGTTGTGACAATTTTGAACCCCCAAGTGTTTCACTAAAAGTTTATAACAGAGCCGTGAAAGTAAAAAATTATTTTTTTTTTTCTCCACAAAAATTATTTTTTTTTAGCTCCCAGTTTTGTATTTTCCCAAAAGTTGTTGTCCAATTTGTCCCGAGTACGCCGATACCCCATATGTGGGGGTAAACCACTGTTTGGGCGCACGGCAGGGAAGGAGCACTGTTTTACTTTTTCAATGCAGAATTGTATGGATTGAGATCGGACGTCATGTTGCGTTTGCAGAGCCCCTGGTGTGCCTAAACAGAGGAAACCTCCCAATTCTAACCCCAACACACCCCTAACCCCAATCCCAACCCTAACCACACCCCTGACCCCAACACACCCCTAACCCTAACCATACCCCTAAGGCTGCCGTCACACTAGCAGTATTTGGTCAGTATTTTACATCAGTATTTGTAAGCCAAAACCAGGAGTGGAACAATTAGAGGAAAAGTATAATAGAAACATATGCACCACTTCTGCATTTATCACCCACTCCTGGTTTTGGCTTACAAATACTGATGTAAAATACTGACCAAATACTGCTAGTGTGACGGCAGCCTAAGGCTACTTTCACACTAGCGTCGGAATTCGGCCCGTCGCATTGCGTCGGGCCGAGATTCCGACGCTAGCGTTGTTAGCACCGCACAACAGGTGCAGCGGATGCATATATATATTTTTTTAATTATTCTTTTTTCGCCGTGGCATGCGATTAGGGATCAGCTGACGGCGCACAGTCTGAAGAAGGCAGAGGGAGATGAGTTAGAGGCGAAGATGTGCACTGCGCATGCCCATGAATCCCAGCCCCGCAGTGTGAATAAATCAGAAGACACTGCGGGGCGGGATCTCGGGCAGCGCAGCCGCACAGGTGCAGTCAGCCTGACATCAAATGATGTCAGAAGACGGGCAGCGCTAACTGCGCATGCCCAAGGGGTAACATAGCAGCGCATGGTCCGGGACAGATTCAAACAACCCTGAGGAGGCGGCGCCCGGCGCCAAAGGGGTATGAATGATGGCTGTTCTGCGTCTAATTAGGGGGGAAAGACCCACCTCCCTGGCGATTTCACAGTATGAGGGGGCACATTTTATAAGCGTTTATTTCAGCGTGTGCAAGGAGCATAACTAAAAGAGCCACCTTGTCAGAATGCAGCATTAGTGCTGCACAAGATGGCTCTTTTACTTACAAGCGCCTGGGGGGGGGGGAGGGGGGTGACAGGTTCCCTTTAAAAAAAATTCTGTGAAGCACCTGCAGGTTCAAAGTGCTAGCTACACATCTAAATAACTTCCTTTAGGGGTTTAGTTTACAAACTGGGGGGTCAATAGTGGGGTGTTTCCACTGTTTAGGCACATCAGGGGCTCTGCAAACACAACATGGTATCCAATATCTATTCCACCCAATTTTGCGCTCCAAAAGTCAAACTGTGCTCCATTCCTTCCGAGCCCTGCTGTGCACCCCAACAGTGGTTTTTCTGCACATGTGGTATCAGCGTACTCTGGAGAAATTGCACAAAACAATTGTATGGTTCAATTTCTCCTGTTTCACTTGTAATAATATTTTTTGATGCATTTATCAATTTTTACTATCCATGTAGCATCTATTCTTGTATGGAAAAAAGTCAACTGTTCTATCAAGTGCTAGTGAAAAGCGGACACTATTCGGATGACACATGGATGCATCAGAGTGCTATCTGATTATTTTAATTAACCTAGCGTAAATACCAAATGGCGTATTGTGGAGGGGTAGGCCAATTTTAGTTTCACTTTACAGTAGCTGCTAAGTGAATGAGATTTCTGCAATCACACGCTGCATATTTTTTTGTGGCTCTGAATCAAAGCATTTTTCAAAACCTGCATCATGACAATTCTTTCAGCGTTTTTTTTTTTTTTTTTTTTTTCACCATTTAAATCAATGGTGAAAAAAATGCAAACGTTGAAAAAAAAAAAAGCATATTTTATGCATTGTTTTTCCTGTCAAAACTTTGATTTCCAGGTCACCACCTGACAGCACCATGGAGGACGTCCTTCTTATCCACAGTGGGACAGGAAACCATGAGAGTTTAAAAAGGACCCTCCCCTTTCCACCCTTCAGTGTTTTTCCTGTCCCACTGTGGATGGGAATGACGAGAGTTCAGTCCGGGGGGTGGGGGGTGGGGGGTGGGTGGTGGGGGCGCGTCTTCCTTCTCACTACATGGACTCTGCGTAGCTGACACCCGAGTAATAAGGTCACTCAGCAGCACCAGTGTAGCGCTGCTCCTGGTGGAGAGGGTTGCTTCCCCCGGGGGGGGGGGGGCTTTCGACCCGGGATGAAACCCCAGATGTACCTGGTTTTTTCGCTCCTGCAAGGCGCTCCCTTTGCAAGCGGATCTGGTGAGATTGTGTGTGCAGGCATCTTAGGATGCCGACCGGGAATGCCGGGGTCAATGGTGCTCAGTGCGGCGAGTCACTTCCGGTTCGCCGCTGCCACGTGCGTCACTTCCGGGTCACGGCCGGCAGCATGGGGCTGCATCCTCTTCACTCCTACGCTCAGTAACGATAGGAGCTCCGGGACAGGTGGCGCCGACAGCTCCAGGATAAAGAGGTATGTGTGGGCTATGGGGGTGCTCAGTAGGTTTTCAGCCTAACCAGCAGCAGTAGTATGGATGAGGCAAAATCCGACGCACTGCAGGACACCCAGGCACATGTGAGTTCCCACCTGGGTGTATGCTCCCTATAGCCTCCAATAAAGATACAATCAGCGATCTTTATGTTATTTATTTTAGGGGCTTCCCTCATCGGGGGGTAAGAAAACCAGCAAGACTAAGAAGTGCCCTATTTGTGCCGTAAAACTTAAGGACTCTTGGCAGAAGTCGCTCTGCGAGTCTTGCATTAGCCGTATTGTGGGAGAGGAACAGGCTTCCCTAATGACGAGCATGAGAGCCATTGTTAGAGAAGAAGTGCAGGCTTCGATTTCTGGCTTATCGTTTCCCCACCCTGTCCAGCCTGACCCCCAGGATCCTCCCAGGTCCAAGAAAAGACAGAGGGAGTCAGATCTGTCATCTGAGGACAGAATCTGATATGGAAGAGGAGGAATTGAGTAGGGACCCTCCTCAAAAAAGGAAAAAAATATTTCTTCTCGTCTATTGATATAGATGAACTTCTGGGAGCGGTCAGACAGACTATGCAGATTGAGGAACCCTCAGCCACTCGATCAATTCAGGATGAGATGTTTGGGGGGCTATGTTCGCAAACATCGAAGGTCTTCCCTGTAAATGCCCACATTCGTTCAATGATTTTAGAAGAGTGGGAAGAGGCAGAAAAAAGGATATCTATTCCTAGAGACTTTAGACTTCCCTTTGACCATGAGGAGGTCAAAGATTGGGAAGATATACCTAAAATTGACATCCCACTTGCAAAGGTGTCTAAGAGAACCGCCATACCATTTGAGGACTCCTCCAACTTAAAGTAGCCTATGGACAGAAAGGCGGATGGACTCCTAAAAAGAGCATGGGAAAGCTCTGCTGCAGTGATCCGCACAAATATAGCGGCAACATCTGTGGCGCGAGCAATGCATTTGTGGGTAGATGACTTAAAAGATCAGTTGTCAGCCAGAACCGCTAGAGATTCTATTATAAAAGCTATCCATCTACTCAAACTAGCAATCGGTTTTCTTGCAGATGCTACTGCAGAATCGGTTAGGTTTACAGCTAGAGGCCAATCCTTATCAAACGCAGCCGGAAGGGCTATATGGTTAAAAAGCTGGTCGGGAGACGTTCATTCTCAGGAGGCAGGGTCTTTGGCCCCATATTAGACTAATTCTGGATAAAGCTTCTGATGAAAAGAAGGGGTTTCCAGAGGAAAAACGAAAAAAATTCCAGCCCTTTCGCAGACCCCATTACGGTCAGAGATCAGACTATAGGGGTAAGGGAAAACAGCGGAGATGGAGCTACCAGAAAGGGGGAGACAATAGAAATCGAAATAGGGATTCAGGTCCCTCAAACTCTAGGTCAGAGTTCCGAAGAAAATTACGCCACCAGGATAGGGGGCTACACATCTAAATAACTTCCTTTAGGGGTTTAGTTTACAAACTGGGGGGTCAATAGTGGGGTGTTTCCACTGTTTAGGCACATCAGGGGCTCTGCAAACACAACATGGTATCCAATATCTATTCCACCCAATTTTGCGCTCCAAAAGTCAAACTGTGCTCCATTCCTTCCGAGCCCTGCTGTGCACCCCAACAGTGGTTTTTCTGCACATGTGGTATCAGCGTACTATGGAGAAATTGCACAAAACAATTGTATGGTTCAATTTCTCCTGTTTCACTTGTAATAATATTTTTTGATGCATTTATCAATTTTTACTATCCATGTAGCATCTATTCTTGTATGGAAAAAAGTCAACTGTTCTATCAAGTGCTAGTGAAAAGCGGACACTATTCGGATGACACATGGATGCATCAGAGTGCTATCTGATTATTTTAATTAACCTAGCGTAAATACCAAATGGCGTATTGTGGAGGGGTAGGCCAATTTTAGTTTCACTTTACAGTAGCTGCTAAGTGAATGAGATTTCTGCAATCACACGCTGCATATTTTTTTGTGGCTCTGAATCAAAGCATTTTTCAAAACCTGCATCATGACAATTCTTTCAGCGTTTTTTTTTTTTTTTCCACCATTTAAATCAATGGTGAAAAAAATGCAAACGTTGAAAAAAAAAAAAAAGCATATTTTATGCATTGTTTTTCCTGTCAAAACTTTGATTTCCAGGTCACCACCTGACAGCACCATGGAGGACGTCCTTCTTATCCACAGTGGGACAGGAAACCACGAGAGTTTAAAAAGGACCCTCCCCTTTCCACCCTTCAGTGTTTTTCCTGTCCCACTGTGGATGGGAATGACGAGAGTTCAGTCCGGGGGGGGGGGGGGGGGGGGGCCTCTTCCTTCTCACTACATGGACTCTGCGTAGCTGACACCCGAGTAATAAGGTCACTCAGCAGCACCAGTGTAGCGCTGCTCCTGGTGGAGAGGGTTGCTTCCCCCGGGGGGGGGGGGGGGGGCTTTCGACCCGGGATGAAACCCCAGATGTACCTGGTTTTTTCGCTCCTGCAAGGCGCTCCCTTTGCAAGCGGATCTGGTGAGATTGTGTGTGCAGGCATCTTAGGATGCCGACCGGGAATGCCGGGGTCAATGGTGCTCAGTGCGGCGAGTCACTTCCGGTTCGCCGCTGCCACGTGCGTCACTTCCGGGTCACGGCCGGCAGCATGGGGCTGCATCCTCTTCACTCCTACGCTCAGTAACGATAGGAGCTCCGGGACAGGTGGCGCCGACAGCTCCAGGATAAAGAGGCATGTGTGGGCTATGGGGGTGCTCAGTAGGTTTTCAGCCTAACCAGCAGCAGCAGCAGCAGTAGTATGGATGAGGCAAAATCCGACGCACTGCAGGACACCCAGGCACATGTGAGTTCCCACCTGGGTGTATGCTCCCTATAGCCTCCAATAAAGATACAATCAGCGATCTTTATGTTATTTATTTTAGGGGCTTCCCTCATCGGGGGGTAAGAAAACCAGCAAGACTAAGAAGTGCCCTATTTGTGCCGTAAAACTTAAGGACTCTTGGCAGAAGTCGCTCTGCGAGTCTTGCATTAGCCGTATTGTGGGAGAGGAACAGGCTTCCCTAATGACGAGCATGAGAGCCATTGTTAGAGAAGAAGTGCAGGCTTCGATTTCTGGCTTATCGTTTCCCCACCCTGTCCAGCCTGACCCCCAGGATCCTCCCAGGTCCAAGAAAAGACAGAGGGAGTCAGATCTGTCATCTGAGGACAGAATCTGATATGGAAGAGGAGGAATTGAGTAGGGACCCTCCTCAAAAAAGGAAAAAAAATATTTCTTCTCGTCTATTGATATAGATGAACTTCTGGGAGCGGTCAGACAGACTATGCAGATTGAGGAACCCTCAGCCACTCGATCAATTCAGGATGAGATGTTTGGGGGGCTATGTTCGCAAACATCGAAGGTCTTCCCTGTAAATGCCCACATTCGTTCAATGATTTTAGAAGAGTGGGAAGAGGCAGAAAAAAGGATATCTATTCCTAGAGACTTTAGACTTCCCTTTGACCATGAGGAGGTCAAAGATTGGGAAGATATACCTAAAATTGACATCCCACTTGCAAAGGTGTCTAAGAGAACCGCCATACCATTTGAGGACTCCTCCAACTTAAAGTAGCCTATGGACAGAAAGGCGGATGGACTCCTAAAAAGAGCATGGGAAAGCTCTGCTGCAGTGATCCGCACAAATATAGCGGCAACATCTGTGGCGCGAGCAATGCATTTGTGGGTAGATGACTTAAAAGATCAGTTGTCAGCCAGAACCGCTAGAGATTCTATTATAAAAGCTATCCATCTACTCAAACTAGCAATCGGTTTTCTTGCAGATGCTACTGCAGAATCGGTTAGGTTTACAGCTAGAGGCCAATCCTTATCAAACGCAGCCGGAAGGGCTATATGGTTAAAAAGCTGGTCGGGAGACGTTCATTCTCAGGAGGCAGGGTCTTTGGCCCCATATTAGACTAATTCTGGATAAAGCTTCTGATGAAAAGAAGGGGTTTCCAGAGGAAAAACAAAAAAAATTCCAGCCCTTTCGCAGACCCCATTACGGTCAGAGATCAGACTATAGGGGTAAGGGAAAACAGCGGAGATGGAGCTACCAGAAAGGGGGAGACAATAGAAATCGAAATAGGGATTCAGGTCCTTCAAACTCTAGGTCAGAGTTCCGAAGAAAATTACGCCACCAGGATAGGGGGGCGGTTGCTGAACTACCTAGAGGAGTGGGAAAAGATTACCACAAGTCCTTGGGTCCTCCAGATTATCTCCCAGGGGTACAGGATAGAATTCGACTCCCTTCCCCCAGAAAAATATTTTGTTTCCAACATCCATCTCTATTCGGTCTCCCCAATGTGGTCAGACATACAGGATCTCCTCCGGATGGAGGCAATATCTCCCGTCCCTCTTCACCAAATAGGAAGAGGTCATTACTCAGGTCTCTTCTCTATAAAGTAATCTTCGAGGGAATCCCGAACCATAATAAACCTCAAGCCCCTTAACAAGTGGCTACAATACAAAAGGTTCAAAATGGAGTCTATACGCTCCACAATTCCCCTATTGGGAAAGGACGAGGTAATGTGTACTTTGGACTTAAAAAGTGCATATTATCACGTACCAATTTTTCCAGATCACCAAAAATACCTGAAGTTTGCGGTAGAAAAAGAAGGGTTAATCTTCCATTACCAATTTTGTTGCCTTCCATTTGGACTCGCGTCAGCACCCAGAGTTTTTACAAAGCTAATCGTAGAAATTGTGTCTTATCTAAGAAAACGAGATATCACCATAGTACCCTATCTGGACGATTTCCTGTTTGTGGCAGACTCTGTGGGGCAGCTCAAAATCAATTGTCGGTTGGTGAACTCCACACTTCAGAAATTGGGCTGGGTGTTGAACTGGTCAAAGTCACACCTGACACCAAAATCAAAGATAGGTGTCATACTAGATTCGAAGGTTAGAAAGTCGTTTCTTCCGGATAAGAGGCTGTCCGACCTGATAAAAAGAATTTGTCAGTTTTCAAGAAGTCGAGTATCATTCAGGGATGCTGGAGCCAGTTTCATTCCATTCAGTTACAGAGAGAGGTTTTCACGGCATGGGACAGAAGACAATCTTCACTAGACAAGGAATTCTGCCTATCCCACCGGGTCAGACAATCCCTACGCTGGTGGACTGTGCCAGGGAATCTCCAGGTCGGTGTTCCATAGATCCAGGCTCCAGCAGTCACGGTAACTACGGACGCAAGCCAACAAGGTTGGGGCGGCCAGGTCCTCGGAAGATACTACCAGGGACAATGGAATTTGGAAGACAGCAACAATTCCTCAAATCACAGGGAGCTGCATGCGGTATGGAAAGTTTTGTGTTCAGCCCGAATCTTTTTGAAGAACAAACATCTAAAGATTCTATCGGACAACATGACGATGGTAGCATTTCTTCGCCATCAGGGGGGTCCAAGACATCTGCAACTACAGCATCTGGCGGATCAAATTTTCGCATGGGCGGAAAAATCGGTACTTTCAATTTCGGCAGTTCACCTAGAAGGCTCAAAGAACCAGATTGTGGATTTCCTACAGAGTGGGAGCTAAACAGCAAGGTCTTCAACGCCTTATGTCAACGCTGGGGAACTCCAACGGTGGATGCGAACTCGGCATCAGGAAAATGGCCGCCGCGATCTCCATCTGCGCACGCGCGGCATCCCGCGGCCATTTTCCTGAAGCCCCGGGCAGCAGAGGACTCCATATGCGCACGCGCGGCCTCAGGAAGATGGCCGCCCCCACAGATCACCAGGGAAATAGCGCCGATCGCGCGTTTTTTCTTCTCCTGCCCAGTGGATTCAGAAGATGGGCATGCGCAAACCACTACGCCACCAACGGAAAAATATGCAAGATCTGGGGGAAGAAACAGCGATGTCGCCACGCCCATATGACCTGACCAGCCTGATTGACAGGCGAAAACGGCGACTTTGGCAAGTTATTTCAGCAGCATAGGTGGGGAATCAGGGTACACAAAATACACTATAGTAACGCACAGCTCAGGCCCTATTTAACAGTATTTTTATCTCGTACTGAAAAAACGGGGTGACAGGTTCCCTTTAAGTACTTGGACATGACTAGGGCCTGGAGACGGGATAGTAATCTCTTTGTCCTTTACGGGGTCCTAATAAGGGGAAGAAAGCATCAAAATCCACCATTGCGAGATGGATTCGATCCACTATTAGCCTAGCTTATCAGGCGCAGGGAAAGGATCCCCCAGATAGCCTTAAAGCTCATTCATCTAGGGCTATGGCCGCCTCATGGGCAGAAAAAGGTGGGGCCTCGGTAGATCAGATTTGCAGAGCTGCATCTTGGTCTAGTTTTAGCATCTTTTCTAAACATTACAAACTAGATGTAGTCTCTTCTCAGCTAGCGTTTGGCAGGAAGGTGCTTCAGGCGGTAGTCCCACCCTAGGACCAAAAAGTCTCCTTTGGTACTTCTCCTTGGTGCTGTCAGGTGGTGACCTGAAAAACGGTAATTAATCTTACCGGTAATTGTATTTCCAGGAATCCATCCTGACAGCACGGTTAGTTCCCTCCCTAGTACAAGAATGTGGTATACTTATGTGAAGTAACATTTGTATTAAAAGTTGTTATGTTCAAAATAAAATTCTCTTTTTGCATCCATCCAGAGGTGTTACTTTGGAAAATCACTGAAGGGTGGAAGGGGGAGGGTCCTTTTAAACTCTCGTGGTTTCCTGTCCCACTGTGGATAAGAAGGACGTCCTCCATGGTGCTGTCAGGATGGATTCCTGGAAATACAATTACCGGTAAGATTAATTACCGTTTTTTGCTGTAGAAAAATCTGCTGCAAATACTCAGCACACAATAACGGCATACCAGCATAGTTTTCATTGTAAAGGTATGTTCCCACGGTCAGTAAACGCTGCAGGTTGGACGCTGCATACATCCGCAGCGTCCAATCCACAGCGGCCAGTTGTTACAGCATGGTGGATGGGATTTCAAGAAATCCCATCTCCACTATGCGTACACGGATGCATACGGCGCGTCTTTCCAGACCGAAACATGTCAATTTATCTTGAGGTGACGCTCAGTCTCCGCAAGATAAAGATCACCCGTACAATATATTGGGCGAGGTGATTCCGCACGGTTCAATGAACACATGCAGAATCACCTGTGTTCAATAGCTGGCAGCACTTTGGACGGAGCGGACATGTGGTGCGTCCAAAGCGCTGCCTAAAATACTGACCGTCAGGACGTAGCCTTAGAAGCTTCAAGAAAATGCTGACAAAGTGCTTTGCGGCATTTTTGTTTACAAACTACACATAATACAACAGCAGCTTCCAAGCACAAGTCACCAGAATAATCAACTGGTCACCTCCTTTACGCAACAGAAAAATCATAATTCTTGGCATTGCATCGATCTGTGTAAAATTGACTCACACTGCCGAGAATTATGACAGCCTAATCATAGTTTGCTTTGTTCTGACACTGTAAAAAGGCACTCAAACGACTGCTGATAGGTAACAATTTACAGATGGGCGTTCGTATTGTGCCTCTGGTCTGACCACGTGATAAACGGATTTTAAGTTAGGCTACGTTCATATGTCCAGTAATCATTTGTTAGAACGGATCCAGCAACAATTCATTAACAAAAAAGTTGTACAGACAACTGGATCTGTTTTTTTTAACATTGAAGTCTAAGGAGAAATCATCAGTTAAATAGCCATCCGTTTTGTTCCCCTTAACCCCTTCCCGACCTTTGACGCACCGTATGCGTCATGAAAACCTGTGCCAATCCGACCTGTGACGCAGCATATGCGTCATGGTCGGATTGCGCTCCTGCAGGCCGGGTGATAGGGTTAACTGTAATTTCACCCGGCCTGCAGGGACAGGAGGCGTTGTACTTTAGGATACGATCACTGATTGGCTGTTGAAAGTGACGTTTCACTTTCAATCAGAGTGATAGTAATATTTCACCAATGAAAATTGGTGAAATATTACAATCCAGCCATGGCCTATGCTGCAATAGCTTCAGCGAAGGCTGGAGATCGTGATCTGACCCCCCCACCGCCACCGGTCTCCTCCCCTCCGGTCCTCCGTCCTGTCATCTAGTGATCCCCCGCTCCCCTCCGTTCTCCTGTCCACTCCCCCCCCCCCTCATACTCACAGACCTGTGTCCCTCCCGGTGTCCATCCGTCTGTTCGATGGGCGCCGCCATCCTCCAAAATGGCGGGCGCATGCACAGTGCGCCCGCTGAATCTGCCGGCCGGCAGATTCGTTACAGGTACATTTTGATCGCTGTGATAGCTTCTATCAAAATAAAAAAAAAATAATAAACCCCCCCTTTATCACCCCCATAGATAGGGACAATAATAAAATTAAGAAAAATTTTTTTTTCTTTGCCCCACTAGGGTTAGGGTTGGTTCACACTGTGTCTAAGCAGTCCGTTAGACGGACTACGTTACACCGCGGCATAAACGCGGTATAACGTAGTCCGTTACGGCCGCCATTGACAGCAATGTCGGACGCATCACTAGCGCACGCCCACAATGGGCGTGCACTAGGGATATGCCGTCATTGAGTGACGGACCTGGAGACGCGGGCTGCAGCGTTTCCGGGTCCGTCACTGCTAGCGCAGATAGAGCATCTGCTAGCTCTATCTGCGCTAGCGCGATGCAAAAGTCGGCACTTGCGCTAGCAGCAGCCCGTTAGCGTATGTACCATGTAAACCTATGGAAAACCAAATCCGCTGTGCCCATGGTGCGGAAAATACCGCACGGAAAAGCTGTGTTGTATTTTCCGCAGCATGTCAATTCTTTGTGCGGATTCTGCAGCGTTTTACACCTGTTCCTCAATAGGAATCCACAGGTGAAATCCGCACGAAAAACACTGGAAATCCGCGGTAAATCCGCAGGTAAAATGCAGTGCCTTTTATCTGCGGATTTTTCAAAAATGGTGCGGAAAAATCTCACACGAATCCGCAACGTGGGCACATAGCCTTAGGGTTAGGGTTGGAATTAGGGCTAGGGTTGGAAATAGGGTTAAGATTAGGCTGTGGTTAGGGTTATGGTTAGGGGTTTGTTGGGGTTAGGGTTGGGATTAGGAATGGGGTTGGGATTAGGGTTAGGGGTGGGTTGGGGTTAGTGTTGGAGTTAGAATTGAGGGGTTTCCACTGTTACGGCACATCAGGGGTCTCCAAACGCAACATGGCGCCACCATTGATTTTAGTCAATCTTGCATTCAAAAAGTCAAATGGTGCTCCCTCCCTTCCGAGCCCCGACGTGCGCCCAAACAGTGGTTTACCCCCACATATGGGGTACCAGCATACTCAGGACAAACTGGGCAACAATTATTGGGGTCCAATTTCTCCTGTTACCCTTGTGAAAATAAAAAATTGATTGCTAAAACATCATTTTTGAGGAAAGAAACATTATTATTATTATTTATTGTTATAGCGCCATTTATTCCATGGCGCTTTACATGTGAGGAGTGGTATACATAATAAAAACAAGTACAATAATCTTAAACAATACAAGTCATAACTGGTACAGGAGGAGTGAGGACCCTGCCCGCGAAGGCTCACAATCTACAAGGGATGGGTGAGAATACAGTAGGCGAGTTCACGGCTCTGCGTTATAAACTTCTGTGAAGCACTTGGGGTTCAAAGTGCTCACCACATATCTAGATAAGTTCCTTGGGGGGTCTAGTTTCCAAAGAGGGGTCTCTACTGTTTAGGCACATCAGGGGCTCTGCAAACGTGACGCCCGCAGACCATTCCAACAAAGTCTGCATTTCAAAAGTCACTACTTCCCTTCCGAGCCCCGACGTGTGCCCAAACAGTGGTTTACCCCCACATATGGGGTATCAGTGTACTCAGGACAAACTCGGCAACAACTATTGGGGTCCAATTTCTCCTGTTCCCCTTGTGAAAATAAAAAAATTGCTTGCTAAAAAATAATTTTTGAGGAAAGAAAAATGATTTTTTATTTTCACGGCTCTGCGTTATAAACTTCTGTGAAGCACTTGAGGGTGTAAAGTGGTCACCGCACATCTAGATTAGTTCCTTGGGAGGTCTAGTTTCCAAAATGGGGTCACATGTGGGGAAGCTCCAATGTTTAGGCACACAGGGGCTCTCAAAAATGCGACATGGTGTCAGCTAACGATTGGAGCTAATTTTTCATTCAGAAAGTCAAATGGCGCTCCTTCCATTCCGAGCCCTTCCGTTTGCCCAAACAGTGGTTTACCCCCACATGTGAGGTATCTGTGTACTCAGGAGAAATTGCCCAATACATTTTAGAATCCATTTTATCCTGTTGCCCATGTGGAAATGAACAAATTGAGGCTAAAAGAAATTTTTTGTGAAAAAAAAGTACTTTTTCATTTTTACGGATCAATTTGTCAAGCACCTGGGGGTTCAAAGTGCTCACTATGCATCTAGATAAGTTCCTTGGGGGGTCCAGTTTCCAAAATGGGGTCACATGTGGGGAAGCTCCAATGTTCAGGCACACAGGGGCTCTCCAAACGCGACATGGTGTCCGCTAACGATTGGAGCTAATTTTTCAATCAAAAAGTCAAATGGCGCTCCTTCCCTTCCGAGCCCTGTCGTGCGCCCAAACAGTGGTTCCCCCCCACATATGGGGTATCGGCATACTCAGGACAAATTGTACAATAACTTTTGGTGTCCAGTTTCTCTTTTTACCCTTGGGAAAATAAAAAAAATTGTTACTAAAACATCATTTTTGTGACTAAAAAGTGAAATGTTCATTTTTTCCTTCCATGTTGCTTCTGCTGCTGTGAAGCACCTGAAGGGTTAATAAACTTCTTGAATGTGGTTTTGAGTACCTTGAGGGGTGCAGTTTTTAGAATGGTGTCACTTTTGGGTATTTTCAGCCATACAGACCCCTCAAACTGACTTCAAATGTGAGGTGGTCCCTAAAAAAAAAAAGGTTTTGTAAATTTTGCTGTAAAAATGAGAAATCGCTGGTCAAATTTTAACCCTTATAACTTCCTAGAAATAAAAAAATTTGGTTCCAAAATTATGCTGATGTAAAGTAGACATGTGGGTAATGTTATTTATTAACTATGTTGTGTCACATAACTCTCGTTTTACAGAATAAAAATTCAAAGTTTGAAAATTGCAAAATTTTCAAAATTTTAGCCAAATTTCCATTTTTTTCACAATCGCAAAAATTATCGACCTAAATTTACCACCATCATGAAGCCCGATAAGTCACGAAAAAACAATCTCAGAACCGCTAGGATTTGTTGAAGCGTTCCTGAGTTATTACCTCAAAGGGACACTGGTCAGAATTACAAAAAACGGCCAGGTCTTTAAGGTCAAAATAGGCTGGGTCATGAAGGGGTTAAGGCTGTATGCACACGTTGCTGATTTTTCGCTATAAAAATGCAGATCTGCACAAAAATTGGAAAATCAAGTACACCATTGTCATGCAACGTATGGTCCGGGTCTTAGGGTCTGCCCACTTCAGACTGAAATGCTGCAGATTGTACACAGAAAATCCACAGTGGCTCAGGTGTGTGGACGACGCTTTGTCTGCTGGACTCAGTGACGATCTGCTGTGTACACCGGTTCTAAAAAAAAACCTCTGAAAATATTTTAATTAAAAAAATCTCTTGCTCTAGAATCTTGCTTCAGACGGTCATATTTTACGACCTGTATCCTAACTACAATGTACGAATTAACCGCACGGCCCCCGGACGGACCGCACAGCTTTGAGACTAATTTTGGGCATTGCGGTCCGGATATGGACTGGGAAATACACCCGTCTGACCCCGGCTATAGGGCTCGTTCAGGTCTGTGTGGCGTCCATAGCCCAATGAATCATACCTTAGTCTATATTGCGGACATCACTGGCCTGTTTTTAGGTTCGGCCCTAGTTTAGACTTTCTGCAGCTTCTCTCACACATTGACAAACAAGATGGAAGAACTAGAAGCAGAAATATCTACAGGTAACTTTGACATAGTGGGAATAACCGAGACATGGTTAGATGAAAGCTATGACTGGGCAGTTAACTTACAGGGTTACAGTCTGTTTAGAAAGGATCGTAAAAATCGGAGAGGAGGAGGGGTTTGTCTCTATGTAAAGTCTTGTCTAAAGTCCACTTTAAGGGAGGATATTAGCGAAGGAAATGAGGATGTCGAGTCCATATGGGTCGAAATTCATGGAGGGAAAAATGGTAACAAAATTCTCATTGGGGTCTGTTACAAACCCCCAAATATAACAGAAACCATGGAAAGTCTACTTCTAAAGCAGATAGATGAAGCTGCAACCCATAATGAGGTCCTGGTTATGGGGGACTTTAACTACCCGGATATTAACTGGGAAACAGAAACCTGTGAAACCCATAAAGGCAACAGGTTTCTGCTAATAACCAAGAAAAATTATCTTTCACAATTGGTGCAGAATCCAACCAGAGGAGCAGCACTTTTAGACCTAATACTATCTAATTGACCTGACAGAATAACAAATCTGCAGGTGGTCGGGCATCTAGGAAATAGCGACCACAATATTGTACAGTTTCACCTGTCTTTCACTAGGGGGACTTGTCAGGGAGTCACAAAAACACTGAACTTTAGGAAGGCAAAGTTTGACCAGCTTAGAGATGCCCTTAATCTGGTAGACTGGGACAATATCCTCAGAAATAAGAATACAGATAATAAATGGGAAATGTTTAAGAACATCCTAAATAGGCAGTGTAAGCGGTTTATACCTTGTGGGAATAAAAGGACTAGAAATATGAAAAACCCAATGTGGCTAAACAAAGAAGTAAGACAGGCAATTAACAGTAAAAAGAAAGCATTTGCACTACTAAAGCAGGATGGCACCATTGAAGCTCTAAAAAACTATAGGGAGAAAAATACTTTATCTAAAAAACTAATTAAAGCTGCCAAAAAGGAAACAGAGAAGCACATTGCTAAGGAGAGTAAAACTAATCCCAAACTGTTCTTCAACTATATCAATAGTAAAAGAATAAAAACTGAAAATGTAGGCCCCTTAAAAAATAGTGAGGAAAGAATGGTTGTAGATGACGAGGAAAAAGCTAACATATTAAACACCTTCTTCTCCACGGTATTCACGGTGGAAAATGAAATGCTAGGTGAAATCCCAAGAAACAATGAAAACCCTATATTAAGGGTCACCAATCTAACCCAAGAAGAGGTGCGAAACCGGCTAAATAAGATTAAAATAGATAAATCTCCGGGTCCGGATGGCATACACCCACGAGTACTAAGAGAACTAAGTAATGTAATAGATAAACCATTATTTCTTATTTTTAGGGACTCTATAGCGACAGGGTCTGTTCCGCAGGATTGGCGCATAGCAAATGTGGTGCCAATATTCAAAAAGGGCTCTAAAAGCGAACCTGGAAATTATAGGCCAGTAAGTCTAACCTCTATTGTTGGTAAAATATTTGAAGGGTTTCTGAGGGATGTTATTCTGGATTATCTCAATGAGAATAACTGTTTAACTCCATATCAGCATGGGTTTATGAGAAATCGCTCCTGTCAAACCAATCTAATCAGTTTTTATGAAGAGGTAAGCTATAGGCTGGACAACGGTGAGTCATTGGACGTGGTATATCTCGATTTTTCCAAAGCGTTTGATACCGTGCCGCACAAGAGGTTGGTACACAAAATGAGAATGCTTGGTCTGGGGGAAAATGTGTGTAAATGGGTTAGTAACTGGCTTAGTGATAGAAAGCAGAGGGTGGTTATAAATGGTATAGTCTCTAACTGGGTCGCTGTGACCAGTGGGGTACCGCAGGGGTCAGTATTGGGACCTGTTCTCTTCAACATATTCATTAATGATCTGGTAGAAGGTTTACACAGTAAAATATCGATATTTGCAGATGATACAAAACTATGTAAAGCAGTTAATACAAGAGAAGATAGTATTCTGCTACAGATGGATCTGGATAAGTTGGAAACTTGGGCTGAAAGGTGGCAGATGAGGTTTAACAATGATAAATGTAAGGTTATACACATGGGAAGAGGGAATCAATATCACCATTACACACTGAACGGGAAACCACTGGGTAAATCTGACAGGGAGAAGGACTTGGGGATCCTAGTTAATGATAAACTTACCTGGAGCAGCCAGTGCCAGGCAGCAGCTGCCAAGGCAAACAGGATCATGGGGTGCATTAAAAGAGGTCTGGATACACATGATGAGAGCATTATACTGCCTCTGTACAAATCCCTAGTTAGACCGCACATGGAGTACTGTGTCGAGTTTTGGGCACCGGTGCTCAGGAAGGATATAATGGAACTAGAGAGAGTACAAAGGAGGGCAACAAAATTAATAAAGGGGATGGGAGAACTACAATACCCAGATAGATTAGCGAAATTAGGATTATTTAGTCTAGAAAAAAGACGACTGAGGGGCGATCTAATAACCATGTATAAGTATATAAGGGGACAATACAAATATCTCGCTGAGGATCTGTTTATACCAAGGAAGGTGACGGGCACAAGGGGGCATTCTTTGCGTCTGGAGGAGAGAAGGTTTTTCCACCAACATAGAAGAGGATTCTTTACTGTTAGGGCAGTGAGAATCTGGAATTGCTTGCCTGAGGAGGTGGTGATGGCGAACTCAGTCGAGGGGTTCAAGAGAGGCCTGGATGTCTTCCTGGAGCAGAACAATATTGTATCATACAATTAGGTTCTGTAGAAGGACGTAGATCTGGGGATTTATTATGATGGAATATAGGCTGAACTGGATGGACAAATGTCTTTTTTCGGCCTTACTATGTTACTATGTTACATTGTTAGGCTATGTGCACACGTTGCGGATTAGGCTTAGGAATTTCTGATGCGGATTCTGCCTCTCCTGGCAGAAAACTCAGCTGCGGATTTGTCGCGTTTTTGTGCGGTTCCGCAGCATTTTTTGTGCTTTTTTGCTGCGGTTTTCTTGCGGATTTGCTGCGTTTTTTACCCCTGCGGTTTTCTATAATGGAATGGGTACAAAAACGCTGCAGATTGAAAAAAAAAAAAAAAAGAAGTGACATGCTACTTCTTTTAAACCGCAGCAGTGTGCACAGCATGTTTTTTTCTCATTGATTTACATTGTACTGTAAAACAATTGCGGATCTGCAGCATTTCCGCACCGCAAAAAACGCTGCGGATCCGCAGAGAATCCGCAACGTGTGCACATACCCTTATACTTTAGCCTGTGTTATATTTAAGAACCAGAAACGAAGAGTATGAACGGCACTAGGTGGTCTCGCAGCAGGCGGTATAATCGCAGACGTAGGATTCCAATTAAGACTCCTATAGCACGTGTAAGATCATCAGCATAAGGGTGGTGCTCAACACAAAAAGTACTGAACGAATATCCAAAAAAGAAGAGGAAGATGTGGCACTCACCCAAGCGGATTGTAGATCAGAATCCTTTATTCATCGTAACAATCAACGGGGAAGCGCACGAGCGCGAAACGGCCGTTGTCCTTTTCTCACTCCCCGCACCGCCGTTCTCTCCCAGCCGCCTCTCCTTGTTATGTCCACTTTATTGTTACGATGAATAAAGGACTCTGATCTACAATCCGCTTGGGTGAGTGCCACATCTTCCTCTTCTTTTTTGGATACGTGTTATATTTAAAACTATGTAACAATTGGGGCAGAGGCAAAAGAAACAAGGAAAATTTATCAATGAAGTAACACACATTCATGGTGCTTATGCTATTTTTTTTGAACACCCACAAAGGACATGGCTGCACTGCCTGCTGGACAGTAGTGCTTAGTTTTGGAGAAGGCCCAGACTATGGCTGACAGGAGCCATACACAAGGCATCGTGCAGGTGAGAGCACAGCTGACGTCACAGGACGGGCTCCCTGACAGCGCTTGTCCTGAGGTAGCCTTGGCGCCAAATTTCACTGCTGAGTGAGAGTGCGCGCGGAGGAGGCGCCGCCTGAGGTGACAGACGGGCAGTGTGCGGAGCGCATCTCCTGACCAGACACACTACAGCGGCACTGCACCGCGGCCAGCTGCCGGCACACAGACTGGCAGAGCACCGCATGTGTGGAGGGCAGGCACGGCCTGCAGGACGGGCGCAGCAGGCTCTCACCTTCTCCGGCGCTCGTCCGCCCTTATTCTGTCACGTCCCCGTCAGTCCTGAGCGCTGCCCATACAGACGCCAGAGCACAGGCAGGCCGGTCACCGCGCTGAGGAGCTGCAGCCTGTCCTCCCAGCAGGCGCACACATCCACACACAAGAAGCCTATTGTATTGACACTGCTCGCTGGCTTCCTCTGCTCCTCCTCTTCCACTTCCTCCCTGGTGTCCATCCCTTCCTCCCCTCCCTGCCTGCACACAGGGATGCGCCGGGATTGCGGCTGTGCGCTCGGTTGTCTGCCCTGAATCAGTGCCCATCTGTATGGCGGCAGGTGCGACGCTTTCTAATACACTCACTGCTACGACTGGCTGCTCGCACTTTCTAATAAGGCTTCCCATTCTGCTCTCTAAGTATTACTGCAAAACTACTTCTATTTTGTGCTTAGCTTCAATTTTACCGCCTGTATTATAGTCCAGAGCTGCATTCGCAATTCTGCCCGGTTCAGCACTGAACTCTGCATTGATTTAAAGGGAACCTGTCACCTGAATTTGGCAGGTCCTTTTTTGGGTCATATGGGTGGTGTTTTCGGGTCTTTTATTAACCCCTTTTTTCCCGCTGGTCGCGAAATTGACTTGCCATTGATTCGCTTACCTCCCTAGTTAACGCATTCTGGAATGTTGTAGATAAGCCCCCAATGTATCCTGAAAGATGACAAAAAGAGGTTAGATTATACTCACCCAGGGGCGGTCCCGGTTCTGGTCCAATGGGCTTTGTGGTCCGGGACCTCCCATCTTCTTACGATGACATCCTCTTCTTGTCTTCATGATCCGGCGAACGCTTACTTTGCCCTGTTGAGGGCAGAGCAAAGTACTGCAGTGCGCAGGCGCCGGGCCTCTGACCTTTCCCGGCGCCTGCGCACTGCAGTACTTTGCTCTGCCCTCAACAGGGCAGACAAAGTACGCCGGAGCCACAGCCTGAAGACAAGAAGAGGACGTGATCATAAGATGGGAGGCCCTGGACCGCGACGCCCATCGGAACAGAACCAGGACCGCCCCTGGGTGAATATAATCTAACCTTTTTTTCTCATCTTTCAGGATACATCAGGCCCGGATTTAGGGGTGGGCCCTGGGCCACCCACCAAGCAGGGGCCTCCCACCAATATAGGGATAAATATCTCAAAACATGTAAAATACACGTCTCTTTGCTGTGAACTATTTCTAATGATAAGGAACATTTAGCAAAAAGAGAAACTATTGAAAGTGTAGGGACTTGGCTACCGTCCTACATCTCAGTGGCTGGCACAGAGAGGCAGAGTCATGGCACCCAGGGGCGGATTATCAGAGGGTCAATATGGGCGGTAGCCCAGGGCCCTGTGGTCTGGGGGGGCCCTGGGCTACCGCAGAGATCGACCCTCTGCTAATCATCTGTGAATGCCGTCGCCGGCATTTATGTGCGCCTGCCGTAACCGGTGGGCAGAGAGAGGGGGCCCGCATCGGGCCCCTTCTCATCTGCTCACCGGGCCCCTTCCGGCGCTGCGGCGGTTTCCTATTGACGTGCGGGCGCGCGCCCGCACGTCAATAGTTAACACCAGCCGCCAGCCAATTGGAGGCTGGCGGCTGATGTCGGCCGCGCGCACACGTCGCCGGCGTCTGACGTCATTGTCAGTCGCCGGCGAGTGTGCTCTGTTGGAGGGAGCTCACCGCGGCGCTGGAGCGAGGACAGGTGAGGAGTTTTTTTTTTTTTTTTTTTATAACGGCGGACACACACTGAGGGCAGATGGCTGGAGGACGGACACTGGGGGCAGATGGCTGGAGGACAGACACTGGGGGCAGATGGCTGGAGGACAGACACTGGGGGCAGATGGCTGGAGGACAGACACTGGGGGCAGATGGCTGGAGGACAGACACTGGGGGCAGATGGCTGGAGGACGCACACTGGGGGCAGATGGCTGGAGGACGCACACTGGGGGCAGATGGCTGGAGGACGGACACTGGGGGCAGATGGCTGGAGGACGGACACTGGGGGCAGATGGCTGGAGGACGGACACTGGGGGCAGATGGCTGGAGGACGGACACTGGGGGCAGATGGCTGGAGGACGCACACTGGGGGCAGATGGCTGGAGGACGCACACTGGGGGCAGATGGCTGGAGGACGCACACTGGGGGCAGATGGCTGGAGGACGGACACTGGGGGCAGATGGCTGGAGGACGGACACTGGGGGCAGATGGCTGGAGGACGGACACTGGGGGCAGATGGCTGGAGGACGGACACTGGGGGCAGATGGCTGGAGGACGGACACTGGGGGCAGATGGCTGGAGGACGGACACTGGGGGCAGATGGCTGGAGGACGGACACTGGGGGCAGATGGCTGGAGGACGGACACTGGGGGCAGATGGCTGGAGGACGGACACTGGGGGCAGATGGCTGGAGGACGGACACTGGGGGCAGATGGCTGGAGGACGGACACTGGGGGCAGATGGCTGGAGGACGGACACTGGGGGCAGATGGCTGGAGGACGGACACTGAGGGCAGATGGCTGGAGGACGGACACTGAGGGCAGATGGCTGGAGGACGGACACTGAGGGCAGATGGCTGGAGGACGCACACTGGGGGCAGATGGCTGGAGGACGCACACTGGGGGCAGATGGCTGGAGGACGCACACTGGGGGCAGATGGCTGGAGGACGCACACTGGGGGCAGATGGCTGGAGGACGGACACTGGGGGCAGATGGCTGGAGGACGGACACTGGGGGCAGATGGCTGGAGGACGGACACTGGGGGCAGATGGCTGGAGGACGGACACTGGGGGCAGATGGCTGAAGGACGGACACTGGGGGCAGATGGCTGGAGGACGGACACTGGGGGCAGATTGCTGGAGGACACACTGGGGGCAGATTGCTGGAGACAGTGGGGCAGATTGCTGGAGACAGTGGGGCGGATTGCTGGAGACAGTGGGGCAGATTGCTGGAGACAGTGGGGCAATGCTGGAGACATTGGGGCAGATTGCTGGAGGACACACTGGGGGCAGATTGCTGGAGACAGTGGGGCAATGCTGGAGACAGTGGGGCAGATTGCTGGAGGACACACTGGGGGCAGATTGCTGGAGGACACACTGGGGGCAGATTGCTGGAGGACACACTGGGGGCAGATTGCTGGAGGACACACTGGGGGCAGATTGCTGGAGGACACACTGGGGGCAGATTGCTGGAGGACACACTGGGGCAGATGATTGCTGGAGACACTAGGGCAGATGATTGCTGGAGACACTGGGGCAGATGATTGCTGGACACACTGGGGCAATGCTGGATACACTGGGGCAGATGATTGCTGGACACACTGGGGCAATGCTGGAGACACTGGGCCAGATTGCTGGACACACTGGGGGTAATATGCTGGACACACTGGGGGCAGGACTGGAGGCATGGGCAGAATGTAGGCACGGGGCATGATTGGAGACATGGGGCAGGATTGGATCATGGGGCAGGATGGATACGATGGAGACAGATGGGGCAGGATGTGGAGATCATATGGGGTAGAATGGATACTCATGAGTGCAGGATGGGAGAACATATGGCTGGAGCCAGGAATGAGATAAACGGAGCCAGGGTGGGGAATATTATTACCATAGGGGCTAATTAAGGGATATTGTTACTGCAGTGATGTATTTATTTTATTTTTTGAGTATACTGTTTTAAATGGGGGGGCGGTCCTGTTATTATGCAGAGTGACACTATATCGCCTTTTCTTCTTCATGTGGTGTAATGTAGAAGTTGTGAAAAATTAAGTAATGTGTTCTGCAAGTGGAGCTCGAGATAACTGTGTTATTTCCTGCAGAAACGAGTCCTGGCTGGAAGGAATGATGGCGGTCTGTGCTGGATGAAAGATGAAGGACTTCACCTAGAGACGTCACTGGTGAGTCAGTGTTACCTATACACTGACACTATACACTGTATACTATATAGAGGTCCTGTGTATAATGTCACCAGTGATCTCAGTATTACCTCTACACAGACACTGCATACTAAGTACAGATCTCCTGTGAATACTGGCACTTATGGTGATAGTATTGTGTTGTTTTTTTTATTACTGATCAGTATTGTAGTATTCAGTCACTATGTGGTGGTAATATGTGGTCTGGAAATGGTGTTGTGGTATTTGTCCCTTGTATGTGCTATTTGGTCACCAAGTGGTAATATGTGGTCTTGACATGGTGCGGTGGTATTTGTTCCTTGTATGTGATATTATTCGATCACTGTGGTTGTAATTTGTGGTCTGGTCACGGTGCGGTTGTATTTGTTCCTTGTATGTGATATTATTGGTCAAGCTATACCTAAATTGTATTGCAGATTTTAACAAATATTTAATAGGTTACAGTAGAGTAGGGCCCGGCCATTTTTCTGGTATAATCTGGTTCGGGTATCACATGACCCCCGTCACATGACCCCCGTCACATGACCCCCGTCACATGACCGGGGGGGGCCCACAGTGTGTGAACAGCCCGGGGCCCTGGCTACCCTTAATCCACCCCTGATGGCACCTGACCTGCGTCCGCATCCACTCACCTGGCTAGCCTAGCCAGACTTCCTTAGTACCCTCCCTGTACCTAATGCTTAGTTTATGGCATGTGGCAGCCTTCTCCGATCCCAACAGAAGCTTCTAGGCGCTACCCATTCAGCTATATGATCGCTCCCTCGGATTAAATCAGATGAGAGTTTGTTCAGCTACCTTCCAAGAAGGAGTTGGAGCCACGATGTCGGCGCGAGAAGAGGATTCTCCACCGCGGAGCACGGCAGGACTTCACTCTCGATCTTCAGTCACTGAAGATCCAGAGGTGAAGTGGGTCAGTCTTCACAGTGTCGCGGTGGGTGAGTATGATTTGTGTCTGTCCGTGTGTGTCTGTGTATATCTTTCTTGCAGCTCCTACACAGTACCATACTGTATATACCAGTCCACACTATATCCTGCATTACAGTGTCTGTGTATACTGTATGTATATAGTGTGGACCTGTTTACAGTATAGTGCTGTGTATACTTTATACAACCAGCCCAGCAACAGCCTCTGATTTATACAGCCCGGCAGCAGCCCCTCATATGTATACTGCCCAGCAGAAGCATCTGACATATAGAGCCCAGCAGAAGCCCCTCATACATATACAGCCCAGCAGAGCATCTCATACATATACAGCCCAGCAAAAGCCTCTCATACATATACAGCCCAGCAGAAGCCTCTCTCTCTCTATATATATATATATATTTATATACACAGCCCAGCAGAAGCCTCTCATACATATACAGCCCAGCAGAAGCCTCTCATACATATACAGCCCAGCAGAAACCTCTCAAACATATACTACATATACAGCCCAGCAGAAGCCCCTCATACATATACAGCCCAGCAGAAGCCCCTCAAACATATACTACATATACAGCCCAGCAGAAGCCTCTCATACATATACAGTCCAGCAGAAGCCCCTCATATATATACAGCCCAGCAGAAACCTCTTACATATACAGCCCAGCAGAAACCTCTCATACATATACAGCCCAGCAGAAGCCTCTCATACATATACAGCCCAGCAGAAGCCTCTCATACATATTCAGCCCAGCAGAAGCCTCTCATACATATTCAGCCCAGCAGAAGCCCCTCATTTATATACAGCCCAGCAGAAGCCTCTCATACATATTCAGCCCAGCAGAAGCCTCTGACATATAGAGCCCAGCAGCAGTCTTTGATATAGACAGCCCAAATTTTTACAATATACATGCATACGTACAGTACAGACCAAAAGTTTGGACACACCTCATTTAAAGATTTTTCTGTATTTTCATGACTATGAAAATTGTAAATTCACATTGAAGGCATCAAAACTATGAATTAACACATGTGGAATTATATACTTAACAAAAAAGTGGGAAACAGCTGAAAATATGTCTTATTTTCTAGGTTCTTTAAAGTAGCCACCTTTTGCTTTGATGACTGCTTTGCACATTCTTGGCATTCTTTTGATGAGCTTCAAGAGGTAGACACCGGAAATGGTCTTTCAACAATCTTGAAGGAGTTCCCTGAGATGCTTAAAGGGACTGTCACCTGAATTTGGAGGGAACAATCTTTAGCCATAGGGGCGGGGTTTTCGGGTGTTTGATTCACCCTTTCCTTACCCGCTGGCTGCAATATTGGATTGAAGTTCATTCTCTGTCCTCCATAGTACACGCCTGCGCAAGGCAAGATTGCTCTACTTTTGTCTCATCTGACCAGAAAACATCCTTCAAAAACGTTTTAGGCTTTTTCAGGTAAGTTTTGGCAAACTCGAGCCTGGCTTTTTATGTCTCAGGGTAAGAAGTGGGGTCTTCCTGGGTCTCCTACCATAAAGTCCCTTTTTTTAACGCCGACGGATAGTACAGGTTGACACTGTTGTACCCTCGGACTGCAGGGCAGCTTGAACTTGTTTGGATGTTATTCGAGGTTCTTTATCCAACATCCGCACAATCTTGTGTTGAAATCTCTTGTCAATTTTTCTTTTCTGTCCACATCTAGGGAGGTTAGCCACAGTGCCATGGGCTTTAAACTTCTTGATGACACTGCGCACAGTAGACACAGGAACATTCAGGTCTTTGGAGATGGACTTGTAGCCTTGAGATTGCTCATGCTTCCTCACAATTTGGTTTCTCAAGTCCTTAGACAGTTCTTTGGTCTTCTTTCTTTTCTCCATGCTCAATGTCAGACCTGGGCAAGATGCGGGCCGCATCCGGCCCGCCTGATTATTTTAAGCGGCCCGCCAGCTAGCTGTCACTTCTGACAGCCGCCCTCGGCACCGCTCGGCCAGCCGCTTCTGAGGAGGACCGCTGGTGGCTGGAGTGAAGGCCAGGTTGATTACCTGTTTATCGGTCGCGGCGGCCATCTTCCCGAGGCTGCGCGTGCGCAGATGGAGTGCTCTGCTTCACAGGGCTTTAGGAAAAAGGCCGCGGGAGGCTGCACGTGCGCAGATGGAGATCGCGGCAGCCATTTTCCTGAAGCAGAGTGTGCAGATTTACATCTCGGCTTCAGGAAAATGGCAGCTGCGATCTCCATCTGAGCATGCGCGGCCATTTTCCTGAAGCCCCGTGAAGCAGAGAACTCCATCTGCGCACGCGCGGCCTCGAGAAGATGGCCGCCTCCACTGATAATCAACCCGGTTCTGCTGCTCACATTGCATTCTGGGCCGCTGCGTCACCTCACCGGTGGAAGGGACCCTGCGCACGCCATACCGCACCTCTGCCGCCGCCACACAACTGCTGCAACCCCCCATGGACATCAGGCCGTGGCGTCGCCCGCCTAAGCAGGAAGGGTGCACGCCACACCGCATCACCCCACCTCTGCCGACACCATGCCTCCTGTGACCCTGTTCTGCCACCGCCAGCCCTCAGGTAAGAATCTTACCGTAAGATACTGTAAATTCGAACAATAAGATGGACCCCCATCTATAAAAAAATCTTTTTTTCTGCAATTTTCACCCCAAATTTGGGGTGCGCCTTATGGTCCGTTGCGTCTTATAGTCCGAAAAATACGGTAATTATATTAGTTCGGCCCTCTAAAACCATCCCGCTTTCTCATGCGGCCCCATGGCAAAATTAATTGCCCACCCCTGCTCAATGTGGTACACACAAGGACACAGGACAGAGGTTGAGTCAACTTTAATCCATGTCAACTGGCTGCAAGTGTGATTTAGTTATTGCCAACACCTGTTAGGTGCCACAGGTAAGTTACAGGTGCTGTTAATTACACAAATTAGAGAAGCATCACATGATTTTTCGAACAGTGCCAATACTTTTGTCCACCCCCTTTTTATGTTTGGTGTGGAATTATATCCAATTTGGTTTTAGGACAATTCTTTTTGTGTTTTTTCATTTAAGACAAATTAAATGAAGATAACACCAAAGAATTTGTGTTTGCAATCATTTTCAGGAAGAAACTGAGTATTGTCTGACAGGATTGCAGGGGTGTCATTACTTTTGGCCATGACTGTATTTTAATAATAATAATAATAATAATCTTTATTTTTATATAGCGCTAACATATTCCACAGCGCTTTACAGTTTGCATACATTATCATCGCTGTCCCCGATTGGGCTCACAATCTAGAATTCCTATCAGTATGTCTTTGGAATGTGGGAGGAAACCGGAGTGCCCGGAGGAAACCCACGCAAACACAGAACATACAAACTCTTTGCAGATGTTGTCCTGGGTGGGATTAGAACCCAGGACCCCAGCGCTGCAAGGCTGTAGTGCTAACCACTGCGCCACCGTGCTGCCCTTTAACACCCTTTCAGGACTTCAAGGGTTGACAAGGTCAGACATACTGCGTGAATTGGACTTTAGTGACATCATTAGTGATTTTGCAGCACACAAATCAAGGAAAGTGCCCGGATTGTAAAAAAATGAACGATTTTACTTAAATTACTCTGCGTAAATGATTTTTGTAAATAAACTTGCGTTCGTTTCATTTTGTGTTTTTGCATTACATATTGCAGCACCTTGAAAAATGGGCTTCCCTCCAAAATGGGCCCCGGGCCACCCACCTCTTAAATCCGGCCCTGGGATACATCGGGGACTTTTCTACAGCATTAGAGACAGGTTCCCTTTAATGGTCTCCAATTAAGTCCCTCTTATTGTCTTGTGGTATTGGCTGAGCTTTTTGTGCCAATTTCATCAAAATGGTTCATGAATTTGGCATAAAAACAATGTATTTGGCTCCGAATCATCTATTTTTAAGTTACTGTTCTTTTTTATATTGTGGTATTCGTTGCTGTTTTTGTCCTAAGTTCTTCAAAGTAGTGCACGTGGTTCATTAATTTTACACAAACTCAAAAAATGGTTTTTGCTTATGTCTTTAACCTTTTTGTGAGACTTTTTAGTGCAAAGAGTCACATAATTTGTAACCAAATATCAGGCTTACATAAAATTGCCCCAGGGGGATCTGGAGTACGCTTATAACAAATTTTGTGACTTTTCGAAAGTTGCAACTGATGAATCAGCTAAAGACATCCGGAAATCATAAAGTACGCCAACAATCGTAAATATAAAATAAACATTAGCAGACGAACAGGTATAAAATAAACTTAAAATTAAAAGAAGAATTAGGCATAGGTGAAAAATATAGAGAGAAAAACAAACCCAGAAACTTTACTCAAGGCAGTGACTATAGTGAGATAGGTCCCTAAAAAATTACATTGGACTTACACAGACGAGCGTATAAATCAGATGGGTGAAGATCGGGCGAGTTTTCTAGATGAAACTCGTACACTTGTTTGCAAGGACACTAAAAGTTGCATTTCATGAATTAGTCTAAAACATCTGGGTAGGCAAAGTTGATGAGGAAAAATCAGAACAGACTTAACAAATGGCAGAGAACTTATAGAAAATAAGGAACAAATACTAACGAAGTTACAGACACGTGCCCACGATCAGCAAGAGCAGCAATTTGGATGCAGCTCACCTGCGCTGCGTCCAAAATGCTGCTTTCTACATTAGGAGCACAGTGGATGGGATTTATAGAAGTCCTATGCTCACTGAACTATTTAACTGCGTAAACTCATCCGCGGTGTGGGTTTATAAGCCGCAGCGTGTCAATTATCTGCAGTGGAGACGCTAGTCTCCACTGCGTAGTTTCACTCATAGCCATTCACTAGATGTGGTAAATCCGCAGAGTTCACTGAACACATGCAGATTTAGCTGCGTGATTAGAACACAACGAAAATACGCTGCTATTTCCTGATTGTGGGCACATAGCCTGAAAGGAGAGAAAATTACTCCAGAAACAACAATGATGAATATGTTTCAGGTCAAACAAAAAGCACACTGTAGCACTATGGCAAACATGAAATATGGAAATTGAATTGCAACACTGCACTAGAAATATGAAAATTTGAGAATGCTTAACGCTTAAATTGGCCAATTCATGTGTACCTGGCAGACACGCCAAGGCGATTCTTGTTGCCAGGACCTAATTCCAATCCTCTCTAGACAGTCTACATCTCTATGGGATATGAATCCTCTCTTGGACTGAAGTCTATATCTCTATGGAGGGGTAGGATTCTGCTGCAATTAAAAACACCTGAGGCTAAGGGGTGGAGTGCTCAGTCCGAAAGTTAATACAAATATAAAAAAACTGACCGTCACATCCAAACATAAATCAGGTCTGAACAAGTGCTTACCTAGAGTCGCCAACTCATAAAATAAAACAAAAAGTAGCTCACTTGCGCTATGGCAAGCATGAAATATGAAACATGGAAATTGAATTGCACTACTGCACTAGAAATATAAAAAATTGAGAAAGCTTAGCGCATAAAATTGCCAATTCATGTTTACCTGGCAGCCACGTTAAGGCGATTCTCGTTGCCAGGACCTAATGCCAATCCTCTCTTAGACAGTCTACATCTCTATGGGATATGAATCCTCTCTTAGACTGAACTTTATATCTCTATGGAGGGGTAGGATCCTGCTCCAATTAAAAACCTGAGGCTAAGGGGTGGAGTGCTCAGTCAGAAGGCTAATACAAATATAAAAAAAACTGACCTTCACAACCAAACATAAATCAGGTCTGAACAAGTGCTTAGCTAGAGTCGCCAACTCATAAAATCAGACAAAAAGTAGCACACTGTAGCGCTATGGCAAACATGAAATATGGAAATTGAATTGCACTGATGCACCTGGTAGCCACATTAAGGCAATTCTCATTGCCAGGACCTAATGCCAATCCTGTCTTTATGTTTGGATGTGACGGTCAGTCTTTTATTTGTATGCATTAGCCTTCTGACTGAGCACTCCGCCTCTTAGCCTCAGGTGTTTTTACTTGCAGCAGGATCCTACCCCTCCACAGAGATATAGACTTCACCTGTTCAGACCCAATTTATGTTTGGATGTGACGGTCAGTCTTTTGTTATTTCTATGCGTTAGCCTTCTGACTGAGCACTCCACTCCTTAGCCTCAGATGTTTTTTTTTTTTTTTTTAATATTTATAAACGTCTGAAAACAAGATAAGAATCAGTAACATACATAGCATATAAAGACAAAGCAGGACATAATAATATCCAGAAAGTGTGGCTTGAAAGATTCAAAAGAAGATGGGGTTATTCAGTATAACGGCCCCCAGGCATGTCTAAAACCCTGCAGGATTAATCAGGTAAGCCTAATAGGTGTGTTACCAGATATAAGCTCTCTCATATATTAATCTGTGAATTGAAAGCAACCATGTAATGCTTGACGCACCGATAGTGGCTGCAGATCAATAAAGGAGGACCATGTGAGGAAAAAACGTTCCGTATGACTTTCTTTATGAAGTATGGACTCAATCCAATCCATTTTAAACAAATATGTTACCTTCGAAGAAATTAGATTTGGTGAAGGGGTTGTGTCCTGTGCCCACAAATGCAGATAGCTGCCGCCCAAATAGTTAAAACACATCGTTGCTGAGCAGAGAGTCTGAGGAGTTGATCCCGTGGGAGAATATTAAATAACTCCCATTCCGGAGATAATGTAAAGCGAATGTTGAAGATGTTGGTGAGATGGCGAAGAGGCATATCCCAAACCTCCTGTATCTTCGGACAATCCCAGAGACAATGAAAGATGTCAGCTGGAGAGTGTAAACATTTGGGACAAGAGGGATTAGCAGATAGAGACATCCTAGATTTGCCCTCCGGGGAAATGTAAGCCCTATGGAAAATCATGAGGGCCATAGTTGAGTAGCTGTCATATGGCAATAAAGAGTTTAAAGGGAACCTGTCACCCCCAAAATTGAATGTGAGCTAAGCCCACCAGCATCAGGGGCTTATTTACAGCATTCTGTAATGCTGTAGATAAGCCCCCGATGTATCCTGAAAGATGACAAAAAGAGGTTAGATCATACCCAGGGGCGGTCCCGGTACGATGGGCGTCTAGGGCCTCCCATCTTCTTACGATGACGTCCTCTTGTATTCACGCTCTGGCGCAGGCGTACTTTGCCCTGTTGAGGGCAGAGCAAAGTAGTGCAGGCGCCAGGCCTCTCTGACCTTTCCCAGCACGTGCGCACTGCAGTACTTTGCTCTGCCCTCAACAGGGCAGACAAAGTACGCCGGAGCCGCAGCATGACTACAAGAAGAGGACGTCATCGTAAGAAGATGGGAGGCCCCGGACCGCAACACCTATCGGCGGGACCGCGCTGGGTGAGTATAATCTAACCTTTTTCTCATGTTTCAGGATACACCCGGGGCTTATCTACAGCATTACATTATCTGACCATGAAATAGAAGGTTTGGTTGATTTATAGATCAGACTTAGCGAATAAACTCCTGCACAAGCGCCAAGGGAGATGAGATGGAGAGGATAGGTTCTGACACTGTCTGGTATGCCTCGGAAAACCCGAGTCAACGTAATGCTTAATCTGAGTAGTAGAAAAAATATTACCTACTAAGATTGGATATTTGGAGAAAATACCCTCCAGAGAAAGAGGACATTGAGCAGTTGTCAGAAGATCGCAGACTAGTCTGCACCCTCTCTCCCCCACAACTCTGTAAATTTGGGGGTGGTCTGCCTTGTAAAAAGAAAGGGTTATCTTGAAAGGGAAGAAAAGCTGAGGTATAAGGGTCTAGTCCGCTGATCCTTCTAGCATGACGCCATGCCAATACACAGACCATAGCAGAGGATTATCCCGGATTGCAGCGGGAACTCTATTTTGTTGTAAATAGAGTAAGGCAGGAAGGCTGATCGGTCCAGACATTGCTTCATCTAATGGGGTGTTGGTAAATTTAGTATGGGCCCAAATCCAATCAAGAGAATGTCTGAAAATTGCTGCAACGCTATACAATCTTAAATTTGGAAAATTGAGCCCCCCCAAATATTTAGCCTGTTGCAATTTAAAGGGAACTGTCACCCCCAAAATCGATGGTGAGGTAAGCTCACAGTCATCAGGGGCTTATCTACAGCATTCTGGAATGTTGCAGATAAGCCCCCGATGTAACCTGAAAGAGGAGAAAAAGAGGTTAGATTATACTCACCCAGGGGCGGTCCCGCTGTGGTCTGGTCAAATGGGTGTCTCAGGTCCGCTCCGGCGCCTCCTTATCTTCATTCCATGACGTCCTCTTCTGGTCTTCACGCTCCGGCGCAGGCGTACTTTGCCCTGTTGAGGGCAAAGTACTGCAATGCGCAGCCACCGGGCATCTCTGATCTTTCTGGCGCCTGCGCACTGCAGTACTTTGCTCTGCAATAGGTTCACATTGCGTTAATGGGTCACGCTAACGGACTGCTTTGCACGGCGAAAAAGTCGCAATTAACGCCGTGCAAAGGGTCCGTTAGCGCACCCATTGACAGCAATGTGATTTCTGCCTGTAGCGCATCGCTAGCGCATGCCATTTTCGGCATGTGCTAGCGATGTGCCGTTCTTTTGTGACGGACCTCGGACGCTGCTTGCAGCGTCCGAGGTCCGTCGCTTGCGCAGATCGGGGATCTGCGCTAGCAGGGACAGCGAATGCGGCACCAAAATAAACATTGCGTTAGCGCAATCCGCTAGCGCTATGCGCTTAACGGATTGCCCTAACGCAATGTGAACCTAGCCCAAGTTAAATTGAGCAAAGAAGAGTGCCCACCCGACTTGACGAAGATTCAACCACTAGGTAAACTGCAGGAAGGTCAGATATTAATGGTCCTTGTATAGTGCAATCTTAATGGCAAGAATTTCAAGATCCCCAATGATATAGTTTCGCTTAGCCAGTGAAAACATTTTGGAGGAAAAAAAAACCCGCAAGAGCCAGACTTCTTTGAAAAAGGTCTTGACAGGAGCACCACACCAGCACCGAAAGAAGAGGCATCTACCTCCAAGATAAACTGCTTGTTGGGATCAGGGTGGTGCAGAACCGGGCTCTTGCTAAGGTCTCTTTCAGCTGCTGAAAGGCCGACACTGCTGACTCCGCCCTTAGCCCCTTCTTGGTTAAGGCAGAGATGGGTGCTATGAGGAACAATAAATTTTCTATACAAGTTAGCAAACCCCATGAATTGTAGGATGGCAAGTAAGCCTTGGGGATGAAGCCTGGAGAGAATAGCGGAAACCTGCTCCGGATCCATCTCGAAGCCCTGGCTGGAAACAATGTAGCCAAGGAAGTGCATGGAGGGTCTTTCGAAGACACATTTGGATAAATTGGCAAACAAATTGTCCCTGAGTCTGCAGCAGCTGACGGGAGGGGCAGAGATACGGGTATGAGGTACAGGTGGGCAGAGGCAAAGACATGGTCAGACAATCCAGGGTAAGGGGAGGCAATGTACGTAGCCAAGGTCAAGATAAACGGAAAGGAAAGTCAGGTTAAACAAGAGAAACAATACAAGACTGAGGGAATCTAGACAGAGACTAAACTAGAACCTGAGATCAGGTGAGGAGTGATGGGAAGAGCAGCTTGATTATAGGCCAGAGAATCTCACCTCTGCAGGACACGATGGGGTTAAATGCCTGCAGGGAGTGGTCGCCTATTGCCAGGTGGAGGATGCAGCAATGTTGGAAATGCTACAAGAGGGAGCTCAGCGAGACATCCTGCAACTGGGAGAGCAGGGCGATGACCGCAGTGAGTACGGGAATGCTTAGCTTCCGTACGAGTTTCCGGCGTGACACCCAGCACATGGGGTAAATGATATAAATCAGAAGAAATATAAAACATTTATAATTGGAAATATTTGTTATTATACCTACTACATATAATGGGATATTGGAGATGGCAATACCGCTTTAAGCTTCAACACCCAAAACAGAGATGGTGAGACAGTAAAGCGATGGATAAAAAAATATAAAAACACAGGAAAGGTATTCATAGGGTGAATAAGTAGAAACAGCAATGTACTATAATGGATAGTGGATAAATGAGGCTCACCTTGCAGAATTGTTCTAGATAAGGCATAAAACTATTGTACGCATTGATTAGTCACAGTGCTGCCTGTTGTCCGTATCCTGTAGGCTTGAGTCACTGATCAATGTTCAGGAGAATGGGGCCATCACAATAACTGGATTCACATCGCCAGAAACAAATGGATACTGCAGTGGGCACACTATGCCAGGAACTAATCATCCACTGTTCGAAAATGGATCCCTTCAGAGCCATTCTCATCCTGACCAGAATGAAAATAATTTAAAGGATCAATTCTCCAACTGACGATAGGATTGTTTACAGTGGCATGCAAAACTTTTTGTAGCCAGCCAAGAGTCTTTCCATTCTTGTTTGAGGGATTTTCATCCATTCTTCCTTCGAAAATTCTTACAGTTCTGTGAGATTCCTGGGTCGTCTTGCATGCACTGCTATTATGAGGTCTAGCAACAGACTTTCAATGATGTTCAGATCAGGAGACTGTGAGGGCCATTGTAAAACCTTCAGCTTGCGCCTTTTGAGATAGTCTACTGTGGATTTTGATGTGTATTTAGGATCATTAACCCCACATGTACTTATGCTAGCTAACAGATGTAAATCATTCAGCTGCTGTAAGAAAAACTAAATCTCCGAGCACTAAAAAAATACTCGGAGGACCCCCAACCATGCACGAGAAATCTCGAGTAACAAATATATTCGATAATCACTAATCATTATCCCTTTTTATAAGCTATCCTCTTTTTAACTTCAGCTTTTTTACAGATGGTGCTATGTTAGCACCAAGAGTTTGTTAAAGGTCATTAAATCCATTCTTCCCTCTACCCGTGAAATGTTCCCTGTGCAATTGATCCACCCTCATGCTTAAAGGTTGTGAGATATTCTTTTCCTGAAATTATGTGCCCTTTTTTCTCCACACATATATGTGATCATTGAGGCCAAATAGTTCTATATTAAGGTCATTGGGTCACAGGACTTGTTTCCAAAATGCATCAGGATTGTTTAGATATTATTTTGCATACTTCTAATGCTGAATTTTATGATGAATGTGCAGGAAAGGATTTCTTCTGATAACTCTACCATGATGCCATATTTGTGCAGGTGTCTCTGAACAGTACAATGTACCACAACTCCAGAGTCTGCTTAATCTTTCTGAAGGTGTTTTGCAGTCAAGCCGGGGTTTTGATTTGCCTCTCTAGCAATCCTATGAGCAGCTCTCACTGAAATTTTGCTTGGTCTTCCAGACCTTATCTTGACCTCCACTGTTCCAGTTAACTGACATTTTTTAAATACGATTTAAATTTCGAACTGAGGAAAGGGCAACTTGAAAATGCTTTGCTATCTTCTTATAGCCTTCTCCTGCTTTGTGGGCATACACCATTTTCAGAGTGCTAGCCAGCTTCTTAGAAGAACCCAAGGCTGCTGGTTTTTGGCACAAGGTTAGAAGAGGCTGAGGTTTTATAAAGCTGGGAAATTAGCATCACCTGGCCTTTCCTAATGATAGTTATCAAGCCATAAGCCTAACAGATTAATTAAGGTCTGAAACTTTGGCCAAAGTTATCTGAGCACACAAACATCCAAGGATGCCCAAAGTTTTGCATTTACATTTTGCATTGGTCCATTTTCCTTTTTGTAATTTTTAAAATGTAAAAATTTTTTTGCATAAATTACAGAGGAAATGCCTCATCTTTAACTTTAGTCCTTTTAAAAACCATTTCATGTTCAATTTGCTCAATTTGTTCAATTACTTTAAAAGTAATTTTAAGCAGGAGTGCTCCTCGTATTGTGTGCCCACAGTGGTTGTCTGCATCTTGTGATTTGAATCCAGGTATTGTACACATTATTGTACACATTATTGCCTCAATTAAAGCTTGGTATCAACAGGATTGTACCAACACGCAGAAGCCAGGTATGGTTTGCTGCTCAATGAATACTACGTAAAAGAAACACAAAACACTATGATGAAATTGATTTTTTTCCCCTACACCATTTCACCACACAATTTTTTGTTCCGTTCTTTTCTTTTTTGATCATTGAAAACTACAACTCAACCCTCAAAAAACAAGCACTCATGACTAGTGATGAGCAAACCCCTGGATGTTTGGGTTCGACGAGCAGTTGAAAAAAATAAAAATAAATAAAAAGGTAGGTTTGGGTACCAGAACAGTACCCGAGTTTGAACACCATTAACTTGAATGGGAGAGATAGAACATCCAGTGCTTGACACCCAGTCATGTGCATGACAGTACAGCAAACACTGCCTCTTATCAGCAGTAATATCATTACTGCCAGAGAGCCGCTGTTCCCATGTTGTCAAATAACAGAGTGAGCCCACAGCTATGATTGGAGATAAAAAGCTGGCGTCAGCTAATGGGACCACTACTCCTAACAATATAAAGGCGACTTCAACCCCACAAACATGAACCCCACTTGCCACAGCTACAGGGTAAGTGAGAAGAGCCGGACAGTGCGCCAGAATTGGCAAACCTAATAGATGTACCTTTTCTGGGTGGCTGTGGGCTGCTATTTTTAGGTTGGAGGGGCCCAATATTCATGGCCCCTTATCAGCCTGAGAATGCCAGGCCCCAGAGGTCTGCTTTAGTAGGGCTGGTTGTCAAAAAATGTGTGGGATCCTATGCGCTTTTTTATATATATATATATATATATATATATATATATATATATATATATATATATATATATATATATATATATATATATATATAATTAAAAAAGAAAAAAAACAGCATGGGGACCCCTCTACTCTTGATAACCAACCTTGCTAAAGCTCACAGCTGAGAGTTGCAGCCCACAGCTATCAGTTTTGACTGGCTGGTTATCAAAAGTACAGGGGAACCCACACGGTTTTTTTTTTTTAAATTATTATTATTATTATTTAGAGTGCAGGAAATTTGCGAAAAATGCTCAGGAATCTGAATGTGCAACATTCGTGCTGACAGGGATTGGCGAACGTTTTCTGAACAAGTTCGCTCATCTCTACTCATGACCGATGTCACGCCCTACAGACGTGTCTATCAGGTGGACCCACTGGACCGCAAATACAGCGGTTACTGATACCAGGAAGGGAGAACCAGACCAGGAAAGCAGGTTCAAACGCTTTATTGTACAGTAATACAAACACTAGGGGAGACACCCCAAAGGAAGGCCACAGGGCCACAACACCAGAAAGCCTCTAAGGAGACCAAGGCTTGGAGTGACCCCTATACAGGGATTTCCCCTAGACTACCAATAGAGGGTCCGATGAGGCAGACACCTGTGTTAAACCGACCTAGGAGGTAGGAAGAAATGAATAAACAAAACAGGGCTGAATGTGGAACTTGGAAGCAGGAAGAAGACTGCAGGGAACCACACAGGATACTGGACTCCGGATGCTGTGGAGACCAGACTCGATCCTAGGGAAAAAGGAACACAGAGTAAGACAGGCAAATTGGACTGATAAGCCTAGCAGGATAAGACCTGGAGCAGCAACTTCAGGATAATAGAAGTTGCCCAGGCGGCGTCCAGGAGTGACTGAGATCCTTATATACCTCCAGCCTCCAGGTGATAGGCCGGGAGGAGAGGCAGTGAGTAGGGAGGGGCTGTGTTATGTTTGCTAATGACAGGTGTTATGAAGGCAATCCAGAAACACAGTGTGCCTAGCGATCAGAGCGCACACAGTGATCTGACAAATACCCAAAAATACAAGAACGAGCTCTGAGACGTGGAAACTCTGTAGACTGCACACCTGATCCTATCCTAAACACAACTAAAAGCGGCTGTGGATTGCGCCTAACAACTACCTAGGCAACTCGGCACAGCCTAAGAAACTAGCTAGCCTGAAGATAGAAAAATAGGCCTGACTTGCCCCAGAGAAATTCCCCAAAGGAAAAGGCAGCCCCCCACATATAATGACTGTGAGTAAGATGAAAAGACAAAATGTAGGGATGAAATAGATTCAGCAAAGTGGGGCCCGATATTCTAGGACAGAGCGAGGACAGTAAAGCGAACTTTGCAGTCTACAAAAAACCCTAAAGCAAAACCACGCAAAGGGGGCAAAAAAAAACCCACCGTGCCGAACTAACGGCACGGCGGTACACCCTTTGCGTCTCAGAGCTTCCAGCAAAACAAAAGAAAAGCTGGACAGAAAAAAAGCAACAAAAAAGCAAAACGCACTTAGCTATACAGAGCAGCAGGTCACAGGAATAATCAGGAGAAGCTCAGATCCAACACTGAAACATTGACAAGGAGCAAGGATAGCAGCATCAGGCGGAGTTAAGTAATGAAGCAGTTAACGAGCTCACCAGAACACCTGAGGGAGGAAGCTCAGAAGCTGCAGTACCACTTGTGACCACAGGAGTGAATTCAGCCACAGAATTCACAACAGGGCTGACCCTTTAAGAAGCCAGAGAGCTCACCTGCCCGCCCCCTATGCACTCCCTAGGAGAGGGAGAGAAAGGAGGAAGTGCAGCAGACATGGGAGCAAGGACCCGGGCAGCATGTCTGCAGGGACGGACCCCGGAGCGCCGGCGGACGACCGGAGCGTGACCCTGCTGGCTAAGGACAGGACCAGAAGAGGTAAGAGCAGACGGGGAAGAGAAAGAAGGCGCCCCGGACTGCGAGGTGGTGACAACCGAGTTGGCAGAAAAATAAGTAATGGCTTTTGGAAGAGAAGAGAAAAATGATAATTACTTACCGGTAATTTGATTTTCCAGATCCATGACGGCACCTAACGTGAGAGATGGTCCCATCCCCCCAGGAACAGGAAACCTGCATAGGAGATAAAAGATGGGGGCGGCACCTCTCTCCTCAGTTTGTTGACAGAGTATGCAAGGTAACCGCTTTGTTAGTTCAGGTTTAATGTAAATTACATGGCTGTCACTAGGTGTAGTTATATTTCCCCATCAGCTTTTTATCATCTGTATATATTGTTACCTTATATTATTTATACATATACCATACATACTTGAGTATAAGCCGACCCGAGTATAAGCCGACCCCCCTAATTTTGCCACAAAAAACTGGAAAAACTTATTGACTCGAGTATAAGCCTAGGGTGGAAATGCAGCATTTACCGGTGAATTTCAAAAATAAAAATAGATCATTATTTCCCCATAGCTGTGCCATATAGTGCTCTGCACCGTTCATATTTCCCCATAGCTGTGCCCCATATAGTGCTCTGCACCGTTCATTTTGTCCCATAGCTGTGCCCCATATAGTGCTCTGCACCGTTCATTTTGTCCCATAGCTGTGCCCCATACTGTGCTCGGCACCGTTCATTATTGCCCCATATCTGTGCCCCATATACAATGCTCTGCACCGTTCATTTTGTCCCATAGCTGTGCCCCATACTGTGCTCGGCACCGTTCATTATTGCCCCATATCTGTGCCCCATATACAATGCTCTGCACCGTTCATTTTGTCCCATAACTGTGCCCCATACAGTGCTCTGCACCGTTCATTGTGCCCCATATCTGTGCCCCATATAGTGCTCTGCACCGTTCATTGTGCCCCATAGCTGTGCCCCATATACAGTGCTCTGCAACGTTCATTGTGCCCCATAGCTGTGCCCCATACTGTGCTCGGCACCGTTCATTATTGCCCCATATCTGTGCCCCATATACAATGCTCTGCACCGTTCATTTTGTCCCATAGCTGTGCCCCATACTGTGCTCGGCACCGTTCATTATTGCCCCATATCTGTGCCCCATATACAATGCTCTGCACCGTTCATTTTGTCCCATAGCTGTGCCCCATACTGTGCTCGGCACCGTTCATTATTGCCCCATATCTGTGCCCCATATACAATGCTCTGCACCGTTCATTTTGTCCCATAACTGTGCCCCATACAGTGCTCTGCACCGTTCATTGTGCCCCATATAGTGCTCTGCACCGTTCATTGTGCCCCATAGCTGTGCCCCATATACAGTGCTCTGCACCGTTCATTGTGCCCCATAGCTGTGCCCCATACTGTGCTCGGCACCGTTCATTATTGCCCCATATCTGTGCCCCATATACAATGCTCTGCACCGTTCATTTTGTCCCATAGTTGTGCCCCATACAGTGCTCTGCACCGTTCATTGTGCCCCATAGCTGTGCCCCATATATGCTCTGCACCATTCATTGTGCCCCATAGCTGTGCCCCATATATGCTCTGCACCGTTCATTGTGCCCCATAGCTGTGCCCCATATAGTGCTCTGCACCATTCATATTTCCCCAGAGATGCTCCACATAAATCTGCCGCTGCTGCTGCGATAAAAAAAAAAAAACACATACTCACCTCTCTTGCTTGCAGCTCCCGGCGTCTCGTTCCGGCGTCCGGTCCCGGCGTCTCTCTGCGCTGACTGATCAGGCAGAGGGCGCCGCGCACGCTATATGCGTCATCGCGCCCTCTGACCTGAACAGTCAGAGCGCAGATGCCGGGAAGATGGAGGCGTTGGGAAGATGGAGCGACACACGGTGGCTGGAACGTGGACAGGTGAATATTACATACTTACCTGGTTCCGGCGTCCGGCTCCCTCTGCCTGTCACAGCTGGTCTTCGGTGCCGCAGCCTCTTTCTCTATCAGCGGTCACCGGCACCGCTGATTAGAGAAATGAATACGCGGCTCCACCCCTATGGGAGGTGGATCCGCTTATTCATTTTTCTAATGAGCGGTCCCACGTGACCGCTGAAGAGGGGAAGACGCTGCAGCACAGAAGACCGTGGGACGGCAGGGACAGCGCCAGGATCGCTGGAACTAGGTGAGTATGCCTCAGCGCCCTCACCCGCCGACCCCACCGCTACCGTGACTCGAGTATAAGCCGAGAGGGGCACTTTCAGCCCAAAAATTTAGGCTGAAAATCTTGGCTTATACTCGAGTATATATGGTACCTATATATATATATATATATATATTTTTTTTTTTTTATTTTATTTTTTTTTTCTTGTGCAACACAACCATCACCAAGATAGGGCAGGAATTATTACGGTGCCATCATGGATCTGGAAAATCTAATTACCGGTAAGTAATTATCATTTTTTCCCTTCCCCATGACAGCACCCCTAACATGAGAGGAGAAAATAGAAGAAGACTGGGTAGAAGAAGACGGGTGGGACAACAGCCGATAAGACTTTCCTCCCAAAGGCAAGACTTGAAATCCTCAAGTTCTCCTCCTGTCTAGGGCAGATCTTAGTATACTAAACTCAAACTTTCGTAAATTTATTTGGGGGGTGGGAGGCAGAACACGCATAGGTCTTGTTAAACTGCAGGCGTCAAGGGCAGAGGGCGGAATAAATTTTCCCGACCTGGGCAGATACAATTTGGCAGCTAATTTTAGATATGCCATTGACTGGATAAGAGGTGTCTCTCATTTCGCCAACGTTGACCTAGAACAACAATTTTACCCGCATATTTCACTGTCGGCTTTGCTACATTTAAAAGGGGAGGATCTTCCGGTGGAGATACGGGACCATCCGACTCTGTGGCAAACAATTCTGACCTGGAGATGCTGTAGAAAGATTTGTAAGTTAAGGGCAGGTTTGTCCCCATATCAGCCTTTCCTGGGAAACCCGGGGGTCTTGAGGGGCACCCCACCATCTTTCTATAAAAATTTGGCTTCTCAGGGCTGTAGGCAAGCAATTGACCTACTGGATCTTAATTTTTCGGTGTTAACTTCTGAAACGGCATCGCAACGTTTCCCACTATTTAGCAATAACCCATTCCAATTTCTTCAAGCGCGAAGCTTGGCACAGAAGTGTCAGTCATTTGGAGGGGTGGGGGAAGAGAGAACAAACCTAGATGGGTTTATTAGAAATACATACATGCTAGCCACCTTAGGGAGAGACCCAAGTTGGGCTAGGAATTGGTTGGCTGTGTAAATTTAGAAACTAATCCGCAGCATTGCACGCTTGGCGATTCCAAGCGCTGTGGATTAGACTGGGGTGGAAAGAGATGATTTGCATAGCTCCGCCTACTGCAAAGGATTCTGGGTAAACCTGCTATCCTTTGTATTATGCTGCTTGCAAGTACTTTCCGTTTCAGGAAAGCATCCACTTAGAAATACAAGAACACAACCGACATCTATAAGTAACATCTACTTGTTAATACGCAAAAAATGGACATGGGAGGGGAAAACCACGGGAGTGGCTAGATGGTTAAGGGACTTCCCAGGCCTCAAGGTGGAGGATATTCTTGACGCTACACTAACGCAAAGGAAAGTACTGTCATATAGTAGTTACACTGACATGGCACTACTAATATTACATAGAGCCTACATCACGCCCTATCTGCAGTCCAGGATGTCTCCTGTCTCAGTTTACTTGTGTTCTAAGTGCAAATCCCGCAACACGGATCTCTATCACCATCTATGGAGTTGCCCGAAAGTTCAGGAGTTGTGGAGTGGGGTTCATGATGAGCTGCAGAAACTGTGTGGAATCAGTTTTGCGCTCACCCCACAATGGGCTATTTTCAACATTCTTGATGAGGCAAACCACGAATTACCCAAATATACCAAAGCTACACTCATAATATCGGCCTCGGTGACTAGGAAAAGCTTACTGCATCAATGGTTAAATCCAGTAACTCCATCGCTCTCCCTTATTCGTACAAAGATCCAATTTATATTTAGAATGGAATGGATGGATGCTTTGACCAATAAGGAGAAAACGGCAGGCAGATTTTTGTCTACATGGTCTACTCTTATCCCGTCTCTTCCTTTGGAGACTAGGGAAAAACTGAGAGCGCAATTTGAAAACACTCAATGGTACTTACTACAGCGGATAGGCGGCAACTCACCAATTTCATAACATGCTTTGATGGTTATGCGCATGCAGAGAAAGGGTTTTTTTTGTTTGTTTTGTTTTTGGGAGGGGGACAGATAGGGTTGTGTTTTTTGATTTCCAAACTATTTTGCTGTTACCAAATGTTTGTTTGACATATTGTAAAATTTAATAAACAGATTTACAAAAAAAAAAAAAGAAATCCCCAAGTTCAACCTATAATGGTGAAAGAAGGTAGAGGGTGAAGACCATACTGCCGCATTACAAATTTGTTCTATCGACGCGTTTGCCCTCTCTGCCCAGGATGTGGCAATAGCTCTTGTGGAGTGTGCTGTCACCCCTAGTGGAGGGCATTGCCCTGCAGATGAGTAAGAGAGTGCAATAGCCATGCGGAGCCACCGTGCAATAGTAGATTTTGTGGCTTTCTTACCCGTTTGCTGAAGGGCTGAAGACTGTCGCCATGATTTTGTCACTTCCAGGTATTGGATTAGGCAACGTCTGACATCAAGGCAATGAAAGGTTTGTTCTCCCTGGGATTTTGGGTTGGTACAAAATGAGGGTAAAACCATCTCCTGGTCCCTATGGAATTTTGAATTGACCTTCGGTAAAAAGGCCGGGTCAGTTTTGATTATTACTCTGTCCTCCAGAATTGTAGTGTATGGAGGATCAATAGAGATAGCTGGATCTCACTAATGCGTCGGGCCGACGTCAGGGCAACCAGGTGAACCGTTTTTAGAGTTAGATTTTTTTCTGATATGGAGCAAAGAGGCTCAAAAGGAGGAGAAGTTAAGGCATGGAGCACTAAATTTAGATCCCAGGGAGCAACCTTTGGCCAAGGTTTAAATGGTCTGGCTGTGAAGGAGGCTCGGATGAACCTGTACACCCAGGGGTGATCGGCCAATTTTTTAATCAAATAAGGCACCATGCGCTGAAACTTGAACCTTTAGGGTGCTGGTAGATAACCCCCATTCCAGACTTTTTTTGGAGGAACTCTAAGACTTCCCTTATTGGGACTTTCTGAGTGGTGGTTGATAGGCGTCGCCCTGAGAACTCTAGAAATTTTTCCCAGATTTTTTGGTATTTATCGGATGTAGTTTTTTTCCTGCTGGATAGCAGAGTAGAAATTAACGGAGCTGAGAAACCCTTTGCTAGTAGAAGCCCCCTCTGAAGTTCCAGGCAGTGAGATGTAGACTGTGTACTTGAGGATGGGACACTGGACCCTGGTGTAGATTTGGCACATCTGGAAGGATCCATGGGTCCGATATGGACATACGTCTGAGCCAGGTGAACCAGGCACTCTTCGGCCAGAAGGGTTCGATCAGTATTATTCGTGTCCCATCCTCCCGGATTTTCTTCAACACTGTTGGTATTAGCGGAATTGGGGGAAATGCGTAGGCCAGTTGGAACGAGGGTCTGAGGGACATCCACCGGAACCGGTGCCTCCGCAGTCGGGTCCATGTTGGAGAGGCTATTGCCACTGCTGCTCATGCCTTGCCACTTTATATAGTAGAGGGGAGGGAGCGTTCTAAGCGCCCCTGAACTTCCTCCCTCCAGGGAGTGTCAGCACACAGCTCTCCTCGGCGTGTGACACTACTTCCGGTTTGTGACGGGGTGTACGGCAGAGCAAGAAGGGGCAACAGGCCAAGGGATGATTCCACAGATTTATTATCAAGAACGCTGGAACAACACATGCAGGTAGATCTACAGAGTCCACAATTAGTCCAACGGAACAGGTTCGGGGCACCTCCCGATAATCCTTGTGCCAGCTAACAAAGCAATAGTCCACACGAGTCCAAGGAATCCCAAAACAATCCCACGAACGACGAGATATGTCCTCAGCTCAAGTCTCGCCCCGTTCGCTTCCGCAGTCCCAGATGGGCATGGGGTCTTGCCTCAGCTAAGAATCCCCACTCCTTCTCCTTCAAGGATCAACTCACATCTGATCTCAAAATAAGAATGGATTGTCTGAGCTCCTGGGATCCGCCCATGAAGGGGGGTAGGGGGTCACACCTTCTATTCAATGGTTGGGTCCACCAGAAGATTCTAGACTGGTGGGCTCCACGTAGTCTATGTAGTATGTATATTTGACTAGCCACCTGCTGTGAGGAAGAATGGCTATTCTTTCACTAGTGGTATTGACAAAGCTTAATTACATTATAGCTTAGGGCTGCAAGTATTGGGGGAAGGAGACATTGTTACAGGTGAACTCCCAGCACAAGAAAATACATAAATTACAGCGAACAGAAACCAGAGAACAGTTACATACATCAAATGGCATATTATTCAAATACAGGACAGGGCAAAAGTACATATCATGACAATCCCTTCCCCTCCCAAATTGCGTACGTACTAGGGACCTCTACAGGTCGCTGGTTAAGTACACACAGGCAGAGCGTAACTTACATGTGGCTTTATGCAGCCACGAATTGGCATCGTAGCTCTCCCACATCATTGCCCAGGAGATCATCTGCAGGCAGACCACCCATCACCCCAACCACACATCGCCTGACCCCAAAACCAAAGTTCAGATCCACAGTGGCTGTGGGAATAGTCCTCCATTGTCCACCAGCCAGTTCAATGACAATCCCAGGTCCTCTATGGATTGCCTCAGGCCGAACCACTCGGGGATCAGCCAGTGTGAAGAAAGCCCCTGAGTCACAAAATCCAATAAGTCTCTGTCCATCCAGCAGGACCTCCTGCAAGTGCTTACCTCGATGAGCAGAAGTCATCATAGCTGCAGGTCGCACACCATAAACTCCTAGTGGTGCAACATGGGTGGGTGAGGCACTAGGCCAGTCATCACGTAGTGGTGACACATCGTCCTCCATGGCACTTGGCTGTACATAATTAATAATACGACTGGGTACAGGATCAATCCTCATTTGAACAGCTGGGCAGGAGGCTTGCAGATGCCCCGGCTGCCCACATCGATAGCATCTGTGCTGGGTCTCACTCCATCCAAGGCGTCCTCTTGGGCGAGGGGTAAGGGAACCTGGAGGCCAGCCCCCACCTGAAGGTGCTGTAGGGGTTTAGGACGACTCCTCCATGGGCTGGCTGGGCATGAGGCCTGCAGATGCCCCGGATGCCCACAACCATAACACCTGCGCTCTGCTACTTCCTCTCATCGTATTCCAGAAAGCGCAGTAGAAGCAACTGGAGGCACATTTACACGGGTATCAGCATGACGTGATGGCTTAGAGGAACGGGGAACAATGGGGACAGAAGAACAGGGGGCCACCGGTGTTGTGGAGCTGTGTTATGAACTGGTGATTCAGAAATACAATGGACCTGGTGGTTAAGAGCACACAAAGTGACCTGATAGTTACTAACAACATAGGACGAGCTCTGAGACGTGGGAACTCTGCTGACCACAATCCCTAATCCTATCACACCACACTAGAGGTAGCCGTGGAGCGCTCCTGACCAGACCTAGGCGCCTCGGGCACAGCCTGAGAAACTAACTAGCCCTGAAGATAGAAAAATAAGCATACCTTGCCTCAGAGAAATTCCCCAAAGAAAAAGGCAGCCCCCCACATATAATGACTGTGAGTAAAGATGAAAATACAAACACAGAGATGAAATAGGTATTAGCAAAGTGAGGCCCGACTTACTGAATAGACCGAGGATAGTAAAGATAGCTTTGCGGTCAGCACAAAAACCTACAAACAACCACGCAGAGGGCGCAAAAAGACCCTCTGTACCGACTAACGGCACGGAGGTGCTTCCTCTGCGTCCCAGAGCTTCCAGCAAGCAAGAAAAACCAATATAGCAAGCTGGACAGAAAAAATAGCAAACAAAAGTAATACAAGCAGAACTTAGCTTATGCAGGGCAGACAGGCCACAAGACGATCCAGGAGAGAGCAAGACCAATACTGGAACATTGACTGGAGGCAAGGAACAAAGAACTAGGTGGAGTTAAATAGAGCAGCACCTAACGACCTAACCTCGTCACCTGAGGAAGGAAACTCAGAAGCCGCAGCCCCACTCACATCCACCAGATGAAGCTCATGGACAGAACCAGCCGAAGTACCACTCATGACCACAGGAGGGAGCTTGACCACAGAATTCACAACAGTACCCCCCCTTGAGGAGGGGTCACCGAACCCTCACCAGAGCCCCCAGGCTGACCAGGATGAGCCAAATGAAAGGCACGAACCAGATCGGCAGCATGAACATCAGAGGCAAAGACCCAGGAATTATCTTCCTGACCATAACCCTTCCACTTAACCAGATACTGGAGTTTCCGTCTCGAAATACGAGAATCCAAAATCTTCTCCACTATATACTCCAACTCCCCCTCAACCAAAACCGGAGCAGGAGGATCAACGGATGGAACCACAGGTGCCACGTATCTCCGCAACAATGACCTATGGAATACATTATGGATGGAAAAAGAAGCTGGAAGGGTCAAACGAAAAGACACAGGATTAAGAACCTCAGAAATCCTATATGGACCAATGAAACGAGGCTTAAACTTAGGAGAGGAAACTTTCATAGGAATATAACGAGACGACAACCAAACCAAATCCCCAACACGAAGTCGGGGACCCACACAGCGCCTGCGGTTAGCGAAACGTTCAGCCTTCTCCTGGGACAATGTCAAATTGTCCACTACATGAGTCCAAATCTGCTGCAACCTATCCACCACAGTATCCACACCAGGACAGTCTGAAGACTCAACCTGCCCTGAAGAGAAACGAGGATGGAAACCAGAATTGCAGAAAAACGGCGAAACCAAAGTAGCCGAGCTGGCCCGATTATTAAGGGCGAACTCAGCCAAAGGCAAAAAGGACACCCAATCATCCTGATCAGCAGAAACAAAACTTCTCAGATATGTTTCCAAGGTCTGATTGGTTTGTTCAGTTTGACCATTTGTCTGAGGATGGAAAGCCGAGGAAAAAGACAAATCAATGCCCATCCTAGCACAAAAGGCTCGCCAAAACCTCGAAACAAACTGGGAACCTCTGTCAGAAACGATGTTCTCCGGAATGCCATGTAAACGAACCACATGTTGGAAAAACAATGGCACCAAATCAGAGGAGGAAGGCAATTTAGACAAGGGCACCAAATGGACCATCTTAGAGAAGCGATCACAAACCACCCAAATGACCGACATCTTTTGAGAGACGGGGAGATCCGAAATAAAATCCATAGAGATATGTGTCCAGGGCCTCTTCGGGACCGGCAAGGGCAAAAGCAACCCACTGGCACGAGAACAGCAGGGCTTAGCCCGAGCACAAATCCCACAGGACTGCACAAACGAACGCACATCCCGCGACAGAGACGGCCACCAAAAGGATCTAGCCACCAAATCTCTGGTACCAAAGATTCCAGGATGACCAGCCAACACCGAACAATGAACCTCAGAGATAACTCTACTCGTCCATTTATCAGGGACAAACAGTTTCTCCGCTGGGCAACGGTCAGGTCTATTAGCCTGAAATTTTTGCAGCACCCGCCGCAAATCAGGGGAGATGGCAGACAAAATTACCCCCTCTTTAAGAATACCCGCCGGCTCAGGCAAACCCGGAGAGTCGGGCACAAAACTCCTAGAAAAGGGCATCCGCCTTCACATTCTTAGAGCCCGGAAGGTACGAAACCACAAAGTCAAAACGGGAGAAAAACAGCGACCAACGAGCCTGTCTAGGATTCAACCGTTTGGCAGACTCGAGATAAGTCAAGTTCTTGTGATCAGTCAAGACCACCACGCGATGCTTAGCTCCTTCAAGCCAATGACGCCACTCCTCGAATGCCCACTTCATGGCCAGCAACTCTCGATTGCCAACATCATAGTTACGCTCAGCAGGTGAAAACTTCCTGGAAAAGAAGGCACATGGTTTCATCACCGAGCCATCAGAACTTCTTTGCGACAAAACAGCCCCTGCTCCAATCTCAGAAGCATCAACCTCGACCTGGAACGGGAGCGAAACATCTGGCTGGCACAACACAGGGGCAGAAGAAAAACAACGCTTCAACTCCTGAAAAGATTCCACAGCAGCAGAAGACCAATTGACCACATCAGCACCCTTCTTAGTTAAATCAGTCAACGGTTTACCAATACTAGAAAAATTATTGATGAAGCGACGATAAAAATTAGCAAAGCCAAGGAACTTTTGCAGACTCTTCAGAGATGTTGGCTGAGTCCACTCATAAATGGCGTGAACTTTAACAGGGTCCGAGATAGTAGAAGGGGAAAAAATGAAACACAAAAATTAAACCTTCTGAACACCAAAGAGACACTTTGACCCCTTCACAAACAAAGAATTAGCACGCAGGACCTGGAACACCATTCTAACCTGCTTCACGTGAGACTCCCAATCATCCGAGAAGACCAAAATATCATCCAAGTATACAATCAGGAATTTATCCAGGTACTCTCGGAAGATGTCATGCATAAAGGACTGAAATACTGATGAAGCATTGGAAAGCCCGAATGGCATAACCAGGTACTCAAAATGGCCCTCGGGCGTATTAAATGCTGCTTTCCATTCATCGCCCTGTTTAATACGCACAAGATTATACGCACCACGAAGATCTATCTTGGTGAACCAACTAGCCCCCTTAATCCGAGCAAACAAATCAGACAGCAGCGGCAAGGGGTACTGAAATTTGACTGTGATTTTATTTAGAAGGCGGTAATCAATACAAGGTCTCAGCGAACCATCCTTTTTGGCCACAAAAAAGAACCCTGCTCCCAATGGTGACGACGACGGGCGAATATGACCCTTCTCCAAGGATTCCTTTACGTAACTCCACATAGCGGCGTGCTCAGGCACAGAAATTAAACAGTCGACCTTTAGGGAACTTACTACCAGGAATCAAATTGATAGCACAATCGCAATCCCTATGCGGAGGTAGGGCACTGGACTTGGGCTCATCAAATACATCCCGGTAATCCGACAAGAACTCTGGGACCTCAGAAGGGGTGGATGACGAAACAGACAGAAATGGAACATCACCATGCACCCCCTGACAACCCCAGCTAGACACAGACATAGATTTCCAATCCAATACTGGGTTATGGACTTGTAGCCATGGCAACCCCAACACGACCACATCATGCAGATTATGCAACACCAAAAAGCGAATATCCTCCTGGTGCGCAGGAGCCATGCACATGGTCAGCTGGGTCCAGTACTGAGGCTTATTCTTGGCCAAAGGCGTAGCATCAATTCCTCTCAGTGGAATAGGATACTGCAAGGGCTCCAAGAAAAACCCACAGCGCCTAGCAAACTCCAAGTCCATCAAATTCAGGGCAGCGCCTGAATCCACAAATGCCATGACAGAATAGGACGACAAAGAGCAGATCAAAGTAACGGACAAAAGAAATTTCGACTGTACCGTACCAATGGTGGCAGACCTAGCGAACCGCTTAGTGCGCTTAGGACAATCGGAAATAGCATGAGTGGAATCACCACAGTAAAAACACAGCCCATTCCGACGTCTGTGTTCTTGCCGTTCAGCTCTGGTCAAAGTCCTATCACATTGCATAGGCTCAGGTTTATGTTCAGATAATACCGCCAAATGGTGCACAGTTTGACGCTCACGTAAGCGTCGATCGATCTGAATGGCCAAAGACATAGACTCATTCAGACCAGCAGGCATAGGAAATCCCACCATAACATCCTTAAGGGCTTCAAAGAGACCCTTTCTGAAAATTGCTGCCAGCGCACATTCATTCCATTGAGTGAGCACAGACCACTTCCTAAACTTCTGACAATATATCTCTACCTCATGCTGACCCTGACACAGAGCCAGCAAATTTTTGGGTTTGAGTTGGCGACTCTAGGTTCAGCACCTGTTCACACTGAGTCTATGTTAGAATGTGCAGGTCAGGTTTTTGAAATGTATTCTCTAGCCTTCTGATCGTGCACTCCGCCTCCTAGCTTCAGGTGTTTTAATTACAGCAGGTCCAATACCCCTCCACAGAGAGAGAGAATTTTAGTCTAAGAAGAGGTTTCACATGTACCCATTCAGATGGAGACGTTTATTCTCAGCGAGGTAAGGCAAGCGTAGGACCTGGTATAAGAGAGATGCCGTAAAGAGGCTACCAGGTACACATAAAATTGGCCATTTTTATGCGCTAAAAGCTCATTTTTCATATTTCTAGTGCAGTAATGCAGTTCAAATTTCGTGTTTTCAAGTTTGCATGTTTTAGCGCTGCAGTGTGCTGCCTTATTTACTTAACTATATACGAGTTGGCGACTCTAGGTTCAGCACTGTCAGGAATCCCCTGACCGCTGGCCCCAATTGTCACGATTCGGGGTGACTTTAGGCCAACAGACAACTATCACATGTGCAGGGGGGCTTATCTTAGTTATCCCTCCACTGCTAGCAATGTGATGAGAAAACACACACAAGGCTATTGACCTCTTAGTTTACAGCAGGGGCTTATGCTAGGTATCCCACTGCTTTCAATATACCACAAACTGCAGAGATTTATGTATATCCCACTTACAGTTCCACTTAACACTTGCAGCTCTCTGGCGCCCCCCTTACTCTCAGGTCAGATTAGGTACTGCACCCTGGGTAATTAGTCGCCAGAAAGGCTGCCTGCTATGTACTGGCTATTAGGCACGCTGCAGCGACGCGATAACTACTCCCACTCAGGCAGGAACAATAATTATCAATGCCGCAGTCGCTACAGCATCACTCAACAGTCTGCACACGGTATCGCCGCCACCAGCTTCGATTAAACGGGTCCGAAGCTAACCCAACACAACAGTAACAGTAGCGTATTTCCCTTCAGAAAACTTAGGGTACGGTTTAGAACAGGAGAACGAACTAATATTAAATATTATATCCCATAAAAAATTAGGCAGTGCTTTATCAAAAATATTTTTAAAGATATTATAAATGAGACAATTGCAAATATGTACACGGGTAATTATAACATAAAGGGAATAAAGGAGAAAAGATAACACTCACATGTTCACCGCATGGCAGGCCCCCAGGCTAGGGCAGTTTTCCATACGTCCCAGCTCATGGGATGTACTCAGCTCTTCCAGGAAAAAAAGGACAAGAAAAAGCTGGGGATGTGTGCAGACAGTTATAGCTTAAGCCGGTAACATCCCAGAAAGGGGTTGGATCACCTCGTCCCTCCTACCTCTTCAGTTAACTCATTTTTTCTAATCTATATCTAATTTCGATAACTCCGCTACAAAACATGTTATAGTCCTAACAAATCCATCATTCATCTCGGATTAACGTGAGCATTCTAATGAGATCAAATATGTCCTATCTGGGATACATATTTACAGAGAAATCCCTACTTCTTTACCAGATGGAGTTAGAAGCCCGTGTTTTGCGGGATGGGTAGATACACCGAGTGAGAATAAGAATATATATTTTTGTATTTCTAGCTTAAATCGTTTGCCTAATATCTAACAAAAACTAAACAAAGAATCTTTCATGGATCCTCAAAGTTTCTACTTCACTTATAGCTGAACAAGATCTTACACAGGAAATGCCGGTCGTAAATACTTTTGGCTCTCCTAACCCCCACACTCTCTGAGAAGGAAAGCCAGGAATTTGCAGCTACAAACTGTTGCAGTATCACTCCAAGAAGGGGGGCTTAGCCCACGCAGGCTAGCAAGAGAACTACTTATGATATTTCATACTATATCGTGACACCTCCCCCTTTTGGTGTGCGCTAGGGAGGCAGTACCCCACGGTATGCCTCCATGGGCACCTCAGTAGGTTCACCCTGGCGGGAGAGTCCATCTGCATTCCCATGCTCTTTGCCCGTTTTGTGTTCAATGGTGAAGTCAAACTGCTGAAGGGCAAGGCTCCAGCGTAGCAACCTGCCGTTGGTTCCACACATGGCGTTTAGCCTGCGCAGAGGGTCGTGGTCGGTCACCACAGTGAAGGGGCGACCGTACAAGTAGGGCTGCAAGCGCTGCAGGGCCCAGACTATGGCCAGGCACTCCTTCTCGATGGTGGAGTAGGCCACTTCCCTCGGCAAAAGCTTCCGGCTCAGGTATAACACGGGGTGCTCTTGGTCCTCCGAGTCAACCTGGCTGAGCACAGCACCAAGGCCAAACTCGCTGGCGTCGGTCTGCACCAAGAACGGTCGACTGCTTTCAACACAGGGGCATTGCACAGTGCGGTTTTCAACGCCTGGAAGGCCCCTTCACAGCCATCTGTCCAGTTGACGATGTGGGGTAGCTTCTTCCTGGTGAGGTCCGTCAAAGGTTTTGCCAGGCTACTATAGTGCTGTACGAAGCGCCTATAGTACCCTGCAGTGCCCAAGAAGGACATCACCTGTTTCTTGGTCACGGGAGTGGGCCAGTTCACTATCACTCCCACTTTGTCAGGCTCTGGCTTTAGGGTGCCTCCGCCTACCCGGTGTCCCAGGTAGTGAACCTCACTCATGCCCATCTGGCACTTTCCCGGCTTGATAGTCAGTCCTGCTTTGTGAATTCGCCTGAGCACCTCCTTGAGATGCTGCAGGTGTTCCTTCCAGGAGGGACTGAAGATGGCAATGTCATCCAAGTACGCCACGGCGTACTTCTCCTGTCCCTGAAGCAGGAGGTTGACCATCCGCTGGAAAGTGGCAGGGGCATACTTCATGCCGAAGGGCATGACCGTGGACTCGTACAGTCCAAAGGGTGTGATAAAGGCGGACTTCTCCTGTGCCTCGGGGCTCAGGGGAATCTGCCAGTATCCTCTACTCAGATCCATTTTTAGAACAAAAATCACAACAAATCTAGCAAAGTAACCAGACTGAGAGGGGCAAAGGCCCTGCTCTCTCCGTACGTACATGGATGAAACCAAAATAATCATAAGTGTACTACTCCTAAAGCATGTAACAAACTAGAGAACATGGAGTACAAAAAGCACCAACTGATTGTAAAAGTAAAACAATCATTTTATTAATACATTAAAAACATACAAAAGCAGCCCAATCTGAGGGCAAAATACCATAAAGAGGAAAAATAATATACATATATCTAGGGAACCTACTAATACAGCAGACTCTATGGACCAATACTACAATATATGTACGGGTGGGTACAGTTAATCCTGAGTATAGTGAGAAGGGGGGAGAGATACACTCTATATAGGTCTAACATCCAGACTCCATGTGTAACTATATACGGATGCTACCTTAATTACAAAGTCCCCATATTCACCACACCTCTAGATCGGATGCCATCACTCACCCATAATAACAAGTGTCCTAGGTCCTCCTGCTGACCCTTTGACGCGCGTTTCGCACGAGTGCTTCTTCAAGAAGGGGAGTAGCGTGTGTTGTGTCCCCTGAGTTTATATAGCACTACCATAAATTGCCAGAAGCTGCGGCGCATGCGCCCTGAGGAGCGCAAAGCGGAAGTGTCCATCCAAATCTGTGACCGTCAATACGGTGTGCGCCTGCGGCGAAATCTCGCCGGATGACGTCACAGAGCAGGCGCACATCGCATCAGGAGAAGACCACTGGGATGAATCAGCAATGCGCTGATCAAGATGCGCATGCGCACTATGGCATACCTAACTGTAAGGAACCCGGCATCGGCCATGTTTGTGAGGTGAGGAGTGCTACGTACCACGGATGTAGGGAAGAAAGGGGAAGTGGTGAATAAGTAACGCCCACAGAGAGGGGCGGATTCAGCCCACTTACGTTGTTGAACGGGGATGCACAGGTCTAAATGTACTCCCCGCACACCGGCATAATGAATGGATACTAAATTACTCACAACCGCGCCTGCGCACCATGGCATCCATAATGTTGGAGACCATGGTAGCAGCCATGTTTGGGGGTGCAAATATGCTAAAAGATAAAAAGCAAACGTGGGCATAAAAAATAAATAATGTTGTGTAAGTGAAATCCCTCACTAACAGAAAACGTGCGCTATCAGCTAGATGCTGTGAAAAAGACGTCCACAGGTCTATCACAAAACTCCCTACTCAGCAGGTGATATTCTTGGTGTATTAGGTGAAATTCAGTAGGAATCTTAATATATACTGAATATGCTTTAATGTTAACTAAAACCCTATCATAAAGTGAGAGGGGAAAATTCACCTTAGTGTTATAAATAGGTCCATATACTAATTATGGACGTAATAAGGAACAATGTTGCCACATAATAACTATCTGTATACATGAAGTGACATAGTGCATGACATAATACTTAAAAACATGAGATAATAATCATGGATATTTTGTCCATACAATCGTGATATGCCAATAGGTTGGAATGGTCCCGATGCGACTCACAACGTAGATCATCTTCCGAACTGCGCGACAGGTCAACGCTGAGATATAGACACAAGTACAGCGTCGCCGTCAACGTAGATCCCAAACGGCACAGATTCAACGAGGAGCATGCGCATAGCGCCAAAGGCAATAAGGTAAGTGAACACTAAAAATTAAAAACAAAACATGACACAACATTAATAAAACGCAAATTTAAAAAATAAGGTGGAAAGATATCAGAACGAGATATATATTTATTTATATATATAGTAAGATATCTGCTGAACAGCGAACATAGGCAAAGGTGGATACAGGTACCTACTTTATCACAATCAAAGGAAAAGGTGGTATAAATCACAGGAAGGAAGCAAAGGATAACTTCTCGTTAAGGCCCTTCGGAGCCATGGTGTCCAAGGTGGCAATCCACCGACACTCATGTTGTGCTAAAATTCGATTTAAATTTCCACCCCGAATACCCACATGAATGCGGTCTATGCCCCGCACCTTAAGTCCGCTGGGGTCAGATCTATGGAAGGATCTAAAATGTTTAGGAAGTGTCAGATCCATTTTTGTTAGGTAATCTGCGCCAGCTAACTTCTCAAGCAGCTCCTCGATGCGCGGCATTGGGTGAGCATCCGAGGCTGTGATGGCGTTGAGCCCCCTGTAGTCCACGCAGAACCGGGTGGTCCGGTCCTTCTTTGGCACGAGAACTACAGGTGATGCCCACGCGCTCTTTGACCATCGAATCACCCCCAGCTGTAACATCTCATCGATCTCTTGGCACATAGTCTGCTGCACCTGGTCAGATATTCGATAGGGTGTTCGCCGTAGTGGGGCGTGATTCCCGGTGTCCACCTCATGGACTGCTAACTGAGTCCTCCCAGGTCGGTTGGAGAACACGACCCGGAAGGGTTCCAGTGTGGTTTGCAACTGCAACCGCTGGGATTCAGTTAACGAGGCCCTTACCTCCACGTCCTCGATGGACCCATTGGCCTTGGCTTGGGCCAGCATGTCCAGGAGGGTGTCTTCCTCCCCGTCTTCGGGCAAGCTGCAGACCGGTAGGACGAAAGGTTCACGTTCGTGATGAGCCTCCATCATGTTGACGTGAAAGGCCTTTCGCCTACCCCGAGTGTGGTCAAGCGTGACCACGTAAGTGAGCGGGTTGAGCTGTTGGTGGACGACGTACGGGCCCTCCCAGGCTGCCTGAAGCTTATCCGTTGGTACGGGGACCAGCACCCACACCTTTTGACCCACGTGGTAGGTCCGCTCCCGGGCGTTCTGGTCGTACCAGTGCTTCTGATCAGCCTGAGCCTGCGTCATGTTGTCATGCACCAACTGCGTCAAGGTCTGCATCTTGTCACGGAAGCGCATGACATACTCCACTATGGACACTTCAGAAGGGTTCGGCTCCTCTTCCCAGGATTCTCTTACCAACCCAAGGGGTCCCCGGACTCGCCTGCCGTACAGGAGCTCGAAGGGGGAGAACCCCGTCGAGGCCTGCGGAATCTCTCGGTAAGCGAACAGCAGGCGTGGGAGGTACCGCTCCCAGTCGCGCCCTTGAGTCTCAACCAGCATGCGTAGCATCTGTTTGAGGGTACCATTGAAGCGTTCACACAAGCCATTGGTCTGTGGGTGATACGCACTCGATACCAGGTGCTTCACCTGCATTCTCTTACAGAGAGCCTCCATTTGGCGAGACATAAATTGGGTCCCTTGATCAGTAAGCATTTCCCTGGGAAATCCTACACGTGAAGATAGCCAACAGGGCATCCGCCACCTTATCTGCCCTAGTTGACGACAGAGCTACTGCCTCTGGGTACCAGGTAGCGTAGTCTACCACAGTAAGGATGTATTGCTTTCCAGAGCTGCTGGGGACGGCCAGCAGGCCCACAATGTCCACCGCGATCCTCTGGAAAGGCTCCTCTATCACTGGCAACGGGATCAGGGGAGCCTTAAGAGCAGGCCCCGCCTTCCCCACCCTTTGACAGGTGACACAGGAGCGGCAGTAGTTTGACACATCTGTCCCCATCTTAGGCCAATAGAAGTGTTGAGACAGCCGGGCCTTAGTTTTGCTGATCCCCAAGTGTCCAGCTAGCGGGATCTCATGGGCAATCCGCAACAACTCACCCCGGAATTGCTGTGGGACGACCAGCTGTCTTTCCCTCAACCACTCCTTTTGTGATTCTCCGGGTACTGTCTCCCGGTACAACCTTCCTCGTTCCCAGAACACTTTCTCCTTATCAGCCTCGGAGAAGGGCGTCCCGGCAAGTTGTCTCAAACTCTCTAGGCTCGCATCTGTGTGCAGAGCGACCTGAAACTCCTGGCTAGGGGAAGCCAGAAGCGATGTCAGGGTCCCTTCCCCACGGGAACCCTCTTGGACCTGCTCTGGGTCCACCTCTGGTTCAGTCACAGTGATGACTGAGGAGACAGTTATCTGCGTTCCGGGCACTCTGACTGCGGGTGACAGCAGCTACGTAGGCTGTCTCCCCGGGGTTTTCTACAGACCCATCAGCCGGCGCTGCTATGGGCTCTACCTCCCAATCCACCTCCAACACTCCAGGGGCAGTGCTACTTATTGGCCAGTTACCTTCCTCGGTGGCACTGGTCACTCTCATGGCGTCCCCTTTTTCACGGTTCCCATGCTGCTCCCCGTTTCCTGTAGCACTGACACTTGCCCCTGTTAGGGGTTCCTCAGCCGTCTCACTCCGCAGAGCGACGTGGCTGAGCACACCTGTACCTATGGACACATTAACCTTCACAGAAAAATCATCATCAGGTTCAGCTGGCACAGGTACATTTTCACCATCAATCCTAGGACAAAAATGGTTAACAGATGCATCATTACAAGATAAAGCATGGTCAGGTAACACATGCGATTTCCCATCATCATCATCATCAGGGTTAACTTTACCCTTATTAGTAGATTGGGGAGGGGTGTCAGGGACGTAGTATGCAACCAACCTCCCCAAATCAGTCCCCAACAAAACATCAGTGGGCAAATTATCAGACAGCCCCACTTCATTCACCCCGCTCCCGGCACCCCAATCAATAAAAACCAGGGCCATCGGTAAGGGACAGCTGATGCCCCCAATCCCAGTGACAGTTAGGGTTTTCCCCGGAATGATTTCTTCAGGGGCCGCCAGTTCGGGTCGGATGAGGGTTCGTTCAGCCCCGGTGTCCTTGAGGCCTGTACGTTGTCACACACCCTCCCAACCACACCACCCACCAAAAGAACTGCTGCATTAGGCCCTGGGGCCTTGGCTGGGGGGCTCTTCTGCTTGGTTGGGCAAGGGGGACTGATATGACCAGTCTAATGGCAGGTGAAACACTTGCGAGGTTCGGTGGTAGGTCTGGCGCTATTGGCTACGGGGACAGGACCTCTGGTGTGCTGGCTGGCAGGAGTACTGGCGTTGGTTGCAGGCTTACCCCCTCTCCAGCTGGTGGTGACTGGCTTCCGCACTTCCGATCTACGGTTGGCCTCATAGGCATCGGCAATCTGCGCTGCTTTCGTCACGTCTTTGGGTTCTCTGTCCATCACGAACTGTCGCACCTCAGCTGGGCAAAGATGAAAGAACTGGTCTTTGATCATCAGGTCTCGCAGCTGTGCAAAGGTGGTCACTGACAGTCCTTGGGTCCACTGGTCAAAGTGGGTCCCCAGTCCATGCACCACATCACTGTAACTGTCGTGTGGGCCACGTTGGAGGGTCCGGAACTTTCTACGGTACACCTCGGGTGTAAGGTGGTACTTGGCTATCAGAGCCTGCTTAATGGCCTCAGTCACCATCTTGTTCTTGAGGGAGGGCAGCAAACGCCTCCAGAGCTTTACCTCTCAGCCCTGGTGTCAGGTATCGGGCCCATTCATTTGTAGGCAGCAGGTACTGTCTGCAGGCTTTCTCAAAGGCCCGCAGAAAAGTGTCCAAGTCCGCGTCCTTCTCCATAACAGGAAAGTGATCGGGCCGGGGCTTAGGTATCTGAGCGCTGCTGGGCTCACGGCTGGACTGGGACGACCCCTGCATTTGCAGCCGGGCCATCTGCAGCTGGTACTCCCGCTCTGCTTGCCGCTCGGCTCGGGCCTCTCGCTCGGCTCGCTCCTGGTATTGCTGGATCAGCTGCAGACGTCTCTCTAGGTCATCTGCGGAGCATTGTTGCAGAGCCAGCTGCAGGAGGAGGTCTGCGCCCCCCTGGTTGCCAGTAGGGCCCGTATTCTGTGGTTGGACCTCTGCTGCAGCACCCTGTTCGCTTGTGCTGGCTTCTGCGGCCTCTGTGGCCTGGCTTGGTCTGCTTCAAATTGCACCAGTTCAGCGACCATTTGAGTCTTGGTCTTACCCTGGGGGTTCAGGCCATGGCACGTGCATATCCCAGCAAGAAAGTCCTTCTTCTGGTGGTTGTATCAGGCTTCCCCTTTCGCAGCCATGGTTGCCAAATAAAAGATAGGATAGAAAAACGAAGAGAAAGGGAGGGGATAATTACCCGTACACAATTGTCTCAAGACTAATAAAACACTGAGCTCGTTCTCCAAACTTATTTGCGCAGAGTCCTCGCAAGAACTTTCTGCAAGTTTTTAGTGAGAGGAATGATTACTCAAACCAAATCACTAAAGCTCTAAGATATCCCACCGCCTTGCCACCAAATGTCAGGAATCCCCTGACCGCTGGCCCCAATTGTCACGATTCGGGGTGACTTTAGGCCAACAGACAACTATCACATGTGCAGGGGGGCTTATCTTAGTTATCCCTCCACTGCTAGCAATGTGATGAGAAAACACACACAAGGCTATTGACCTCTTAGTTTACAGCAGGGGCTTATGCTAGGTATCCCACTGCTTTCAATATACCACAAACTGCAGGGATTTATGTATATCCCACTTACAGTTCCACTTAACACTTGCAGCTCTGGCGCCCCCCTTACTCTCAGGTCAGATTAGGTACTGCACCCTGGGTAATTAGTCGCCAGAAAGGCTGCCTGCTATGTACTGGCTATTGAGCACGCTGCAGCGACGCGATAACTACTCCCACTCAGGCAGGAACAATAATTATCAATGCCGCAGTCGCTACAGCATCACTCAACAGTCTGCACACGGTATCGCCGCCACCAGCTTCGATTAAACGGGTCCGAAGCTAACCCAACACAACAGTAACAGTAGCGTATTTCCCTTCAGAAGACTTAGGGTACGGTTTAGAACAGGAGAACGAACTAATATTAAATATTATATCCCATAAAAAATTAGGCAGTGCTTTATCAAAAATATTTTATGAAGATATTACAAATGAGACAATTGCAAATATGTACACGGGTAATTCTAACATAAAGGGAATAAAGGAGAAAAGATAACACTCACATGTTCACCGCATGGCAGGCATCCAGGCTAGGGCAGTTTTCCATACGTCCCAGCTCATGGGATGTACTCAGCTCTTCCAGGGAAAAAAAGGACAAGAAAAAGCTGGGGATGTGTGCAGACAGTTGTTGCTTAAACCGGTAACATCCCAGAAAGGGGTTGGATCACCTCGTCCCTCCTACCTCTTCAGTTAACTCATTTTTTCTAATCTATATCTAATTTCGATAACTCCGCTACAAAACATGTTATAGTCCTAACAAATCCATCATTCATCTCGGATTAACGTGAGCATTCTAATGAGATCAAATATGTCCTATCTGGGATACATATTTACAGAGAAATCCCTACTTCTTTACCAGATGGAGTTAGAAGCCCGTGTTTTGCGGGATGGGTAGATACACCGAGTGAGAATAAGAATATATATTTTCGTATTTCTAGCTTAAATCGTTTGCCTAATATCTAACAAAAACTAAACAAAGAATCTTTCATGGATCCCCAAAGTTTCTACTTCACTTATAGCTGAACAAGAGCTTACACAGGAAATGCCGGTCGTAAATACTTTTGGCTCTCCTAACCCCCACACTCTCTGAGAAGGAAAGCCAGGAATTTGCAGCTACAAACTGTTGCAGTATCACTCCAAGAAGGGGGGCTTAGCCCACGCAGGCTAGCAAGAGAACTACTTATGATATTTCATACCATATCGTGACAAGCACCTGTTCACACTGAGTCTATGTTTGGATGTTCAGGTCAGGTTTTTGAAATGTATTCTCTAGCCTTCTGATCGTGCACTCCGCCTCCTAGCTTCAGGTGTTTTAATTACAGCAGGTCCAATACCCCTCCACAGAGAGAGAGAATTTTAGTCTAAGAAGAGGTTTCACATGTACCCATTCAGATGGAGACGTTTATTCTCAGCGAGGTAAGGCAAGCGTAGGACCTGGTATAAGAGAGATGCCGTAAAGAGGCTACCAGGTACACATAAAATTGGCCATTTTTATGCGCTAAAAGCTCTCATTTTTCATATTTCTAGTGCAGTAATGCAGTTCAAATTTCGTGTTTTCAAGTTTGCATGTTTTAGCGCTGCAGTGTCCTGCCTTATTTACTTAACTATCACCAGAAGATTCTAGACTGGTGGGCTCCACGTAGTCTATGTAGTATGTACATTTGACTAGCCACCTGCTGTGAGGAAGAATGGCTATTCTTTCACTAGTGGTATTGACAAAGCTTAATTACATTATAGCTTAGGGCTGCAAGTATTGGGGGAAGGAGACATATTGTTACAGGTGAACTCCCAGCACAAGAAAATACATAAATTACAGCTAATAGAAACCAGAGAACAGTTACATACATCAAATGGCATATTATTCAAATACAGGACAGGGCAAAAGTACATATCATGACACGGTTGAACCCAGAAGTACTCCCATTCACCTCGGCGCCAGCCTAGTAATGGGGCACGCCTCTACCCCGGCCCAGCCTCCGGCCAGGAGCAGACACCGGGGAGCCCTCAACGGGAAGGACGCCACCCATGCAGCGCCAGTGAGTAATGCGGCCGCACACACCGCCAGCTGCTCCCGCCGTGGGCCTCGGTCTCCGGACCGGCACCCCCAGAGAGCGATCCCTCTGGGTCGACGTCACAGGATCCCCGCAGGAAACCAAAACGGAGGAGAGAGGTGCCGCCCCCATCTTTTATCTCCTATGCAGGTTTCCTGTTCCTGGGGGCTGGGACCATCTCTCACATTAGGTGCCGTCATGGGGAAGGGAAAAAAAAAAAAAATGAAAAATCGTAATAAGAAATTCATGTAAGTGGCTTTAAGAGAACCTGACAGCTGACACATGCTGCCCGATCAAGCTGCTGGGGACCAAGTCGCAAAGGAAACTATTTGGACAGCTACTGCAGGTCTATGGTGGCTGGGGACCAAAAGTCGAAAAGGAGACTATTTGGAGAAGTACTGCAGGTCTATGGTGGCTTCTTCCTGCCCGTTGCCAGTGACTGACAGGTTTCTCCTTATACATGGATGCAGAAAGAGGGAGCAGGTAGGGAGAAGCCACCGGGAACCAGAAAATACATTCACCACATCAGAACAAAGGCCAAAAAATAAATATAGTGCACAAGTTTATACATCAATGATGATAATTAGTGATGAGCGAATATACTCGTTACTCGTGATTTCCTGAGTATGCTCGGGTGTCCTCCGAGTATTTTTTAGTGCTCGGAGTTTTAGTTTTCCTCACTTCAGCTGAATGATTTACATCTCTTAGCCAGCTTGATTACATGTGGGGATTCCCTAGCAACCAGGCAACCCCCACATCTACTTATGCTGGCTAACAGATGTAAATCATTCAGCTGCTGCGATGAAAACTAAATCTCCAAGCACTAAAAAATAATCAGAGGTCACCCGAGCGTGCTCGGGAAATCTCGAGTAACGAGTATATTCGCTCATCACTAATGACAATGAGGACCAGGCAGCATCTGTGTACATTTCTGAGGGGAAAAAGCAACTAGACTACAGTGAGAATGCAATGTTTATTTTAAATGCATGCATATGTCTGATTTTGATATAAAAGCATGAATTATCCAGTTTTAAACTATTAAAAAAATACAAACAGAATTAAAATATAAACAGTTATCAAACACTGACATTTACAGGTTCTAATAACAATGCCTATAAAAAAAATGTATACAGCAAGGCTGTACTTTAAATTACTTTAGAAGCCTCTTACCACTTGTGTTGTGGATGCAGCAGAGTCCCACCAGTGTGAATGAGGCTTAATGGAGTCTTTGGAATGCAGTGCAGCATTGAACATCATAAACAGCTCGTGTGCCCACAAATGTGCTGGCTGCTGGTAAACTCGAGGTGGGGGGCTCATAGAATTATAGATCAGCTTCAGGCTTTCTTCAATACTCACTCCACCTTGCTTGGAATGGACATGGACTCTTTTTTTGTCAAACCTAATCTCAAGTGTTTGTGTATACATAAAATATAGACTGCTGGCAAACATCTGCTACAACATTGTCACCCTTCATCCTCCCCAAAAATGATTGCATGATTTAATGGGGGATGTATGAAACCACTTTCTTCCAGTTGTTCTTGGGTTGCGTCTGGTATTGTAGCTCTACTCATTTGACATGAATGGGTATAAACTGCAATACCATGTACGTCCTGTAGACAGGTGTGGTGCTGCATCTGACAGCCACATTTTTCTAGTGTTGTGCAACCCCATTGGCAAGGAAAGCAGATGTTCAGCATATATATATATATATATATATATATATATATATATATATATATATATATATATATATATATATATATATATATACACACATATACATATATATATATATATATATATATATATATATATATATATATATATATATATATATATATATATATATATATATATATATATATATATATATATATACACATCACTGCCATTTTACAGAAATGTGCATGACTGAGTAGTATTTACTGTTATTCACATGTAAAACAAACAATTTGATAGTTTTGCCTACAAAACCTTTTGCTTTCACAGTATAAAATCAATTTAAGTGCATTTTACAAACAGTATTAAAATGTATTGCATTTGTGTAAAATTAATAAATATTACATATAGTATACATTACATATAATTCTGCCATCGTCCCCACTTTGATCAGATACAAGCATTTGGAATGCACATTTATCATTTTGATCGAAATTAGTTCTGAATAGAAAAGATTCCATTCATTTCCTGTTCAATATAACTCCGAGATGATACAAGCTTAGCTTTGTGGAAATTCACTATACTATACTATTAATGGCAGCTCTTCACTTGTGCATACATTCATTACTGGATGATTAGCAACTATGTGAAAAGAAAATCCAATTCTCGGTTTCCCAGATGAAAAGGACTTCTATTTTCTCAATAACAGCTGTTGTGTAAAATGTATTTTTTCTTGGATTTTATTTTTTTACTGATACACTTAGAAAACTATGATTCATACTGTGGTGGAAAGAATCCTATACCGCCATAAATCAAGCATCTCTTCATCTATACACTGCTTAAATCACGGTGTACATATAATTTAGTTTTAGATGAATGGAGAGTCACAGTAATCCATTTTGGTCAACATTAGCAACAATGAAAGCCGAACTCTACACTCCCATCTGCATATCAGCAAAGTTGTAGAAGTTGTCCACGTCACGAGAAGAGGTGGTCTTGCTCTCCGAAACAAATATCTATTTGGTGCAAGTGGAGATAAAATATGCATGTGTTAATTTCGAAGATTGACAACAAAAAAAAACACAACTTCGTGATTTATGACTAACATTATAAATCTCAGATTAAAATGAAGCTGGAGTTAAAGGTTTGTATTGCATGATGCCTGACCCCTAGTAACCTCCTGTCCATTTTCCTTCAAATGCACAAAACGTAGGTGTACACCTTTTAAGTCATACATTTAACCCCTTTGATGTTGGCTCCGGCGGTTAGTGCACATCTTTTCCGGCGGCATATGTCAGCTGTTTTGAACAGCTGACATGTGTCACTTACAGCCACGGGAGGAATCGCAATCCACCTACGCCAAAACACCCCCCCCTCCCCCACAGAAGAAGGCTAGCGCCGAAACACGCGTAGGTACCTGCCAGCACATTTTTAGGTGAATAATGCCCCTTTCATTACCGTATTTGGATTTTTTGGATTCTGCTAAGCACTCTTTCCTGAACATATAGCTGTGCATGCACTGTAGCACTTACTTCTCATTAGCACCTTGCGATACCATTATCACTGTTTTGTGCGCAGTACATTCATTTTGCTTCTTTGATACTCTTTTTGGCACCTTGATATTTTTTCTTTTTGCATTACTTGATTTTTTTTAGATTCATTCTGGTGGTATTCAATATATTTAAAAAATTTTACAGTGCTTTGCTGGGGTATGCATTATCTGTGAGCCATACATATATTTATTTTTGTTATTTATTTTTTTATTTTATTTTTGGGCATGTTTATAATATCTCTTAATATTATGCACTTTTTGATAAAATGCGCGCCATTATTCGATTCAGCTGTTACTACTACTTATTATTTTTTTTTAACCTTAAGAAAAATAAGAATATAATTCATAAAGTTTTATTTATTGCAAAATTTCCTTTATACGATCTTAATTTATTTTTGTGTTTTACGTTTATTTTTTATACAATATGTTCCACCTTTGATAATGATCCACCCATGGCTGTTGACACGTTAAATGCCGCTGTCAAACACTGACAGCGGCATGTAACACGCGTTTCAGGCAAGTGTGCTGAAAATCCCACCCATCAGCACCCGAGTCACATGGCCGCGGGTCGCTGATGGGTTGGCATGACAACCAGAGTTCTCCAGCAGACCTCTATGGTTGTCACTGCCAGATTGCTATGAGCGCCACCCGGTGGTCGGCACTCCTAGCAAGTCAGCAGTTCTGCTACATACAGGTGATCTAATGGCAGCTTCTAGTCTCCCAATGAGAATATTGAAGCATACCAAAAATAAAATAAAAAAATATTTAAAAAAATATTATATGTTGCTACAACATTGCATTAAAACGCAGTAACATGCGATCAAAAGATCGTATCTGCCACAAAAATGGTATCTTTAAAAATGTCAGCTTGGCACGCTAAAAAATAAGCCCTCACCCAACCTAAGATGACATAAAATGCAGATGCTACGGGTATCGGAAAATTGTGCAATTTATAATTTTTTTAAACAAAACTTTGGATTTTTTTTTTATCACAAATAAAAAAGCACCTAGACATGTTAGGTGTCTATGAACTCATAATGACCCGGAGAATCATAATGGCAGGTCAGTTTCAGCATTTAGTTAACATAGTAAAAAAGACAAACAAAAAACAATTGTGGAATTGCACTTTGTTTTGCAATTTCACTGAATTTTGAAATTTTCTTCCCATTTTCCAGTACACGATTTGTTAAAACCAATGGTGTCGTTTAAAAGTATAACTCGTCCTGCAAAAAACGATCCCTCACATGGCCATGTGGAGCTAAAAACGAAAACGCAAAAACGAAAATACCCCCGGTCATGAAGGGGTTAAAGAAGGATTTCCTAAGAAACCTTTATCGTCTGTCTCAGTAAACCCTATGAATACTTGATAGCTTCTCAGTTTACCGGTATTCCTTGCAACTGTAGTAAGAAATTACAGTATTGTTGGGATCCCCCTATAATCGATACAATGGGAGCCCTCAGATAAGTGTATATTTAAGATTTCTTTTCACCTATTAGAAGTCTGCCTCACAGAATCGGGATCACTTATTACACAAAATTATACCCACCTAATACTTTTATGCCCAAAAAAGACAAAAATATTCTAAGACTGATACCTTTTTTGGCTAGCCAGAAAAATTATATTTACAAGCTTTAGAGCACAGAGGCCTGCCAATCTAATTTTTCTGGTTCGCCAGTAAAGGTATTAAGGTACCGTCACACTAGACGATATCGCTAGCGATCCGTGACGTTGCAGCGTCCTCGCTAGCGATATCGTCCAGTGTGACAGGCAGCAGCGATCAGGCCCCTGCTGGGAGATCGCTGGTCGGGGAAGAAAGTCCAGAACTTTATTTCGTCGCTGGACTCCCCGTAGACATCGCTGAATCGGCGTGTGTGACACCGATTCAGCGATGTCTTTGCTGGTAACCAGGGTAAACATCGGGTAACTAAGCGCAGGGCCGCGCTTAGTAACCCGATGTTTACCTTGGTTACCATCCTAAAAGTAAAAAAACAAACACTACATACTTACCTACAGCCGTCTGTCCTCCAGCGCTGTGCTCTGCTCTCCTCCTGCTCTGGCTGTGAGCGTCGGTCAGCCGGAAAGCAGAGCGGTGACGTCACCGCTCTGCTTTCTGGCTGCCCGGAGCTCACAGCCAGACCAGAGAAGCAGAGCGCCGAGGACAGACAGCGGTAGGTAAGTATGTAGCGTTTGTTTTTTTACTTTTTAGGATGGTAACCAGGGTAAACATCGGGTTACTAAGCGCGGCCCTGCGCTTAGTAACCCGATGTTTACCCTGGTTACCGGGGACCTCGGGATCGTTGGTCGCTGGAGAGCTGTCTGTGTGACAGCTCTCCAGCGACCAAACAGCGACGCTGCAGCGATCCGGATCGTTGTCGGTATCGCTGCAGCGTCGCTATGTGTGACGGTACCTTTAGTCTTACAATACTTTTGTCTTTTTGTGCATAAAAACATTTACAAAGATTTTTCTGTCCAAGGCTAAGTGCACATTAGCGTTCGGGGGCTTTGCGGAGGGCTGCGTACATCCTCCGTTAAGCCCCGCTGACTTCTGCATGCGTCCTGCGTACCTTTTTGCGTTCCCGTGCGTTCAGCGGAAGCATCAAAACAACGCATCCACATACATCCACATGTCCTGCATACCCAATGTTAAAGATAGGTACGCAGGACGCATGCGGAAGTATACGGGGCTTAACAGAGGACGTAAGCAGCCCTCCGCAAAGCCCCTGAACGCCAATGTGAACCCGGCCCAAAACGGAACCACAATATCATTTTTTATTGTACATCACAAGTATACACTGTAATGTCTATAGGTAGTCAATGTAATGAACCAACAGGAAACAGCTCATGTGACTCTGAACTGAATCATTCTGCAGTGTCACAGAGCAGCCGAATGACACGGCCATGGAGGAAGTTGTGGGGACCGCCCCAGTGGTAGAGGCAGCAAAATTGGCTGTTATAGCCTCAAACAAAATGCGTAATATCTCTGCCAATGCAGGTCAGTTTAAAAAAAAAAATAAAGTAATGATCAGAAGAAAGGGGCAAATTTAACATACAAAAATCAAGCACTTTTGTACTGATGACAGTCCTCTTTAAAAGCGGCAATTTTTAAAATCCACACCTCATGTCAATTACCATGCAGACAGTGTCCACAACCTGTAGAGGAAGTTGCTGAAATCTCATCAATGTAGCGGGCACAGCAGCAAATGCAAACCATGTGAACTCACCCAAACAATGACCAAAATGTAAAGCTTTTCATCAGCAGAGAGTAATAAAAAGCGGACAACCCGTAATGAGTTTTAATCACTGAAGAATAGTGCAAGCTGGTAATCCTGTGTAGGAGTCTGGGTACCTAGTGGCCCAAAGTTTAGGATGTAGCGGAGGTATATGTGGACTGAAATTTATGCTCCATTTGCAACCAGAGTGGAAAAAGATTACCTACAATCACATGCACCAGGTCCGGTGCGCTGACATTTTGTGCGACATGCTTAATATTTCGTGGAGGAATGCTGGATTGACAGCGCTAATACACATGACGTTTAAAAAGAAAAAAAAAAAATGTTTACCAGGGTGAACCCCACCTCAGCTGTTCATGGCTGACACTGGAGCAATAGAACACGTCTTTCGGTAACTCCCATTGAAGTTGCAGGTACTCAGGAAAGTACTGTACATCGGGCTACATTGTTTCTATAACCCCCAGGTAGTTCATTGCACTTGGCTGCGTCCATAGCCCACTTCTTGTGGCTGCCTCTTGGACACTGTTATTCCAGTCTCAGTTATGAAGAACTCACCTTAGTACCACTGAAGATGCCAGCAGAAGCTTCCTGGCAGGTCTGCACTGCTCCTTCTCCATTAAACTCCAGAGCAACAACTGACCCTTGATGAAGAAAAAGTAAAGAAATACGGTACATTAATTTTGGAGGATGGTTATGTATCAATATATTACATACCTCCAATCTTATTGCAAACAGGATAATTTAGCTAGAAGATTGCATTAGCATTTTGGGCTTATTAAATTATGTGCATACAGCGGTGATTTTCGGGGGAACAAAACCACAACTAAAGTACACAGCAATGTATGTGATTGGCATTTAATAAAAACCTACAAGCATTAGTATGGATTGAGAAAAAGCATCTAACACGTGAAAACATTCCTTCAGATTTCTGGCCGCTCAGGGGTCTTATGCCAAGAATCATTTTAAAACCTTCTCGGCCAGATTATGTCTGTAGTACTAATACAATGATGGAAAAGAGAAGTCAAATTATGAATTCATCAATTAGAGCATCCAAGACTGGAGATTGGACCACTGGATGTTTCAAGGAAAGCCATCTCAGATTTGTATCCGGCACACAATACAGCCATACTGATTGAAGTCTGCCACTATTAAGGGAGGTCTGTCAGCACTCTCCCACCCTACTTGTTTTCCATCTATCCCAACCCCCTTTAAAGCCAGAGCTGTCAATCAAGGAAGAAGGGCAAAGATATGGATGCAAGATGATTAAGTGTTAAGGTGCCCTGAATGGTTTGACTACACCAAGGGTGTCAAGTGCGTGTGTTTGGCTTGCACAGTCATTTCGCACCGACAGACTTCCATTAACCTATACCTCGATTTGAAGTTATTTTTATCTTATAGCTGTGCCAACAATTCATTAACAGTTGGGATCTGACCTCAGGTACCAGCATCAATCCAGAGATTAATAAGAGGCCACCGTGCTGCTTTAACAAGGCAGCAGTTTAATTCTCCAGATTGATAGGGGGTCAGAGTTATATAATGATGACATACCCTCGTAATATGCCATTTCTTTAGAACAGGGGTGGGGAACCTCAGGCCCCAGGGCCATTTACGGCCCTCGATGACCTTTTATCAGGCCCCGGGCAGATTCTCAGGGACCGCATTCTAGGGCAGGGAGCTGTATTTTGATTGCCACAAGCTCATTAATTTATTCTTGCTCTGTTAGCACACACATGCATGGTTCACTACTGAACATTGAAGGGCATGCAATGAAAGATTACGTCCTGACACCAGTGCCAGAGTCAGGATGTACTTTGTGGGCGGAGTTTGTGCGGCCCCCAAAGGATGGTATAAATATCCAAATGGCCCAAACTCCGGGCCCCGAAGGATGGTATAAATATCCAAATGGCCCTTGGCAGAAAAAAAGATTCCTCACCCCTTCTTTAGAAGATGGAAAGAACCCTTTAATTTAAAAACAAAAAAATAAATAACACATGCAATACCTTGCTCCAACAAGGGTAACAACTCTGTGGCTCGTTCTTTAAAAACTCTGTTTGCATCTTCAGATTTCATTGCAACCTCTTTAGTCTGAACAAGCGATAACCCCTTTCCGATCATCTGTAAATTATGGCATAATGGTTAGAAACACATACAGAAGTTACATTAGGCTTTACTTGACTATAAAAAGCACGCCCGTTAAGTTTTTCATTCATTGAATGTGCGTATGTACATGTAGTATGAGTGTGTTAATGCACGCATCGTTGCTCTCCAGTATCCGGCGCCATTCTGCTCCTCTTCTCAGTGACGTCACAGCTCGGCAGACTCTCCGGGTCACGCTGTGCTCTGTGTGACCTGGAAGGGACTTTTACAATGTACACTTATGGAGCGTCAGAACAAGGCTCCATCAGCATTCATCGCCGGCTAGTTGGAATTGCGTTGACGTCACCGTGAAGAGGAAACATCAGCAACACTCATACTACATTACATGCACATACACATTTTAATGAATGAAAAATCTTAATGGGAGTGCTTCTTAACCATAAATGAGAGACCAAGATCCTTATCATAATACTACAAACAACAGCAGGAGTCATTGTAGGATGCATTGTTAGCCAATTACCTCATCGATCATCTTTCTGGCATTTGCTATTGTATAATCTCCAGCAAAGAAAACCACCAAACAGGACTCATCACTTTTTTTCTGTCTCTGCCCCCAAGTAACCGGAACGATGCTCCTGTTAACATCCATAGAAACGCGTACAGCTTTTAGTTCATCAATGTCTGGTAAAGGAACCAAATCTTGGATTCTACAATCACTGGGAAGAAGACTCCAATTTGTCTCTCCGGACACTGGGGTGAAGTCATGGATGCTGCTCCATGTGTTGTTGAAGATACTCAGACCAGCATCCTTAAACTGTGCACCTAGTTCTGGGTAATAGAACTGGAAACATCCAAATTTCATGCCGGTGGAGGATTCTATGATGGGTTGTGTAGAACAGCATAGAAATATGTCCATTTTCCTGCAGTCCCTAGTGCGAAACTGCTGGCACGCCACAATACATTTACAGTCCTTACAGTCACGGAAGAACACGCTGCCTTTAACAGGTCCCAAGAAGATGCGGCAGTTTGTACAGTCATCAATGGTGATGGTAGCAGAGTGGTCAAAAATATAGATGTTACAGTTCTCACATTCCTGTATGACAAATTGTTGGCCTGCAACTTTATCTGGCAACTTTCCTATGGTTTCATCTTTCAGGCCATGAAACATGTAGTCTTTTGGGTCCACCTGTAAATAGATATTTATATTTAGTTAATCATTAATTTTTTTTGTACCTAGAAGAATGTGCAGAAGACCCAAATCCGGTAGATCTAAGCACAGAGTTTTTTTAATGTTCATTTGCTTTCTGCATGTAATAGTCTCCATTAAAAACTTTCTACCACTTCCCTTCTGCAGAGTGTCTAAAGGTACCTTCACACTGAACAACATTACAACAATAACGATAGCGATCCGTGACGTTGCAGCGTCCTGGATAGCAATATCGTTGTGTTTGACACGCAGCAGCGATCAGGATCCTGCTGTGACATCGCTGGTCGGAGCTAGAAGGCCAGAACTTTATTTCGTTGCTGGATCACCCGCTGACATCGCTGAATCGGCATGTGTGACGCCGATCCAGCAATGTGTTCACTGGTAACCAGGGTAAGTATCGGGTTACTAAGCGCAGGGCCGCGCTTAGTAACCCGATGTTTACCCTGGTTACCATTGTAAATGTAAAAAAAAAAAAAACACTACATACTTACATTCCGGTGCCTGTCACGTCCCCCGGCGTCCGCTTCCCTGCACTCCTCCAGCATCCTGTGTCAGCGCCGGCCGGCCGTAAAGCAGAGCACAGCGGTGACGTCACCGCTCTGCTTTAGGGCCGGCGCTTACACAGGATGCAGGAGGAGTGCAGGGAAGCAGATGCCGGGGGACGTGACAGGCACCGGAAAGTAAGTATGTAGTGCTTTTTTTTTTTTTACATTTACAATGGTAACCAGGGTAAACATCGGGTTACTAAGCACGGCCCTGCGCTTAGTAACCCGATGTTTACCCTGGCTACCCGGGGACTTCAGCATCGTTGGTCGCTGGAGAGAGCTGTCTGTGTGACAGCTCTCCAGCGACCACAAAAGGACTTTCCAACGATCACGGCCAGGTCGTATCGCTGGTCGTGATAGTTGGAAAGTTGCTGAGTGTGACGGTACCTTAAGACAGGGATGTTAAACAAATACACAGAGGGCCAAAATTAAAAGTCAGGGGTCTACCTTGATATTATATATATATATATATATATATATATATATATATATATATATATATATATATATATATATATATATATACACACACACACACACATATATATATATATATACACACACATATATATATATACACACACACATATATACATATATATATATGTGTGTATATATATATATATATATATATACACACATATATATATATGTATATATGTGTGTGTGTATATATATATATGTGTGTGTATATATATATGTGTGTGTGTGTGTGTGTGTGTGTGTGTGTGTGTGTGTGTGTGTGTGTGTGTGTGTGTGTGTGTGTGTGTGTGTGTATATATATATATATATATATATATATATATATACACACATATATACATATATACACACACATACACACACACACACATATATATATATATCTACAATTGAAATTTTTCCTTATCAAATATGACAAACTTTTTCATACTGAAACAAAACTTAAAGAAGTTGTCCCAGTAAAAAAAAAAATACTACATTTTAATTAATAGATCTTAGAATAAAATATTGGACTAATGCAATGGTAAGTAAAAGCAGTAAAAAGCATATCACCCAATGGCCTAGTTAGCGACCAGAGGTATGTTTGTTTTTGCATTTTCATTTTTTGCTCCTTTTCTTCCCAGAGCCGTAACTTTTTAATTTTTTGTCAAAATGACAATGTGAAGGCTTGTTTTTTGCGGAACGAGTTGTACTTTTGAACGACACCCATTGATTTTAACATATTGTGTACTGGAAAACGGGAAAACAATTATAAGTGAGGTGAAATTGCAAAAACAGTGCAATTCCACACTTTTTTTTTTTTTTTTTTTACTAGGTTCACTAAATGCTAAAATTGACCTGCCACTTGCTATGTGCGCTGACCACCGGGCGACGCTCATAGTAATCCGGCAGTAACAATCATAGAGGTCTGCTGGAGACCTCTGGTTGTCATGCCAACCCATCGGTGACCCGTGATAGGGGTCACCAATGGGCGGTATTTGTGGCGCGCTTGCCGGAACCGCGAGTTAAATGATTGACAGCGGCATTTAACAGGTCAACAGCCACGGGTGGATCACGATTCCATCCGCGGCTGTTGCAGGCACATGTCATCTTACAGATCAACTTATGTGCCATGGGGGGAGTCCGACATAAGCGTACAATTACGCCTGATGTCGTAAAGGGGTTAGTTATGCAATAAAGGATAAAAAAAAAAAACACCTTGCATGATACAGATAATAAGGTACGATTCAAACAAAAGTGCCACCAAACACAGTATGAAGTACCCATAGTGATTTCCTCCACAAGCACAGTATGATGACCCTACTGTACCCCCCCCAATTCATCCTAACAAAGAATGGTGAGCCCATCACAGTACGATTCTCCAACTGAAATTCACACACAGCCCTCCATACAGTATAATGGCCAGAAAAGTGATCCAATGGATGATAGGTGTCACTATGAGTGGGTGCTCAGAAGTCACATAAATGAAATAGAATATTAACATCGGCACTCCAATTAGCAAGTAAATGAAAGTTTATGTATAAACATGAAACACAATCACAGACATTCAAATTAAGCCAACGTTTCGGCCCGTATGTGGCCTTTATCAAGATAAGTCTGAAGGTGTTGTTATAAGGCTTCAGGGTATGTGGATGCTGTGAGAGGACTCCATGTTAATTTGAATGTCTGTGATTCAAGTTTATACATAGACTTTCATTTACTTGCAACTTGGAGTCTTGGAGTGCTGAAGTTTATATTATATTTCATAAAAGTGATCCATACAGTTTAACGTGCTCCACATTAAAAACACAAATACTCACAGCCGCACATTCTCCCGTTGCTCCGGTCTCTCCATGGTGTCTTCAGATCCCCTGGATATTTTGGTACAGCGGGCTCCATCCTCCATCACTACTTTCCACTGTATCAGCAACTAGGATGCCAATATAGTTGAAAGTGGGATACCTGCTGTAGGACGCGCCCGGCGTTGCGGGCCATATATACCCAAGGAATCCTCCCAGCATCGGAGGGCCAAATATACACACCCTGCGGCTCAAATTTGGCCCAAGGACCACAGTTTAACATATGTGGTCCAAGTCGGTTATCTAGCAAATTGGAGTTTCTCCCCCTTCTCTGGTGGTTAGAGAATGCAGTAGACAACGGTTGTGGGGGGCTTTTACAGACTGAGGTAGAGCAGAGCAAAGGCTGTACGAAATGGAAAGAAGGAAGTTTATGATAGGAGTTGTTAGGACACATGCATTAATGAAGACAGTAGCGCCCTGGATAATCACAGACCTAACATCAGCCTATATTAATGGGAGGCACACCCCACAAGGGAAAAATCTGAAACATGGATAAGACTGCAATATAGGAGGTCTGTAAATGAATGAACATTGCAGACAAACGTATTAGCAAAACGGTAACCACTAACATAAGAAAATGCATTTCTTACCCACATTTTAAAGATGTCCTCCATATCTTTTACATTAAAAGGGGACTAAAATAAACACTATGCAATATATTGTAAAGCGTGCACACTAATAAAAATATGCTGTAATAGTAACACACTGTACGGTGGTCCTGGGGAAGCCCTTTAAATGAAAAAGTCTTCAATAGAAGTGTGTTGCCTCCTTCCAGTAATTCAGCTGAAGGTATAGGCGCAATTACCACCTTCACCAACAACAATAAGCAGGGGTGGGGGGATATCAGTCTTGGTAAAAGACAGACTGCCATCACACTGAAATGACAGGAGGGATGGGGGGAGACTATGAGCAGATGTGCCGTCATTAGCGAGTGATTTCTTATTGACAGCCACACAAGTCAGTACAGCTGTATCATCGCCTCCATGCTGATATTGCTACTTCTGAACCAGAGCTAAACAGAGAAGGCAGCAGGAATGAAGCATGTCTGTACTGTGTGTGTAGGGGACAAGGTTGTAGCTGCTCTCTTCCCACTAATTCAGAGAACTGAAAGTTAGAGCTAGAGACTGAAGAGGAGAAAACTGGGGAAAGGTTGCAGGTCATATAATGGCCAAAAGGGCATTATACTTCATCTACACAAATGATGGCTTATTCTGGAAAGTCTCCTGAGATGCTGAAATGACAAGTACCCCTAATGTTTTGCGCATTCAGTGCTTAGCTCAAAACAATGTTCTTTAGTCACTGTACTCAACTAAAAAATAGGGCTTTTCAGCCAATGACATTCATTGCTAAACAGGGCAGATTAAAAAACAAACAAAAACAAAACAAACAAGGAATTATACTTCCCTTTAATGATCCCATTCCTGCGTTTATCCAGTCCTACACTCCTGCTCAAACTGGGATTGATATAAAACATCCAGTCTGCCAATCTTTGGAAGTACTGTTCAGTCTCTGCCATCGATTGGTTGAGTGTTCATGTCTGGTGTGTCAAGTAGGGGACCAGCAAGTAGAGACCGGTGTAATCGTTAGAAGGGGACCTGCCGGTGAATCAGTCATGGCGGGCTAGTACACCAGAGGCAATTGAAATAAATACAGTGAGGTGGGGAAAATAAAGTTAAGATGGACGCATTGAAAATATATTACAAGAGTTGAGCAAAAAGATTCACAGGACCCTTGTCCAGTAGTCATGTCGGTAGTCAGTTACTGCTGGACCAGAGGACTGCAAACTTCCTACCAGCGACATCCATGGAGCCTCGTTCGATTAGTAGGCTAGTGAATGACGTGGCAGCGGCCTTCAATTCAGAAAAGGGCCCTGGATGTTGTACATTGAATAATTTTTGTCACACATTTTGTTTAGCTGCAGTTTTCTGAGGCCAAACCCATAAATTGAAGGAATTGGAAATACACAAAGGTTTATACTTCTGCTTCTTGGTGGATTGGGATTAGCACAAAAGACTTGATTAAATACTGCACCAAACATTGCAGGAAAATACATTATTGAAGACAAGAAAACCATAGCTTGTTTGCAGTTTCTTACTTTAGATTTGTAGTTTTTTTTTTTAAATGCTTTCTCAAGGATGCAATTTGCCAGTAAGCATGTAAATCAGGAAGGAAATTTTCATGCTTTAATAAGTCTTACTTAATAAGCCTCATTCAGAAACAAGACAATATACAAACAGTATAAACTTAAGGTTTCACTGTGAGAATGCTCCTATTGATCTCGTTTGGCTGCTATCCTCCATACATACACTCAGTTGTCCCAGTAGCTTTATCCTGTGCCGCGCGTAGCTGTAACCTCCCAGACTGACTTACACAAAGACAACATTCACCAGCTCAATGACTAGACGAAGAACATTCCTGGAGATTTCGTTACGGAGAATTATCAAAAATATCCGTCGAGCAAAAACATTTCTGTTCACATTATACAAAATGTTTTACGTGCAAAGTCATGAGAAAAAAAAAAACACTTAAGTACACTATTTCAGATCTATGGTTTTTATATATCAGTAAAAAGAAAAAAAAATTCTATATTTATACCTCAGGTGAACATCAACACATGAAACATTAGTGTCATTATTTAATAAAGCGAGGCCAAAAAGCAGAAGAAGTCTGAAAAATTACTGACCCCATGAATTGTTTGTAGATCCAACTTAAGGAGAAATAACTTTCTGTAAATCATTTTACATCTTACATACCGTACTGTATATACTCGAGTATAAGCCGACCCCCCTAATTTTGCCACAAAAAACTGGGAAAACTTAATGACTCGAGTATAAGCCTAGGGTGGAAAATGCAGCAGCTACCGCTAAATTTCAAAAGTAAAAATAGATACCAATAAAAGTAAAATTAATTGAGACATCAGTAGGTTAAGTGCTTTTGAATATCCATATTGAATCAGGAGCCCCATATAATGCTCCATAAAGTTTGATGGGCCCCATTAGATGCTCCATATTAAAATATGCCCCATATAATCCTGCATAAAGGGTAATAAGGGCCCCATAAGATGCTGCATAGAGATTTGCCCCATATACAGGTCCTTCTCAAAAAATTAGCATATAGTGTTAAATTTCATTATTTACCATAATGTAATGATTACAATTAAACTTTCATATATTATAGATTCATTATCCACCAACTGAAATTTGTCAGGTCTTTTATTGTTTTAATACTGATGATTTTGGCATACAACTCCTGATAACCCAAAAAACCTGTCTCAATAAATTAGCATATCAAGAAAAGGTTCTCTAAACGACCTATTACCCTAATCTTCTGAATCAACTAATTAACTCTAAACACATGCAAAAGATACCTGAGGCTTTTATAAACTCCCTGCCTGGTTCATTACTCAAAACCCCCATCATGGGTAAGACTAGCGACCTGACAGATGTCAAGAAGACCATCATTGACACCCTCAAGCAAGAGGGTAAGACCCAGAAAGAAATTTCTCAACAAATAGGCTGTTCCCAGAGTGCTGTATCAAGGCACCTCAATGGTAAGTCTGTTGGAAGGAAACAATGTGGCAGAAAACGCTGTACAACGAGAAGAGGAGACCGGACCCTGAGGAAGATTGTGGAGAAGGACCGATTCCAGACCTTGGGGAACCTGAGGAAGCAGTGGACTGAGTCTGGTGTGGAAACATCCAGAGCCACCGTGCACAGGCGTGTGCAGGAAATGGGCTACAGGTGCCGCATTCCCCAGGTAAAGCCACTTTTGAACCATAAACAGCGGCAGAGGCGCCTGACCTGGGCTACAGAGAAGCAGCACTGGACTGTTGCTAAGTGGTCCCAAGTACTTTTTTCTGATGAAAGCAAATTTTGCATGTCATTCGGAAATCAAGGTGCCAGAGTCTGGAGGAAGACTGGGGAGAAGGAAATGCCAAAATGCCTGAAGTCCAGTGTCAAGTACCCACAGTCAGTGATGGTGTGGGGTGCCATGTCAGCTGCTGGTGTTGGTCCACTGTGTTTCATCAAGGGCAGGGTCAATGCAGCTAGCTATCAGGAGATTTTGGAGCACTTCATGCTTCCATCGGCTGAAATGCTTTATGGAGATGAAGATTTCATTTTTCAGCACGACCTGGCACCTGCTCACAGTGCCAAAACCACTGGTAAATGGTTTACTGACCATGGTATTACTGTGCTCAATTGGCCTGCCAACTCTCCTGACCTGAACCCCATAGAGAATCTGTGGGATATTGTGAACAGAAAGTTGAGAGACGCAAGACCCAACACTCTGGATGAGCTTAAGGCCGCTATTGAAGCATCCTGGGCCTCCATAACATCTCAGCAGTGTCACAGGCTGATTGCCTCCATGCCACGCCGCATTGAAGCCGTCATTTCTGCCAAAGGATTCCCGACCAAGTATTGAGTGCATAACTGAACATTATTATTTGATGGTTTTTTTGTTTGTTATTAAAAAACACTTTTATTTGATTGGATGGGTGAAATATGCTAATTTATTGAGACAGGTTTTTTGGGTTATCAGGAGTTGTATGCCAAAATCATCAGTATTAAAACAATAAAAGACCTGACAAATTTCAGTTGGTGGATAATGAATCAATAATATATGAAAGTTTAATTGTAATCATTACATTATGGTAAATAATGAAATTTAACACTATATGCTAATTTTTTGAGAAGGACCTGTAGTGCCGCACAAGCGTTATGGCCCCATACAGATGCTCCGCACAGCCACTTGCCCCATTTGCTTTTGCTGACAAAAAAAAAAAAAAAATCACATACTCACCTCTCTTCGCTCAGGACCCCGGCACTTTTACCTGCTCCTCGTGCTGCTCAGTCTTCGGCACTAACGTTCAGCAGAGGGCGCGCACTGACTACGTCACCGCGCCCTCTGACCTGAGCGTCACTGCCAGAGGACGATGAAGATGGGAGCCGCACTGGAACGAGAGGTAAATATCGCGCAGCGCTGCGCTCCCCCCTCCCCGTATACTTACCTGCTTCTTCCCCAGCGCTGCATCTTCTTCCTGTATTGAGCGGTCAGCGTTACCGCTCATACAGTAATGAATATGCGGCTCCACCTCTATGCGAGATGGAGCCGCATATTCATTTCTGTAATGAGCGGTACCATGTGACCGCTCAGTACAGGAGGAAGCTGCAGTGCTGGAAGAAGCAGGGACTTCAAGGGACCGCGCTGGGAGCAGGTAAGTATAATTACACAGCCCCCGCTCCCCCTCCCCTGCCTACCCCTGGGTATGACTCGAATATAAGCCGAGAGGGGGACTTTTAGCCCCAAAAAATGGGCTGAAAATCTCGGCTTATACTCGAGTATATACGGTAATTCTATATTCATTTATTTCTACACTTTACCAGCTTGCCAACGTTCTTGGAGGTCTGTGGATATTCATTTATGCACAGCTCTGTTAAGGTCCTGACCCAGCATTTCAGTTGGGTTGTGCCCTGGACTGGACCATTGCACCAACTATTCTTTTCCACTATTCGGATGTACACAGTTGTGGCCAAAAGTATTGACACCCCTGCAATTCTGTCAGATAATACTCAGTTTCTTCCTGAAAATGATTGCAAACACAAATTCTTTGATATTATTATCTTCATTTAATTTGTCTTCAATGAAAAAACACAAAAGAGAATGAAGCAAAAAGCAAAACATTGATCATTTCACACAAAACTCCAAAAATGGGCCAGACAAAAGTATTGGCACCCTCAGCCTAATACTTGGTTGCACAACCGTTAGCCAAAATAACTGCGACCAACCGCTTCCGGTAACCATCAATGAGTTTCTTACAATGCTCTGCTGGAATTTTAGACCATTCTTTCTTTGGCAAACTGCTCCAGGTCATTATCCTGCTGGAAGACCCATGACCTCTGAGGGAGACCCAGCTTTCTCACACTGGGCCCTACATTATGCTGCAAAATTTGTTGGTAGTCTACAGACTTCATAATGCCATGCACACGGTCAAGCAGTCCAGTGCCAGAGGCAGCAAAGCAACCCCAAAACATCAGGGAACCTCCGCCATGTTTGACTATAGGGACCGTGTTCTATTCTTTGAATGCCTCTTTTTTTTTTTTCTCCTGTAAACTCTATGTTGATGCCTTTGCCCAAAAAGCTCTACTTTTGTCTCATCTGACCAGAGAACATTCTTCCAAAACGTTTTAGGCTTTTTCAGGTAAGTCTTGGCAAACTCCAGCCTGGCATTTTTATGTCTCGGGGTAAGAAGTGGGGTCTTCCTGGGTCTCCTACCATACAGTCCCTTCTCATTCAGACGCCGACAGATAGTACGGGTTGACACTGTTGTACCCTCGGACTGCAGGGCAGCTTGAACTTGTTTGGATGTTAAGCAAAAAAGTAGAGATCGGAAGGCACTAGGGTAGTTTGTCAGCGTAAATTACCTTCTTGCACGCTGGATTCAATTCAGGACATTAAGCGGCACAGGCTTAAGAATTAGCAATTAACGGGAGGTGCTCAACATGAAGCTGAATACAACTGTGGATTCATAGAAGAACAAATGAAAGTGGCACTCACCCAGGTATTGCTGAATAGAGATGTCCTTTATTCAGAAGAACAGATGGACATACATAAGACGGAGCAGCGGCTGGTAGCAGTTAGGGTGCGGGAGGGAGGTGAAGGACGACGGCCGTTTCGCGCTTGCGCGCTGCTACGGGTCCAGGTGAGGGAATCAAAAACGTCATATCCTTTATAAAGGGCTTAGTGACTAAATGTGGACAGGTGCATGTTAAAAACAATTAAGATATCCCTGCTGACAAACGTTAATAAGCACATAGGATGAAATAGACATTATTAACTTAGACATTTCTTTTCAGACTTAAACTTATAACATTCTAAAGTATAATTTCATAGAAAGATGGTCATATCTAGTTTATCATTTAATCCTAATGGCCCCTGCGCGTTGGTTTTGATAATCCATCTGGCTTCGCGCTGCAGTAACAGCTTATTGCGGTCGCCTCCGTTAGATGGATTGCTGACTATTTCTAGTCCTGCAAAGCGCAGCACATTAGGATTGACATTATGCATGTCTTTTATATGTTGAATGAACCGAGGGCAACCTTTGCCCGAAGTTATAGAGTTATAATGTTCCCTGAATCGGTGGAACATAGGACGTATGGTTTTGCCGATATAAAAGAACTGGCAAGGGCAGGTGATTATATAGACAACATACTGAGATTTGCATGTAATCAATTGTTTGACTGTATGGTAAATGGGACCTATATGGATCAATTTATCTAGTAGTCTCAGGTGACAGAATTTGCAATTACTGCACTTGTAATTTCCACTCGGTTGCGATTTACTTAGCCAGTTGCTGTTATTCGTGACGGGAAGACGATTTTTAACAAGGAGGTCTCCTAGATTTTTAGTACTTTTATATGCGAAGATAGGATGAGATATTACTGTAGGGGCCAAATCCCTATCGTTCTTTAATACATGCCAATTTAATATCTCATCCTATCTTCGCATATAAACGTACTAAAAATCTAGGAGACCTCTTTGTTAAAAATCGTCTTCCCGTCACGAATAACAGCAACTGGCTAAGTAAATCGCAAACGAGTGGAAATTACAAGTGCGGTAATTGCAAATTCTGTCACCTGAGACTACTAGATAAATTGATCCATATAGGTCCCATTTACCATACAGTCAAACAATTGATTACATGCAAATCTCAGTATGTTGTCTATATAATCACCTGCCCTTGCCAGTTCTTTTATATCGGCAAAACCATACGTCCTATGTTCCACCGATTCAGGGAACATTATAACTCTATAACTTCGGGCAAAGGTTGCCCTCGGTTCATTCAACATATAAAAGACATGCATAATGTCAATCCTAATGTGCTGCGCTTTGCAGGACTAGAAATAGTCAGCAATCCATCTAACGGAGGCGATCGCAATAAGCTGTTACTGCAGCGCGAAGCCAGATGGATTATCAAAACCAACGCGCAGGGGCCATTAGGATTAAATGATAAACTAGATATGACCATCTTTCTATGAAATTATACTTTAGAATGTTATAATTTTAAGTCTGAAAAGAAATGTCTAAGTGAATAATGTCTATTTCATCCTATGTGCTCATTAACGTTTGTCAGCAGGGATATCTTAATTGTTTTTAACATGCACCTGTCCACATTTAGTCACTAAGCCCTTTATAAAGGATATGACGTTTTTGATTCCTTCACCTGGACCCGTAGAAGCGCGCAAGCGCGAAACGGCCGTCGTCCTTCACCTCCCTCCCGCACCCTAACTGCTACCAGCCGCTGCTCCGTCTTATGTATGTCCATCTGTTCTTCTGAATAAAGGACATCTCTATTCAGCAATACCTGGGTGAGTGCCACTTTCATTTGTTCTTCTATGAATCCACAGTTGTATTCAGCTTCATGTTGAGCACCTCCCGTTAATTGCTAATTCTTAAGCCTGTGCCGCTTAATGTCCTGAATTGAATCCAGCGTGCAAGAAGGTAATTTACGCTGACAAACTACCCTAGTGCCTTCCAATCTCTACTTTTTTGCTTTGCATGAACTATCGACTTCTATCGGAATTGAGCACAGGTGCAGCGCCTATTAGGCTTTGATTAAATATATGTTCAACTATAATGGACACTAGTCACGAAGAAAACATGGATTCGGACCAAGGCACATCGGTTGAGCAGAGTGTATTGGCTGGTAGAGAGGGTGCGGAGGAGTTCTTTATGGATTGTAACCATAAAGACGAATTGTCGTTAATAAGCACTAAGACACTGGAAACAAAAATATACTCTCTGGCTGAGAGAGAAATTAGACTCTATTGGACTATAAAATCCCTGAAGTCTTATGTGGACTACGGACGGGTTCCAAGAGGTCTCCGAGTGTATAAAGAAATTTCCCAATTTTCTGGAGATGAATCGTTTCAGAAAGCATGGGAAGAAATCCACTTACAATGCTCACGGAACCTTTTGGCATTAGTCATTACCCAAAATGAAAAGGAATACGAAGTTCTCTACGATCAACTAAATGATGCCAAGAAACAACTGAGCTCTAGAGTGACAGATACGCAGTTTAAAGCATTTTTGAAAAAACTTGATAAAAAACTGGTCCTAATTCAGATAGACACTAAACAGAAAAAAAAGGACAAATTTCTGCGTGATAAAAACGATTTTACTACAGGCCAAATCTTTTCCTGGAATAAAAATAAAAGAAAGAACTTTCAAAAAAACTATCAATCGAGGAAATTTAACAAACGTAAGACACAGAAAGATGGCTGGGTAACGGACTCTGATTCCAGTGGTATGGACGAGCCAAGTGAGAATATCAGTGTCATAACACCCGTCCCACAAACGGAAATCCCTTTAGGAAAAGGACCAGACGAGGCAGACAGAAGAACAAACGGTCAGAAAAAACGGAAACAAGTCACTTGGAGAAAGTAACAACAGATAAAAACGAGCTACAGATAATTAATTTATCTAGTAGGGTTCTCACTACCGAACAAAAAAATGTGTTATCTCTGGGACTGAACTTCTGCATTCCTGAGGAATTTAATTTTACAGAGTTCAAAATTGATTTATTTAAAGCAACAAGAAAACTACACTTAAAAAAAATTTTTTCTCACGATAAAAATATAAAAAATCCTTGTATTACTGGTTCAACAGAAAGCCCTGTCACAATCGGAACTGTAGGCTTTATATCATACCCTCCTACAGATCTAAAGGATATTGAAAATGCACAGCTTTTAGCAAATCTAGATAAATCTAGTGCTATATTACAAGACGAAACTACAGATGAATATACCGTTTCTAATTTTGAACCGTTTAAAGGTGGCCTGCAATCTACGTTCATGCCTCCTATATCTCCCGGAAATACCATTGATTTATTTCAAGACTTAGTTTTGAAAGACAGAGGCCTTATTATATCCACACCCACGAAAAAACTTAACACGTGGGGAAGAAAAAGCAATACGGGATATACAGCAATGGAACGATACCATCATAAGGAGAGCAGACAAAGGTGGCAACATTGTTATTTTAGATAAAAAATATTACATCGAGGAAGCTATGTCTCAGCTTAATGATAAGAATACGTACACTCCACTTGAAAATAATCCCACTAATAAGTATAGGGAAAAACTAAGAACATTATTAAATAAATATGTTGCAAAAGGCGTGTTACTAAAAAATAAAGCTGAAAAATTATTACCGGAATATCCTATTATACCTAACTGGTATAGCTTACCAAAAATACATAAAAATGCCACCAGATCTCCCGGGCGCCCTATAATATCCGGGATCGGTTCACTAACAGAACCCTTATCTAAGTTTCTTGATTGGCTACTCAAACCCCTCCTACAAAAAATTCCATCTTTTATAAAAGATTCAGGGGACTTTCTTCTAGCTTTACAAACTGTGGACTGGCAACCGACTTTTTCGTTAGTTTCTATCGACATCGTGAGTTTATATACACGAATCCCCCAAGATAAAGGTATCGAAGCTATTCGGACAATTTTACTTAACACCGACAAGGACCAGGATTTCATTGACTTCATCATCGAAAGCTTAGAATTTGTACTTTCACATAACGCCTTTAAATTTCTCGATAAATGGTTCATTCAACACACAGGTACCGCGATGGGTACGCCCGTCGCGTGCGTATTCGCGAATTTGTTTCTTGCGGCTTTTGAGGAAAAATATGTAACTGCCTCCACTAACCCATACCTAAAGCATATCCGTACATACCTACGATTTGCCGATGATGTGTTCATCGTATGGGACGGTTCAAGAAATGATTTTGATAATTTTGTCTTATATCTGAATACCACAAACAATGAAACTATGCAGTTCACCGCATGCTTTGGGGGTGATTCGCTTGACTTTTTAGATGTAAAATTAGACATCATTGAGGGGTGAATTAACACAAGCGTGCATAAAAAACCTACAGCAATAAATAATTTGTTGCATTATAATAGCGCCCACCCCTTTCATACTAAACATGGTATACCCTATAGCCAAATGGTCCGCTATAGAAAAATAAATAACAATAATGAATCGTTCAATGAACAAATAACGAAATTAAAGACAGATAACCTAAAAAGAAACTACCCCCCTGAAATTCTAACAAAAGCAGAGAACAGAGTAAAAAAATTGACACAACAGAGTCTATAAAAAAAAAAATAAAAAAAAAACAAAAACAAAAACAAAAACAAAAAAAAAAAAAAAAAAAAAAAATCGCAAGAAATCTACAGATCCCATTAAAGGAGAAAAGGAGAATAACAGAAGGCTTGTCTTCACGTTTGCACATAGTCCTATGGACAAAGAAATTTATGCAGCCATTAACAAAAATTGGCATGTATTAAAGAACGATAGGGATTTGGCCCCTACAGTAATATCTCATCCTATCTTCGCATATAAACGTACTAAAAATCTAGGAGACCTCCTTGTTAAAAATCGTCTTCCCGTCACGAATAACAGCAACTGGCTAAGTAAATCGCAACCGAGTGGAAATTACAAGTGCAGTAATTGCAAATTCTGTCACCTGAGACTACTAGATAAATTGATCCATATAGGTCCCATTTACCATACAGTCAAACAATTGATTACATGCAAATCTCAGTATGTTGTCTATATAATCACCTGCCCTTGCCAGTTCTTTTGTATCGGCAAAACCATACGTCCTATGTTCCACCGATTCAGGGAACATTATAACTCTATAACTTCGGGCAAAGGTTGCCCTCGGTTCATTCAACATATAAAAGACATGCATAATGCCAATCCTAATGTGCTGCGCTTTGCAGGACTAGAAATAGTCAGCAATCCATCTAACGGAGGCGATCGCAATAAGCTGTTACTGCAGCGCGAAGCCAGATGGATTATCAAAACCAACGCGCAGGGGCCATTAGGATTAAATGATAAACTAGATATGACCATCTTTCTATGAAATTATACTTTAGAATGTTATAAGTTTAAGTCTGAAAAGAAATGTCTAAGTGAATAATGTCTATTTCATCCTATGTGCTTATTAACGTTTGTCAGCAGGGATATCTTAATTGTTTTTAACATGCACCTGTCCACATTTAGTCACTAAGCCCTTTATAAAGGATATGACGTTTTTGATTCCCTCACCTGGACCCGTAGCAGCGCGCAAGCGCGAAACGGCCGTCGTCCTTCACCTCCCTCCCGCACCCTAACTGCTACCAGCCGCTGCTCCATCTTATGTATGTCCATCTGTTCTTCTGAATAAAGGACATCTCTATTCAGCAATACCTGGGTGAGTGCCACTTTCATTTGTTCTTCTATGAATCCACAGTTGTTTGGATGCTAGTCGAGGTTCTTTATCCAACATCCGCACAATCTTGCGTTGAAATCTCTTGTCAATTTTTCTTTTCTGTCCACATCTAGGGAGGTTAGCCACAGTGCCATGGGCTTTAAACTTCTTGATGACACTGTGCACGGTAGACACAGGAACATTCAGGTCTTTGGAGATGGACTTGTAGCCTTGAGATTGCTCATGCTTCCTCACAATTTGGTTTCTCAAGTCCTCAGACAGTTCTTTGGTCTTCTTTCTTTTCTCCATGCTCAATGTGGTACACACAAGGACACAGGACAGAGGTTGAGTCAACTTTAATCCATGTCAACTGGCTGCAAGTGTGATTTAGTTATTGCCAACACCTGTTAGGTGTCACAGGTAAGTTACAGGTGCTGCTAATTACACAAATTAGAGAAGCATCACATGATTTTTCGAACAGTGCCAATACTTTTGTCCACCCCCTTTTTTTATGTTTGGTGTGGAATTATATCCAATTTGGCTTTAGGACAATTCTTTTTGTGTTTTTTTCATTTAAGACAAATTAAATGAAGAAAGTAATAACAAAGAATTTGTGTTTGCAATAATTTTCAGGAAGAAACTGAGTATTATCAGACAGAATTGCAGGGGTGTCAATACTTTTGGCCACAACTTTAGATTTATGCTTGAGATCATTGTCCTATCGCATGACACAATTTCACCTGAGTGTTAAGGCCCCGTCACACATAGCGACGCTGCAGCGATACCGACAACGATCCGGATCGCTGCAGCGTCGCTGTTTGGTCGCTGGAGAGCTGTCACACAGACAGCTCTCCAGCGACCAACGATCCCGAGGTCCCCGGTAACCAGGGTAAACATCGGGTAACTAAGCGCAGGGCCGCGCTTAGTAACCCGATGTTTACCCTGGTTACCATCGTTAAAGTAAAAAAACAAAACAAACGCTACATACTTACCTATCGCTCTGTCCTCGGTGCTCTGCTTCTCTGGTCTGGCTGTGAGCGGCAGGCAGCCGGAAAGCAGAGAGGTGATGTCACCGCTCTGCTTTCCGGCTGACCGGCGCTCACAGCCAGACCAGAGAAGCAGAGCGCCGAGGACAGACAGTGATAGGTAAGTATGTAGCGTTTGTTTTTTTACTTTTAGGATGGTAACCAGGGTGAACATCGGGTTACTAAGCGCGGCCCTGCGCTTAGTTACCCGATGTTTACCCTGGTTACCAGCGAAGACATCGCTGAATCGGCGTCACACACGCCGATTCAGCGATGTCAGCGGGACCTCAACGATCAAAAAATGGCCCAGGCCATTCCGACACGACCAGCGATCTCACAGCAGGGGCCTGATCGCTGGTACGTGTCACACATAGCGAGATCGCTACTGAGGTCGCTGTTGCGTCACAAAACTTGTGACTCAGCAGCGATCTCGCTAGCGATCTCGCTATGTGTGACGGGGCCTTTATCCTTTGGATAAACGTCCTCACAATACTTTTGTATACAGAGGAGTTGTGGACTACTCAATTACTACAAGATGCCCAAGTACTAGGACTTCAAATGAAACCCAAATCTTCACCTACCCACTCCCCCCCAATTTTTTGCCTCAATCTCTCTGTGTGCAACGATGGACTTCAAATTGTTGTGAAATAGCCTTATAAAGCTTCCCACATTGATGGACAGCAGCATTTGCTTCTCGAAGATCATTGCTGATGCCTTTCCCGCTTGGAATTATGCAAAACACATTCCGGAATGCTCCAGACCAGCAAAATACCCAAACTTCTGCTTTTACAGAGGTGATCATACCTGCTGAAGACCAATTAATCAAGGTGCATTTAATTTGCAGCATCTGTCTGATAAGTATTCTCTTCATTCCCTCGGAAGCGGTAAGCATGTATTTGATTTTTTTGTTTTGTTTTAAACACTGGTGAATAAAGAATGACATGGTGTAAGTTATCATGTATTGTTTACAGACTGCATTTACAAAATTTTAAAGACCTTAAAAGGCAACGACCCAGTGACGTATTCCGTGGCCGGGTTCCGTTTTTTTAAACTGAGCATGCTCCAATTTTTTTTTTATCCAATTATCTGGATATGCTAGTCGGATCCGTCGAAAAAACAGATCCGTCACATCAGTTTTTCATAATTTGCGCCGGATCCGTTTTTTCCAACATTCGCCGAATTGCGCCTGATGCAAAAAACCTGATGTGTGAAAGTAGCCTAATTAGTGGTGACGTCACTGAGCCTGCACCCGCTCACAGCCTGACCTGAGGTAACCTCTACACCGTGGGAAAATGCCAGGGAAGAGGATACCGCAGGTAATGTATCTATTCTATCTGTTCTATTAATCTATCCATTCTATCTACAGGAAGTTGTTTTTTTTTTTTTTATCTGTGTGCACTCAACTTTATTGACATGCACAAAGAGAAAAAATGGAAAAAAAAGTTTTTGGCGCAGCTTCTTTCCTGCCAAGATGATCCGGTTTTGCTGAAGAAAAAAAACGCAGCAAAAACACCCTGTGTGAACTTAACCTTAAAGGGAACCTGTCACCAGGCTTGGCTGATACGAGTTACGGCTACCACCTTTCAGGTCTTATATTCAGCATTCTATAATGCTGTAGATAAGCCCTCGGTCCAACCTGTAAGAGAATATATTTTATTATACTCACCTGCGGGGCGGTCCGGTCTGATGCTTGTCGCTCTTCTTGGTGCAGCGCCTCCCATCTTCTTGCGATGCCGCCCTCCTTCTTGCTTCACGTAGATGACACGACACTGCATCATCCACAAAGGGTCTCTGAAAATCGCGCTCTGAGCAGGTGTACTTATCTGCCCCTGTTGAGGGCAGAGCAAAGAACTGCAGTGTGCAGGTGCCAGGAAAGGTCAGAGAGGCCCAGCATCTGCGCACTGCAGTACTTTGCTGCGACATCCATCGGACCGGACCACCCCCCAGGTGAGTATAATAAAAGTTATATTTCTTCTCTTGCAGGTCAGATCGGGGGCTTATATACAGCATTATAGAATTTTGTACATAAGCCCTGAAAGGCGATGGCCGTAACTCGTACCGGCCAAACCTGATGACAGGTTCCCTTTAACTTGGTGGGTAGTTGTCCCAAGGAAGCGCAGAGCCTGTGGAGTGGTGCAAAGGGAATAATCATTATGGACACAGGGTTCATAATCTAGTTCTCCCTGACTTGTGCCAGCCAAGAGTTAGAGGTGTATCATTATACACACTAAGGAGAAGACGCAGCAGTGCTACTTGTTATATATCTTCATATTGCACAGATACGTGCATTTGTAGAAAATTAAAAAAAAAATTACGGGCAAAATAAAGATATAAAAAAATAATGAGGCTAGTTTGAATGCGTTGGGGGACCTGACAGGTTGGTATGTGCTATAGCACTCGCTGAATCTTTCTTATCTGCTGTACATGGTACTGCAGTAGCTACTAAAAGAACGGTGCAAGCAAACGAATCAGCCTGAAATGCAATGCAAATATGCGGCCCGAGTCGAGTAGAAGCCTGTGTAGGAAATAGCTGCATAGCATATAGGAGTTCCCCCATTATAATTTACAATATATTTAGTGGGATTATTAACAAAAAGGCAGAAATGTGGAGTGGGGGATAGACAGCATCAACAAAACTACAAAAGCTGTGATCAGCGAAAAATCCTGGTCATTACCAAAGCCCCCACACCTCAGGCCTCTTTCTTATACACACTTAGTCATGTGGGCACACCTTGATCCAAAGTCTCGGAGTGAACTTCTGCTTTTCTCAAAGGAGAAATTACGCAAAGCTTAGTCACCGAACATATTACAGTTTATAGAAAAATAACGTTTACAGGGGATTTCCACAACTTTCCAAACTGACCAGAGGGAGCGGATCGTCATAAAATAAAGATACGGGTTACTTACCACACCAGCAGTCTAATGGGCCACACAAGGACCAGATATCCCGTTCATTCATCTCCTGACCCTACAGCTAATTAGTGGCCTCAACAGTTATGAGACTGAGTAAACGGGCGGTCAGTACTTCCAAGGGCTCCTTATGCTATAAGATTTATAGTGGGAATATGGTGGATTACTTGTACTGTACGCCAATGTGATCTCCTCCCTAGGCTTGTGATTTATCAAGTGGGCTCATGTGAGGTCTTCTTCAGGCTGTTAGGACTCCCTATGGGTAATTGGACACTTGAAGGTCTGTTTATTTGGTGCAATCCTTTAGTAGTCTTACATTTACTTTGACAAAATGAGCAGTCTTTCAAGAGAAGGTATTTTTTTTTATAAATCATGTTTTGTGATATACACACACACACATATAGAAATCTAGCGATTTCCATATTGTATCAAACACAAAATGTGTAACACATGGAGCACAAATCCCCTCGGCAGGAGCACTGCCCAGGAGCTGGACCCCAAATCTTCCTTTAGCCTCACCGAGGTTATGTCAGCTTCCAAACTCCTTAGGCAGAGTTTTCAGGGTTAAATCCTCATCAAAAACTTGAGGGAGTTTCTGCTCCAAAAACTCAGGTAAATGACTTGTGTACATAACCCTAAACAGTTGTCAAGCTTAGTAAACCCATTTTCAAGTTCCCCCATTAGAAAATTCAAAGTAAATGGGAAGCGTTTTATAAACCACACAGCCCTTTTAATCTTGGCCGGAGCAGAGTGGTCACAACTAGGGTTGAGAGAAACGGATAGGACAAATTCAGAAATCGCCGACTTTTGCCAAAGTCGTGAAACCCGACCCGATCCCAGTGTGGGATCGGCCAGGAGGTCAGCGATCTGCGCGCCAAAGTCGCGTTTCGTATGACGCTTTCAGTGCCATTTCTCAGCCAATGAAGGAGCACGCAGAGTGTGGGCAGTGTGATGACATAGGTCTCGGTCCCCACCATCTTAGAGAAGGGCATGGCAGTGATTGGCTTGCTGCGGCGTCACAGAGGCTATAAAGGGGCGTGTATGCCGACCGCCATCTTACTTCTGCCGATCTAAGAATAGGGAGAGGTTGCTGCAGCTTCATCAGAAGAAGGGATATAGCTAGGGAGGGAAGATTAACCCCCAAACTGCTTGTGCTGTAGCGATTTCCACTGTCCATCACCACCATTTGTTTGCAGGGACAGTGGAGGCTATATTTGTGTGCATCAGCTCTGTAGCTTATTAGGCTGCCTTATAAGGCTCCCTGATAGCTGCATTGCTGTTTTAATGCTGCTGTGCAAACCAACTGCTTTTTTAAAAGCAAATATCCTGTTGCTCCTTTCTGCACAGCTATCTTGTTTATTTGTCCACACTTTTGTGTGCAGCAGTACTTTTTATTGCTGCCATACTTTTCCTGAGATCATTGTAGGGAGATTGAAATTGTTCTACAGTCCTTGTATTTTTTTAATATATCTTCCAGCCACTTAAATGGTGTTGTTTTGTACACTGTGCCTTAGTTTTGGTTCAGTCTCCCCCACCCCCCCAAAAAGGCGAGATTCAAATTCTCACAAAGTGGATATACTTCAGTCCTGTTAGTTTGTCGTATATCAGCCAGCCACTTTCTGCCACTTAGTTTGCGTTGTTCTATACACTGGACCTGAGTTTTGGTTCAGTAATGCAATGACTGAAAAGGTATTCCATAGTAGGAAGAGTAGTGTGGCAATTTTTTAACCAAGATCCGAATGATCAGTCAAAAGTTATCTGTAAGAAATGCTCCAAGACCTTTAGCAGAGGGAAGAATCTTCAAAATTTAAACACAACGTGCATGCTTAGACATTTAACAAGTAGGCACTTGCAAGCCTGGACTAACTACCAAACGTCCCGTACCGTTGTTGTACCTGCTCAGAATGAAGGTAGTCAGCAACGCTACATTGCTTCACTCACTGTAAGCCCACCGGTTAGGACACCACCAGCAGCAAATGTGGAGGTATCGTCGCAAGGCCAAAGCAGTCAGGGAATCACAGGGTTTTGGGTAGGAAACACTGTATGTAGGCCAACATCAAGAATACCATCATCAACCCTCTCAATCCACCATGTCCACCACCCCCACCGCTAGTTCCACCATATGCAGCTCTCCAGTTCAGCTCACCCTACAAGAGACTCTGGATAGGAAAAGTACTCATCCGCATACACAGGGTTTGAACAGCCACATTGCTAGACTAATCTCGTTAGAGATGATGCCCTACCGGTTGGTTGAAAGCGAAACTTTCAAAGACCTGATGGCCTACGCAGTACCACGCTGTGACCTACCCAGTCGACACTTCTTTGCGAGAAAAGCCATCATAGTAACATAGTAACATAGTTAGTAAGGCCGAAAAAAGACATTTGTCCATCCAGTTCTGCCTATATTCCATCATAATAAATCCCCAGATCTACGTCCTTCTACAGAACCTAATAATTGTATGATACAATATTGTTCTGCTCCAGGAAGACATCCAGGCCTCTCTTGAACCCCTCGACTGAGTTCGCCATCACCACCTCCTCAGGCAAGCAATTCCAGATTCTCACTGCCCTAACAGTAAAGAATCCTCTTCTATGTTGGTGGAAAAACCTTCTCTCCTCCAGACGCAAAGAATGCCCCCTTGTGCCCGTCACCTTCCTTGGTATAAACAGATCCTCAGCGAGATATTTGTATTGTCCCCTTATATACTTATACATGGTTATTAGATCGCCCCTCAGTCGTCTTTTTTCTAGACTAAATAATCCTAATTTCGCTAATCTATCTGGGTATTGTAGTTCTCCCATCCCCTTTATTAATTTTGTTGCCCTCCTTTGTACTCTCTCTAGTTCCATTATATCCTTCCTGAGCACCGGTGCCCAAAACTGGACACAGTACTCCATGTGCGGTCTAACTAGGGATTTGTACAGAGGCAGTATACATCCCATCCCATCCCAGCCCTCCACCAGCATGTCAAAGACCGCATTGTCCATGCACTGAGGCAATCAGTCAGTATAAAGGTGCACCTCACAACAGATGCATGGACTAGTAGGCATGGCCAGGGACGTTACGTGTCCATCATGGCGCACTGGGTTAATGTGGTGGATGCAGGGTCCACAGGGGACAGCCATAGTGGGACAGTTCTGCCTAGCCCACGGTCTAGGAAACAGTTGGCTGTAGGTGTTCGCCAACCCTCCTCCTCCTCATCCAGAAGCAAAAGCTCGTCCACAGAGAGCATTCGCACGACCACTCCATCCGCAGCTGCCAGTGTTGCACAAGAGGTGTCCAATTATCGAACAGCTAGTGGTAAGCGTCAGCAGGCTGTGCTACAAATGAAGTGTTTGTGCGACAACAGACACACTGCGGAAGTACTGGCCGAGTACTTGCAGCAACAAACTCAGTCATGGCTGGGCAGTGTACATCTTGAGGCAGGCAAGGTAGTCAGTGATAACGGAAGGAATTTTATGGCTGCCATAGCCCTTTCAGAACTGAAACACATACCTTGCCTGGCTCACACCTTGAACCTGGTGGTGCAGTGCTTCCTCAAAACGTATCCAGAGTTACCAGCCCTGCTCCTGAAGGTGCAAAGAAGGTGCAAAGACTTTGCTCGCACGTCCGCCGGTACACTTCAGCCGTATGCTGAACCATCAGCGATCGCTGAATCTTCCCCAGCACCGCCTAATAATGGATGTTGCAACAAGGTGGAACTCCACACTGCACATGGTTCAGAGGCTGTGCGAACAGAGGCGTGCTGTTATTAATTTGTGGGAGGGGAGACATACACGGGCAGGCAGTTGGATGGCAGACATGGAGTTGTCTGGTGTGCAGTGGTCGAAGCTCCAAGACCTCTGTCAAGTCCTTCAGTGTTTTGAGGAATGCACACGGCTGGTAAGTGCAGACGACGCCATCATAAGCATGAGCATCCCACTAATGCGTCTGCTGTTGCAAAGTTTGACGCACATTAAAGGAGCTGGCGTCGGCAGCCGAGGAGGAGGGAAGCCTTGATGACAGTCAGCCATTGTCTGCTGAGGGAACTCTCCTGGACGAGGTGGCGGACGAAGAGGAGGAGGATGATGATGGGGATGAATATTTATGGGAGGAGGATGCTTCTCAGGGAGCAATATAAACTGTTGGCGTTGCAAGGTCAGGTACAGGGTTTTTGCGGGACACAAGTGATGTTGATTTGCAAGAAAGTGCTCCTCAACCCAGCACATGCAGTGAATTGACACCTGGAACATTGGCCCACATGGCTGAGTATGTCTTGCGTATCCTAAAAAGGGACCCCCGCATTATGAAAATGATGACCGATGACGATTACTGGTTGGCCTGCCTCCTGGATCCACGATATAAAGGAAAATTATAAAATATCATGCCACATGAGAACCTTGAGCAAATATTGGCTACCAAACAAGCAACTGTTGTAGACCGTTTGGTTCAGGCATTCCCAGCACACAGTGGCGGTGATGGTTCTCACACGAGCCGTACAGGGCAACATGGCAGAGGTGTTAGAGGTACACAAATCCGAAGTGGCGTCGGACAGAGGGGTTTTATGACCAGGTTGTGGAGTGATTTCGCAATGACCGCTGACACGACAGGTACTGCCGCATCGATTCAAAGTGACAGGAGACAGCATTTGTCCAGTATGGTTACGAACTACTTTTCGTCCCTTATCGATGTTCTCCCTCACAGGTCATTCCCCTTTGATTACTGGGCATCTAAAATAGACACCTGGCCTGAATTGGCAGAATATGCATTACAGGAGCTCGCTTGCTCTGCTTCTAGTGTGCTATCAGAAAGAGTCTTCAGTGCTGCTGGTTCAATACTGACCGAAAAAAGGACACGTCTGGCTACCCAGAATGTTGATGATCTAACCTTCATTAAAATGAACCAATCATGGATTTCAAATTATTTTGCCCCACCTTCCCCTGCTGACACGTAGCTTGCCTGAAAAAGGTCTTGCTTTTGGCCTCCTCTTACTGACTTCTCAAATTCCTCCATTTGCAGCTGCTGAATGTCCACCATAGGCCATTTTTATACCTCCCTAAATGGGCTGACTCCCCCCACAGGGCCGTGGTCTCCACCTGGCGCAAGCACCCGTGCGAGTGCCGTTTGCTTGGACAGGTGGGTGCGCCCACTCTTGGGCGACGGCACTGGCACAGGGTACCTCATAGTACAATGAAGTGTCTCTTGACGGTGATGGTGCACAACCAACGTCCGACACACCGTCGTAATATGAGGGGCCCTGTGCCAGTACCGCCTCCCACGAGAGAGTGTTCCCCCCCCCCAGCTCGAACAATGCTCTATCACTAGCAATACTTACCTCTCCCTGCTCCACCACTGTCTAGTCTGTGCTATTAAATCCTTCAATGGCACTGCCAATGCAAATTTGTTGAAATGATAGATGATAGTTAAAATATACAAGGGCCCTGGCCTCCATTTAGACCAGTTAATACTTTGCGCCTACTACCACTGTCTGCTACTCAGCAGAGGAGCCCACCCCTGTACCTAGCTAGGCCACCTGTTTATTTATGAACTATTTTTTGGCAGACCTTTAGCCCACTATATTATTTGGGCCTACTAACTGTGTCTGTGTCTGCCACTCATTACAGTTGTCCTCCGCTGAACAAAGCTATGCCGCCTGGTTAGACCTGTTAGCAGTTTTGAACTGCATTTAGCCTACTTTTTTATTTTGGGCCTCCAAACTGTCTGCGCCACTCATTACAGTTGTCCTCCGCTGAACAAAGCTATGCTGCCTGGTTAGACCTGTTAGCAGTTTTGAACTGCATTTAGCCTACTTTATTATTTGGGCCTATAGCGGTGTTTCCTCCTCATCCTGCCCATTGCCCAGCCACTGCTAGATGAGTCTGCTGGTACTTTGACCCAGACCACTACTTTCCACTTGCACTCTACACAGCCTGAATCTGACCCTGCTGAAAGTCGGGTTCCCCTTCCCGCATACTATACCACCTTACACGGGGACAAAGAGGAAGGTGCAGATGAAAGTGCAGGTTCTTTTATCAGGTGGGGGGGCTTACTCGTTGGCGACGTCACGGGCACAGGGCGCCTCATAGTACGCGAAAGTGTCTCTGGCAGTGGGAGGCGCCACCCGCCGTCAAACACACCGCTGTAATATGAGGGGCCCTGTGCCAGTGCCAACGAGTGGGCCCACCCCTGCTTGCTCAGGATCACAGCACTTGCAAAGTTGAAATACTTACCTCTCTCTGCTCCACCGCAGTGACGTATTCCGCGTTTCCTGGGCCCACGAAAATCTTGAGCCAGCCCTACCCCCCCCCCCCCCCACAACTATAGCCAAATGACCCCCTGTTTTCAATGCCTAACTATTATTATAAAGTAAATTAAGATGGACAAGCTTAAGAAATAAGAATTGATGTTTTTGGCATTAAAATGGGCACTGTAGGTGTTTTCCTGTCCTCCACTCGCTGCCGACTTTGATTCCCCATTGACTTGCATTGGGTTCCGTGTTTCGGTCGGCACCCCGACTTTTCGCAATAATCGGCCGATTTCGTCCGATTTTGATAAAGTCGGGTTTCGCGAAACACAACTCGATCCGAAAAAAGGAAAAGTCGCTCAACCCTAGTCACAACTACGGTATTGTGCACTGAAGGACCTGTCCTGTATTAGACAATCTATTGGGCACTGTGTAATGCCTAATGTGCCCAGTAGGGGTGCTGAAACTGAACACGGAGGCCTGAAGAGTACACTGGAGTAAAATGTTTGGGTGACTCTTAAAGGGTTTATCCATGACTTTTTATTTTTTACTAAGGGCCAAAAAACTAACAGGGAGGTAATTACTACCTACCTGCCTGTTTTGCCGGGCGCCAATCTCTGCCGGCAATAGCGGGTGCAGACCACTCCTGCTAGCGAAACAGTGGCTTCCGCTGATGTCACATCATCAGAGCTGCGGCTTCTCTTCCACTCTACTCTGTTGGCAGCGCATATCTGCCAATGTCATTCTGATAGCCGGACCCCCTCTGCCTTACTGCGGAGAGCCAGCTGTCAATCAGCATGATGTCCGCCGTCACACCTCATCAACAACAGCCCTGGAAGAGAAGAGCAGCTCTATTGACATTGAGTAGCTGAACTTCCAGCAGGGGCAGTCGCTGACCGCCGCTCTGTGCCGGGCAGAAAAGGCAGGTTAGTTAGCAACTACCTGCCTGTTCATTTGTACACTAATTGGTGGAGGATAGGAGTAGTAGTCTGTACTGCTGTGCTATATTCAAGCAATCTAGAAGAGATGAGGGATTAGATCATGCAGTTTATGCTCAATGCATTTCAAAATTGAACCAACTTCTTCATCAGGACAATGTGGTCTACACGGTCGGATTTCCCTAAATGAGAGCACGGCAGTAGTTATCACACCTTGCTTCCTCAGTTGTGGGTTACACAAACCCAAAAGGTGACCAATTCCTCTACCTTACCTAGACCAATTTTTCCATTAGATAAGACCCTATGGCGCTTGGTGTCTCCCTCTCTTTCTGTTAATTTCTAGGCACAAAGTTAAAAAAAAAATGGTCCTGGATAAAACCTTTAATGAATTGGGCACATCTTTCAGCTGCCATACGCTACAACAAGAAAAGCACTCCACTCAATATATAATTCCAATGTAATTTACCCATTTGTGGTGTAAATGATGAACTGGTCGGCCCTGCTCTGCCAGGCCACCTCCCCATTAGGATCCAACCACTTCTGAAGTGGATGGTGGGCTGATGAATTGGGGCCTACCGCTACAGTCACACAGATGTCTTGGTCAGGGTGCCATCTGTCTGCACAGTGGAACGCACACTGACAACGTTGGTCAATCTGCTGCTGCGTACAAGGGAATTTCTACAAGGGTCTTCGGTCTGAGTGGGAAAGAAAGAAATGGGAGAGTACAAGTCCTGTCAATGAGGCGGACTGGATAGAGCTGGGGTAACATAGTAACATAATTATTAAGGTTGAAGGAAGACTTAAAATCCATCGAGTTCAACCCATAGCCTAACCTAACATGCCCTAACATGTTGATCCAGAGGAAGGCAAAAAAAACCCATATGGCAAATAGTAAGCTCCACTTTGGGGAAAAAAATTCCTTCCCAACTCCACATACGGCAATCAGACTAGTTCCCTGGATCAACGCCCTATCAAGGAATCTAGTATATATACCCTGCAACATTATACTTTTCAAGAAAGGTATCCAATCCCCTCTTAAATTTAAAGGGAACCTGTCACCCCGTTTTTTCAGATTGAGATAAAAATACTGTTAAATAGGGCCTGCGCTGTGCGTTACAATAGTGTATGTAGTGTACCCTGATTCCCCACCTATGCTGCGAAATACATTACCAAAGTCGCCGTTTTCGCCTGTAAAGTCGCCGTTTTCGCCTGTCAATCAGGCTGGTCAGGTGGGCGTGGTGACATCGCTCTTTTCTTCCCCAGCTTTCCGTTGGTGGCGTAGTGGTGTGCGCATGTCCAAGTTCCGAATTCCCTGCGCGCACGTGAAGAAACAGCGCGCGATCTGCGCTGTTATCCCTGTCATCGGTGGGGGCGGCCATCTTCCTGGGGCCGCGCGTGCGCAGATGGAGTGCTCTGCTGCACGGGGCTTCAGGAAAATGGCCGCGGGATGCCGTGCGTGCACAGAAGAGATCGCGGCGGCCATTTTCCCAAAGCCGAGGTGCAAACTCGGCTTTGGGAAAATGGCCGCCGCGATCTCTTCTGCGCACGCGCGGCATCCCGCGGCCATTTTCCTGAAGCCCCATGCAGCAGAGCACTCCATCTGCGCACGCGCAGCCCCAGGAAGATGGCCGCCCCCACCGATAACAGGGATAACAGCGCAGATCGCGCGCTGTTTCTTCACGTGCGCGCAGGGAATTCGGAACTTGGACATGCGCACACCACTACGCCACCAACGGAAAGCTGGGGAAGAAAAGAGCGATGTCACCACGCCCACCTGACCAGCCTGATTGACAGGCGAAAACGGCGACTTTGGTAATGTATTTTGCAGCATAGGTGGGGAATCAGGGTACACTACATACACTATTGTAACGCACAGCGCAGGCCCTATTTAACAGTATTTTTATCTCAATCTGAAAAAACGGGGTGACAGGTTCCCTTTAAGTAATGAATCACTCATTACAACATCATATGGCAGAGAGTTCCATAGTCTCACTGCTCTTACAGTAAAGAACCCGCGTCTTATTATGCCTAAACCTTCTTTCCTCCAGATGTAGAGGATGCCCCCTTGTCCCCGTCTTAGGTCTATGATTAAAAAGATCATCAGAAAGGTCTTTGTACTGTCCCCTCATACATTTATACATTAAAATAAGATCACCCCTTAGTCTTCGTTTTTCCAAACTAAATAGCCCTAAGTGTAATAACCTATCTTGGTATTGCAGACCCCCCAGTCCTCTAATAACCTTGGTCGCTCTTCTTTGCACCTGCTCTAGTTCAGCTATGTCTTTCCTATACACCGGAGACCAGAACTGTGTACATTATTCCAAGTGTGGTCGAACGTGTGACTTGTATAGAGGTAAAATTATGTTCTCCTCATGTGCATCTATGCCTCTTTTAATGCATCCCATTATTTTATTTGCCTTTGTAGCAGCTGCCTGACACTGGCCACTGAATATGAGTTTGTCATCCACCCATACTCCCAGGTCTTTTTCATTGACGGTTTTGCCCAGAGATTTAGAATTAAGCGCATAGTTATACATCTCATTACTTCTACCCAAGTGCATGACCTTACATTTATCCCCATTAAAGCTCATTGGCCATTTATCAGCTCAAGCTTCTAGTTTACATAAATCATCCTGTAATATAAAATTGTCCTCCTCTGTATTGATTACCCTGCAGTTTAGTGTCAAATGCAAATATTGAAATTCTGCTCTGAATGCCCCCTACAAGGTCATTAATAAATATGTTAAAAAGAAGAGGGCCCAATACTGACCCCTGTGGTACACCACTGCTAACCGCGACCCAGTCCGAGTGTGCTCCATTAATAACCACCCTTTGTTTCCTATCCCTGAGCCAGCTCTTAACCCACTTACACATATTTTCCCCTATCCCCATAAAGGTACCTTCACACTGAACGATATCGCTAGCGATCCGTGACGTTGCAACGTCCTGGCTAGCGATATCGTTGAGTTTGACACGCAGCAGCGATCAGGATCCTGCTGTGCCATCGTTGGTCGGAGCAGAAAGTCCAGAACTTTATTTCGTCGCTGGACTCCCGCAGACATCGCTGAATTTGCGTGTGACGCCGATTCAGCGATGTCTTCACTGGTAACCAGGGTAAACATCGGGTTACTAAGCGCAGGGCCGCGCTTAGTAACTCGATGTTTAGCCTGGTTACCAGCGTAAACGTTAAAAAAAACACTACATACTTACATTCCGGTGTCTGTCACCCGGCGCTGTGCTTCTCTGCACTGTCTAAGCGCCGGCCAGAAAGCACAGCGGTGACGTCACCGCTGTGCTCTGCTTTCCGGCCGGCGCTTACACAGTGCAGAGAAGCACAGCGCCGGGGGACAGACACCGGAATGTAAGTATGTAGTGTTTTTTGTTTTTTTTTTATGTTTACGCTGGTAACCAGGGTAAACATCGGGTTACTAAGCGCAGCCCTGCGCTTAGTAACCCGATGTTTACCCTGGTTACCAGGGGACTTCGCATAGTTGGTCGCTGGAGAGCTGTCTGTGACAGCTCTCCAGCGACCACACAGCGACGCTGCAGCGATCGGGATTGTTGTCTAGATCGCTGCAGCGTCGCTAAATGTGACGGTACCTTTATTCTCATTTTATGTATCAACCTTTTGTGTGGAACCGTATCAAAAGCTTTTGAAAAGTCCATATACACTACATCCACTGGTTTCCCTTGGTCCAGTCCGGAACTTACCTCTTCATAGAAGCTGATCAGATTAGTCTGACATGAACGGTCCCTAGTAAACCCGTGCTGATACTGGGTCATGAGGTTATTCCTCTTCAGATACTCCAGTATAGCATCCCTTAGAATGCCCTCCAGGATTTTACCCACAGTAAAGGTTAAGCTTACTGGCCTATAATTACCGAGTTCAGTTTCTGTCCCCTTTTTGAATATTGGCACCACATTTGCTATACACCAGTCCTGTGGTACAGACCCTGTTATTATGGAGTCTTTATAGATTAAAAATAATGGTCTATCAATGACTGTACTTAATTCCTGCAGTACTCGGGGGTGTATCCCATCCGGGCCTGGAGATGTGTCAATTTTAATGATTTTTAGGCGCCGACGTACTTCCTGCTGGGTTAAGTAGGTGACATTTAATGGGGAATTTTTATCACTAGTCATTTTGTCAGCCATGGGATTTTCTTCTGTAAATACTGATGAAAAAAAGTCATTTAGCATATTGGCTTTTTCCTCATCCACCATTTCACCCAGACTATTTTTAACCCCTTCATGACCCAGCCTATTTTGACCTTAAAGACCTTGCCGTTTTTTGCAATTCTGACAGTGTCCCTTTATGAGGTAACTCAGGAACGCTTCAACGGATCCTAGCGGTTCTGAGATTGTTTTTTCGTGACATATTGGGCTTCATGTTAGTGGTAAATTTAGGTCAATAAATTCTGCGTTTATTTGTGATAAAAACGGAAATTTGGCGAAAATTTTGAAAATTTCGCAATTTTCACATTTTGAATTTTTATTCTGTTAAACCAGAGAGATATGTGACACAAAATAGTTAATAGATAACATTTCCCACATGTTTACTTTACATCAGCACAATTTTGGAAACAAAATTTTTTTTTGTTAGGAAGTTATAAGGGTTAAAATTTGACCAGCGATTTGTCATTTTTACAACGAAATTTACAAAACCATTTTTTTTAGGGACCACCTCACATTTGAAGTCAGTTTGAGGGGTCTATATGGCTGAAAATACCCAAAAGTGACACCATTCTAAAAACTGCACCCCTCAAGGTACTCAAAACCACATTCAAGAAGTTTATTAACCCTTCAGGTGCTTCACAGCAGCAGAAGCAACATGGAAGGAAAAAATGAACATTTAACTTTTTAGTCACAAAAATTATCTTTTAGCAACAATTTTTTTATTTTCCCAATGGTAAAAGGAGAAACTGAACCACGAAAGTTGTTGTCCAATTTGTCCTGAGTACGCTGATACCTCATATGTGGGGGTAAACCACTGTTTGGGCGCACGGCAGGGCTTGGAAGGGAAGGAGCGCCATTTGACTTTTTGAATGAAAAATTGGCTCCACTCTTTAGCGGACACCATGTCACGTTTGGAGAGCCCCCGTGTGCCTAAAAATTGGAGCTCCCCCACAAGTGACCCCATTTTGGAAACTAGACGCCCCAAGGAACTTATCTAGATGCATAGTGAGCACTTTGAACCCCCAGGTGCTTCACAAATTAATCCGTAAAAATGAAAAAGTACTTTTTTTTTCACAAAAAAATTCTTTTAGCCTCAATTTTTTCATTTTCACATGGGCAACAGGATAAAATGGATCCTAAAATGTGTTGGGCAATTTCTCCTGAGTACACCAATACCTCACATGTGGGGGTAAACCACTGTTTGGGCACATGGTAAGGCTCGGAAGGGAAGGAGCGCCATTTGACTTTTTGAATGGAAAATTAGCTCCAATTGTTAGCGGACACCATGTCGCGTTTGGAGAGCCCCTGTGTGCCTAAACATTGGAGCTCCCCCACAAGTGACCCCATTTTGGAAACTAGACCCCCCAAGGAACTTATCTAGATGCATATTGAGCACTTTAAACCCCCAGGTGCTTCACAGAAGTTTATAACGCAGAGCCATGAAAATAAAAAATAATTTTTCTTTCCTCAAAAATGATTTTTTAGCCTGGAATTTCCTATTTTGTCAAGGATAATAGGAGAAATTGGACCCCAAATATTGTTGTCCTGTTTGTCCTGAGTACGCAGATACCCCATATGTGGGGGTAAACCACTGTTTGGGCGCACGGCAGGGCTCGGAAGGGATGGCACGCCATTTGGCTTTTTAAATGGAAAATTAGCTCCAATCATTAGCGGACACCATGTCACGTTTGGAGAGCCCCTGTGTGCCTAAACATTGGAGATCCCCTAGAAATGACACCATTTTGGAAATTAGACCCCCAAAGGAACTAATCTAGATGTGTGGTGAGGACTTTGAACCCCCAAGTGCTTCACAGAAGTTTATAACGCAGAGCCATGAAAAAAAAAAAAAAAAAATTATTTTCTCAAAAATGATCTTTTAGCCTGCAATTTTTTATTTTCCCAAGGGTAACAGGAGAAATTTGACCCCAAAAGTTGTTGTCCAGTTTCTCCTGAGTACGATGATATCCCATATGTGGGGGTAAATCACTGTTTGGGCACATGCCGGGGCTCGGAAGTGAAGTAGTGACGTTTTGAAATGCAGACTTTGATGGAATGCTCTGTGGGCGTCACGTTGCGTTTGCAGAGCCCCTGATGTGGCTTAACAGTAGAAACCCCCCACAAGTGACCGCATTTTGGAAACTAGACCCCGAAAGGAACTTATCTAGATGTGTGGTGAGCACTTTGAACCCCCAAGTGCTTCATAGAAGTTTATAATGCAGAGCCGTGAAAATAATAAATACGTTTTCTTTCCTCAAAAATAATTATTTAGCCCAGAATTTTTTATTTTCCCAAGGGTTACAGGAGAAATTGGACCCCAAAAGTTGTTGTCCAGTTTCTCCTGAGTACGCTGATACCCCATGAGTGGGGGTAAACCACTGTTTGGGCACACGTCGGGGCTCAGAAGGGAAGTAGTGACTTTTGAAATGCAGACTTTGATGGAATGGTCTGCGGGTGTCACGTTGCGTTTGCAGAGCCCCTGGTGTGCCTAAACAGTAGAAACCCCCACAAGTGACCCCATTTTAGAAATTAGACCCCCCAAGGAACTTATCTAGATATGTGGTGAGCACTTTGAACCCCCAAGTGCTTCACAGACGTTTACAACGCAGAGCCGTGAAAATAAAAAATCATTTTTCTTTCCTCAAAAATGATGTTTTAGCAAGCATTTTTTTTGATTCACAAGGGTAACAGGAGAAATTGGACCCCAGTAATTGTTGCGCAGTTTGTCCTGAGTATGCTGGTACCCCATATGTGGGGGTAAACCACTGTTTGGGCACACGTCAGGGCTCGGAAGTGAGGGAGCACCATTTGACCTTTTGAATACGAGATTGGCTGGAATCAATGGTGGCGCCATGTTGCGTTTGGAGACTCCTGATGTGCCTAAACAGTGGTAACCCCTCAATTCTACCTCCAACACTAACCCCAACACACCCCTAGCCCTAATCCCAACTGTAGCCATAACCCTAAACACAACCCTAACCGCAACACACCCCTAACCACAACCCTAACCCCAACACACCCCTAACCATAACCACAACCCTAATTCCAACCCTAACCCTAAGGCTATGTGCCCACGTTGCGGATTCATGTGAGATATTTTCGCACCATTTTTGAAAAATCCGCGGGTAAAAGGCACTGCGTTTTACCTGCGGATTTTCCGCGGATTTCCAGTGTTTTTTGTGCGGATTTCACCTGCGGATTCCTATTGAGGAACAGGTGTAAAACGCTGCGGAATCCGCACAAAGAATTGACATGCTGCGGAAAATACAACGCAGCGTTTCCGCGCGGTATTTTCCGCACCATGGGCACAGCGGATTTGGTTTTTCATATGTTTACATGGTACTGTAAACCTGATTGAACACTGCTGCGGATCCGCAGCCAAATCCGCACCGTGTGCACATAGCCTAATTCTAAGGCTATATTCACACTTAGCGGTTTTTACCGCGGAACCGCCGCGATTTTGATGCTGCGGGTCCGCAGCAGTTTCCATAGCGTTTACAGTAACATGTAAACCCTATGGAAACCGCAAACCGCTGTGCACATGCTGCGGGAAAAACCGCGCGGGAACGCAGCAGTTTACAACCCGCAGCATGTCACTTCTTTGTGCAGAATCGCTGCGATTCTGCACCCATAGAAATACATTGAACCGCTTACTTCCCGCATGGGGCTGTGCCCACGTTGCGGGAAGTAAGCGGATAATGTGCGGGTGGTACCCGGGGTGGAGGAGAGGAGACTCTCCTCCAGGCCCTGGGAACCATATTTGGGGTTAAAAAATAAAAAAATCTGGTTATACTCACCCTCTGACGTCCGGAGCTCCTGGGCGCTGCACGCGGCTGTCCGGTCAGAGTTGCTGTGCGACCAGGACCTGCGGTGACGTCGCGGTCACATGACCGTGACGTCACGAAGGGTCCTTCTCGCACAGCATCTCTGGAACCGGACCGCCGGGTGCAGCGCCGAGGGATCGGGACGTCAGAGGGTGAGTATAACCAATTTTTATTATTTTTAACATTACTATTGATGCTGCATATTGCTGCATATGCAGCATCAATAGTATAGGCGGAAACCCGCAGCGGAAAACGCGGAACAAACCGCGATAAATCTGCAGGGAGAACCGCAGTTGTTTTGCCCTGCAGATTTATCAAATCCGCTGCGGGAAAACCCGCAGAGGGACGCCGCAAGGTGTGAACATAGCCTAAAGGTATGTGCACACGCTGCGGAAAACGCTGCGGATCCGCAGGAGTTTCCCATGAGTTTACAGTTCAATGTAAACCTACGGGAAACAAAAATCGCTGTGCCCATGCTGCGGAAAAACTGCACGGAAACGCAGCGGTTTACATTCCGCAGCATGTCACTTCTTTGTGCGGATTCCGCAGCGGTTTTACAACTGCTCAAATAGAAAATCGCAGTTGTAAAACCGCAGTGAAATGCGCAGAAAAACCGCGGTAAATCCGCCATAAATCCGCAGCGGTTTAGCACTGCGGATTTATCAAATCCGCAGCGGAAAAATCCGCAGAGGACCAGAATACGTGTGCACATACCGAAACCCTAACCCTAGCCCTAACCCTACCCCTATTCTAACATTAGTGGAAAAAAAAAAATTTCTTTATTTTTTTATTGTCCCTACCTATGGGGGTGACAAAGGGGGGGGGGGGGGGTCATTTATTATTTTTTTTATTTTGATCACTGAGATATAATCTATCTCAGTGATCAAAATGCACTTTGGAACGAATCTGCCGGCCGGCAGATTCGGCGGGCGCACTGCGCATGCGCCCGCCATTTTGGAAGATGGCGGCGCCCAGGGAGAAGACGGACGGGACCCCGGCTGGATCGGTAAGTATGATGGGGTGGGGGGGGGACCACGGGGGGGGGGGGGAATCGGAGCGCGGGGGGGGGGAATCGGAGCGCGGGGGGGGGGGAATCGGAGCGCGGGAGGGGTGGAACGGAGCACGGGGGGCGTGGAACGGAGCACGGGGGGCGTGGAACGGAGCACGGGGGGCGTGGAACGGAGCACGGGGGGCGTGGAACGGAGCACGGGGGGCGTGGAACGGAGCACGGGGGGCGTGGAACGGAGCACGGGGGGCGTGGAACGGAGCACGGGGGGCGTGGAACGGAGCACGGGGGGCGTGGAACGGAGCACGGGGGGCGTGGAACGGAGCACGGGGGGCGTGGAACGGAGCACGGGGGGCGTGGAACGGAGCACGGGGGGCGTGGAACGGAGCACGGGGGGCGTGGAACGGAGCACGGGGGGCGTGGAACGGAGCACGGGGGGCGTGGAACGGAGCACGGGGGGCGTGGAACGGAGCACGGGGGGCGTGGAACGGAGCACGGGGGGCGTGGAACGGAGCACGGGGGGCGTGGAACGGAGCACGGGGGGCGTGGAACGGAGCACGGGGGGCGTGGAACGGAGCACGGGGGGCGTGGAACGGAGCACGGGGGGCGTGGAACGGAGCACGGGGGGCGTGGAACGGAGCACGGGGGGCGTGGAACGGAGCACGGGGGGCGTGGAACGGAGCACGGGGGGCGTGGAACGGAGCACGGGGGGCGTGGAACGGAGCACGGGGGGCGTGGAACGGAGCACGGGGGCGTGGAACGGAGCACGGGGGGCGTGGAACGGAGCACGGGGGGCGTGGAACGGAGCACGGGGGGCGTGGAACGGAGCACGGGGGGCGTGGAACGGAGCACGGGGGGCGTGGAACGGAGCACGGGGGGCGTGGAACGGAGCACGGGGGGCGTGGAACGGAGCACGGGGGGCGTGGAACGGAGCACGGGGGGCGTGGAACGGAGCACGGGGGGCGTGGAACGGAGCACGGGGGGCGTGGAACGGAGCACGGGGGGCGTGGAACGGAGCACGGGGGGCGTGGAACGGAGCACGGGGGGCGTGGAACGGAGCACGGGGGGCGTGGAACGGAGCACGGGGGGCGTGGAACGGAGCACGGGGGGCGTGGAACGGAGCACGGGGGGCGTGGAACGGAGCACGGGGGGCGTGGAACGGAGCACGGGGGCGTGGAACGGAGCACGGGGGGCGTGGAACGGAGCACGGGGGGCGTGGAACGGAGCACGGGGGGCGTGGAACGGAGCACGGGGGGCGTGGAACGGAGCACGGGGGCGTGGAACGGAGCACGGGGGCGTGGAACGGAGCACGGGGGGCGTGGAACGGAGCACGGGGGGGCGTGGAACGGAGCACGGGGGGGCGTGGAACGGAGCACGGGGGGGCGTGGAACGGAGCACGGGGGGGCGTGGAACGGAGCACGGGGGGGCGTGGAACGGAGCACGGGGGGGCGTGGAACGGAGCACGGGGGGGCGTGGAACGGAGCACGGGGGGGCGTGGAACGGAGCACGGGGGGCGTGGAACGGAGCACGGGGGGCGTGGAACGGAGCACGGGGGGCGTGGAACGGAGCACGGGGGGCGTGGAACGGAGCACGGGGGGCGTGGAACGGAGCACGGGGGGCGTGGAACGGAGCACGGGGGGCGTGGAACGGAGCACGGGGGGCGTGGAACGGAGCACGGGGGGCGTGGAACGGAGCACGGGGGGCGTGGAACGGAGCACGGGGGGCGTGGAACGGAGCACGGGGGGCGTGGAACGGAGCACGGGGGGCGTGGAACGGAGCACGGGGGGCGTGGAACGGAGCACGGGGGGCGTGGAACGGAGCACGGGGGGCGTGGAACGGAGCACGGGGGGCGTGGAACGGAGCACGGGGGGCGTGGAACGGAGCACGGGGGGCGTGGAACGGAGCACGGGGGGGCGTGGAACGGAGCACGGGGGGCGTGGAACGGAGCACGGGGGGCGTGGAACGGAGCACGGGGGGCGTGGAACGGAGCACGGGGGGCGTGGAACGGAGCACGGGGGGCGTGGAACGGAGCACGGGGGGCGTGGAACGGAGCACGGGGGGCGTGGAACGGAGCACGGGGGGCGTGGAACGGAGCACGGGGGGCGTGGAACGGAGCACGGGGGGCGTGGAACGGAGCACGGGGGGCGTGGAACGGAGCACGGGGGGCGTGGAACGGAGCACGGGGGGCGTGGAACGGAGCACGGGGGGCGTGGAACGGAGCACGGGGGGCGTGGAACGGAGCACGGGGGGCGTGGAACGGAGCACGGGGGGCGTGGAACGGAGCACGGGGGGCGTGGAACGGAGCACGGGGGGCGTGGAACGGAGCACGGGGGGCGTGGAACGGAGCACGGGGGGCGTGGAACGGAGCACGGGGGGCGTGGAACGGAGCACGGGGGCGTGGAACGGAGCACGGGGGGCGTGGAACGGAGCACGGGGGGGCGTGGAACGGAGCACGGGGGGCGTGGAACGGAGCACGGGGGGCGTGGAACGGAGCACGGGGGGCGTGGAACGGAGCACGGGGGGGCTGAAATGGAGCACGGGGGGGTGGAACGGAGCACGGGGGGGTGATTGGAGCACGGGGGGAGCGGACAAGAGCACGGGGGGGAGCGGAGCACTGGACGGAGGGGAGCCGGAGCAGTGTACCGGCCAGATCGGAGGGCTGGGGGGGCGCACTAGTATTTCCAGCCATGGCCGATGATATTTCAGCATCGGCCATGGCTGGATTGTAATATTTCACCCGTTATAATAGGTGAAATATTACAAATCGCTCTGATTGGCAGTTTCACTTTCAACAGCCAATCAGAGCGATCGTAGCCACGAGGGGGTGAAGCCACCCCCCCTGGGCTAAACTACCACTCCCCCTGTCCCTGCAGATCGGGTGAAATGGGAGTTAACCCTTTCACCCGATCTGCAGGGACGCGATCTTTCCATGACGCCGCATAGGCGTCATGGGTCGGAATGGCACCGACTTTCATGACGCCTACGTGGCGTCATGGGTCGGGAAGGGGTTAAGGGGGCCAACACTATCATTTTTTAGTTTCTTACTATTTACGTAGTTAAAGAATATTTTGGGATTATTTTTACTCTCCCTGGCAATGAGTCTCTGTCTTAATCTTTGCTGCCTTAATTTGCTTTTTACAGAATTTATTTAATTTTCTATATTTATTGCCTCATCACTACCTACTTCCTTTAATTCTCTAAATGCTTTCTTTTTGACACTTATTGCGCCCCTTACAGCTCTATTTAGCCATATTGGTTTCTTCCTATTTCTAGTATGTTTATTCCCATACGGTATATACTGTGCACAGGTCCTATCCAGGATACTAATAAATGTCTCCCATTTTCTTTGTGTATTTTTGTGTCTCAGGATATCGTCCCAGTTAATTGCACCAAGATCCTCTCTCATCTGTTGGAAATTTGCCCCCCTGAAGTTTAGTGTCCTTGTAACCCCTCTACTATACATCTTATTAAAGGATACATGAAAACTTATTATTTTGTGATCACTATTCCCCAAGTGACCCCCAACCCTTATATTTGATATGCTGTCTGGCCTGTTGGTTAATATTAGGTCTAGCAGTGCCCCCCTTCTTGTTGGGTCCTGAACCAGTTGTGAAAGGTAATTGTCTCTCATAGTTGTCAAAAACCGATTACCTTTGCTGGAACTGCAGGTTTCTGTTCCCCAATCTATTTCAGGGTAGTTGAAGTCCCCCATAATAATGACTTCCCCTTGAGTCGCAGCTTCATCCATTTGCTTTACGAGGATATTCTCCATTGCTTCCATTATTTTTGGAGATTTATAACAAACCCCTATCAGATATTCTCCATTGCTTCCATTATTTTTGGAGATTTATAACAAACCCCTATCAGTAATTTATTATTTTTTCCCCCTCCTATCATCTCCACCCACAGGGACTCTACATTTTCATTAGATTCACCTATAATATCACGCCGGATGGGTTTTAAGGATGATTTTACATATAGACACACCCCTCCCCCTCGCTTATCTGTACGGTCATTTCTGAACAGGCTATAGCCCTGCAAGTTAACAGCCCAGTCATGGCTCTCATCCAGCCACATTTCAGATATCCCCACCATGTCATAATTATGCTCCAACAACATTAATTCTAATTCGTCCATTTTGTTGGCGAGGCTTCTGGCATTAGTATACATGCACTTGATGTTCCTCTCTGTACTTCTATTCTTTCTTAAATTATTAACTGTTCTATCCCCACCCCCCATGCCACCGCCACCCCCATCTTCCTTATTTGTGCCCAGGTTTCTATCTGCACTATCTTACCCTCCTATAAAATGAATACCTTTCCCCCAATCCCTAGTTTAAACACTCCTCCAACCTTCTAGCCATTTTCTCCCCCATCACAGCTGCACCTTCCCCATTGAGGTGCAGCCTGTCCCTAGCGTAGAGCCTGTAGCCAACTGAGAAGTCGGCCCAGTTCTGCAGGAACCCAAACCCCTCCTTCCTACACCAATTCTTGAGCCACTCATTAACCTCCCCAATCTCCCGTTGCCTCTCTGGCGTAGCACGTGGTGCAGGCAGTATTTCAGAAAATACCATGTTGGAGGTTCTTGCTTTCACTGATCCTGTACAGACCAGTACGCCTCACAGTGTAGTTTCCCTGCAGACTTCAGGTGACAGCGGGGCTAGGCAGGGGGCACATAATGCTTATCACACTAAGGGGCTATTCCCATACCACACATTTACGACACCTTATAGATGTAGGAGAGATGCAGCCCCCCATCCATGGTATTCGGACCCGTCTCGTACTCCATTGCTTGCCGCTGTCAGGGAAGAAGTGGCCAGGATTGCTATTCATGTGTGAGGGTTCTGACCACCTCTCCACGGACAGCGTCACCTGATACCGGGGGTCCCAATGGTGGGGTCTCCATTACCTATACATGTCTGGAGGATCCTGTGCAAATGACAAACACCCCTCTAATGCTCTGGTACTGGAGTATTAGTGGCCATGAGAGCTAATAGCCCAGCACCGTCCCACCCATGGGGCACAATAATAATAATAATAATAATAATCTTTATTTATATAGCGCCAACATATACCGCAGCGATTTACAGTTTAACAGTTTCAAACACAAAAAGTAACAACGTTAACAATACAATAATAAAAGCGAAATAAAACGACCCTGCTCGTGAGAGCTTACAATCTACAATGAGGTGGGGGAGATACAAAGTACAGGTGTGTATTTACAATGATGTATGTACAATGATGGTCCAGCCATCTTCAGGGGGTGGGGGGTAGATGGAGAAAGTGAATGGGCTACACACACAAACATAAAATGACTTTGATTACTGAATGTGATAGGCCGCTCTGAACAAATGTGTTTTGAGCGGGCGCCTAAAACTATGCAAATTGTGGATGGTCCTAATATCTTGGGGTAGAGCATTCCAGAGGATTGGCGCAGCACGGGAGAAGTCTTGGAGTCGGGAGTGGGAGGTACGGATTAGTGCAGAGGTTAATTGAAAGTCATTTGCAGAGTGCAGCGGTCGGGCTAGGCCGATAGACCGAAATGAGGGAGGAGATGTATGGGGGTGCCGCACTGTGGAGAGCTTTGTGGGTGAGAACAAGTACTTTGAATTGTATCCTGTAATGAATGGGCAGCCAGTGTAACGACTGGCGAAGAGCGGACGAGTCCGAGTAACAATTAGCCAGATGGACGACCCTGGCTGCTGCATTAAGGATAGACTGGAGAGGGGATAGTCGAGTAAGGGGGAGGCCAATTAGTAGAACATTACAGTAGTCCAGGCGGGAGTGGATCAGGGCGACAGTGAGGGTTTTTGTTGTTTCAATGGTGAGAAAAGGGCGGATTCTAGAGCTGTTCTTTAGGTGTAAGCGGCACGAGCGGGCCAGAGATTGTAAATGGGAGGTGAAGGAGAGATCGGAGTCAAATCTAACACCCAGACAGCGCGCCTGCTGCCGGGGTGTTATTATGGTGCCACCCATGGAGAGGGAAATGTCAGATTTAGGGAGTTTAGTAGATGGCGGGAGCAGAAGAAGTTCAGTTTTGGAGATGTTGAGTTTCAGATACAAGACAAACGCCCCTCTAATGCTCTGGTACTGGAGTATTAGTGGCCATGAGAGCTAACAGCCCAGCACGTCCCACCCATAGGCACATGATAAACGCCCCTCTAATGCTCTGGTACTGGGGTATTAGTGGCCATGAGAGCTAACAGCCCAGCACGTCCCACCCATAGGCACATGACAAACGCCCCTCTAATGCTCTGGTACTGGGGTATTAGTGGCCATGAGAGCTAACAGCCCAGCACCGTCCCACCCATGGGCACATGACAAACGCCCCTCTAATGCTCTGGTACTGGGGTATTAGTGGCCATGAGAGCTAATAGCCCAGCACCGTCCCACCCATGGGCACATGACAAACGCCCCTCTAATGCTCTGGTACTGGGGTATTAGTGGCCATGAGAGCTAATAGCCCAGCACCGTCCCACCCATGGGCACATGACAAACGCCCCTCTAATGCTCTGGTACTGGGGTATTAGTGGCCATGAGAGCTAATAGCCCAGCACCGTCCCACCCATGGGCACATGACAAACGCCCCTCTAATGCTCTGGTACTGGGGTATTAGTGGCCATGAGAGCTAATAGCCCAGCACCGTCGCACCCATGGGCACATGACAAACGCCCCTCTAATGCTCTGGTACTGGGGTATTAGTGGCCATGAGAGCTAATAGCCCAGCACCGTCCCACCCATGGGCACATGACAAACGCCCCTCTAATGCTCTGGTACTGGGGTATTAGTGGCCATGAGAGCTAATAGCCCAGCACCGTCCCACCCATGGGCACATGACAAACGCCCCTCTAATGCTCTGGTACTGGGGTATTAGTGGCCATGAGAGCTAACAGCCCAGCACGTCCCACCCATGGGCACATGACAAACGCCCCTCTAATGCTCTGGTACTGGGGTATTAGTGGCCATGAGAGCTAACAGCCCAGCACGTCCCACCCATGGGCACATGACAAATGCCCCTCTAATGCTCTGGTACTGGGGTATTAGTGGCCATGAGAGCTAATAGCCCAGCACCGTCCCACCCATGGGCACATGACAAACGCCCCTCTAATGCTCTGGTACTGGGGTATTAGTGGCCATGAGAGCTAATAGCCCAGCACCGTCCCACCCATGGGCACATGATAAACGCCCCTCTAATGCTCTGGTACTGGGGTGTTAGTGTCCCCGGACCGGGCTGACAGACCCTCCCCTGGAGGCAGCGCTCACCTTCTCCCTCTTGTCCCAGCTGTACTGCTTGCTCTCCCCACCATCCACCTGCTGCAGCTCCTCTCCTCCCGCAGACTCCTTGCAGCTTTCCTTCCTCTTTGCTTGTTTGGAGAAACAGCACCCCATCTCCGAGCCCCGGGGAGGCGGTGACTGTGGGGCGTCGGCGGATTCGGGGGATCACTCTCCGCTTGCAGCTAGTGCTCAGTACTGTGCCCACCACACGGACGAGCAGCGCGACCTCGTCAGATTGTAAGCGGGAGCGCGCACGTCCCACGCCTAGAGCGCTGCCCGGCAACACGGCCGCGCGCACTGATTGGCCGAGCGTCACTTCCTGCTGTCACCACTGTTTTTTGTTTGTTTTTTATTTTTTTACTAACAGCTTTATTAACAATAGTAACAGCGGGACAAGAAGCTGCTCGGTCGTCTCATGTAGTCAGAGAGCAAGCACCATCCTCCTGATTCGTCCTACAGGCGGCCTGGGTTGAACTAGATGGACTCAGAGTCTTCCTTCAACCTTAAAGGGAACCTGTCACCCCGTTTTTTGAGATTGAGCTATAAATACTGTTAAATAGGGCCTGCGCTGTGTGTTCCTATAGTGTATGTAGTGTACCCCGATTCCCTATGTATGCTGAGAAATAACTTACCAAAGTCGCCGTTTTCGCCTGTCAATCAGGCTGGTCAGGTCGGGAGGGCGTGGTGACATCGCTGGTTCTTCCTCAGCTTTACGTTGGTGGCGTAGTGGTGTAGTGGTGAAGACACAGCGCGCGATCTGCGCTGTAATCCCTTGCATCGGTGGGGGCGGCCATCTTCCTGGGGCCGCGCGTGCGCAGATCGAGTGCTCTGCTGCACGGGGCTTCAGGAAAATGGCCGCGGGATGCCGCGCGTGCGCATTAGAGATCGCGGCGGCCATTTTCCCAAAGCCGAGTTTGCATCTCGGCTTTGGGAAAATGGCCGCCGCGATCTCTAATGCGCACGCGCGGCATCCCGCGGCCATTTTCCTGAAGCCCCGTGCAGCAGAGCACTCGATCTGCGCACGCGCGGCCCCAGGAAGATGGCCGCCCCCACCGATGCAAGGGATTACAGCGCAGATCGCGCGCTGTGTCTTCACCACTACACCACTACGCCACCAACGTAAAGCTGAGGAAGAACCACCGATGTCACCACGCCCTCCCGACCTGACCAGCCTGATTGACAGGCGAAAACGGCGACTTTGGTAAGTTATTTCTCAGCATACATAGGGAATCGGGGTACACTACATACACTATAGGAACACACAGCGCAGGCCCTATTTAACAGTATTTATAGCTCAATCTCAAAAAACGGGGTGACAGGTTCCCTTTAATAACTATGTTACTCCCAGCCAGTCTGCTGTGCAGTCTTTATGGCTCGGTCACACTGGCGTATAACAGCCGAGTGCTAGCCGATGTTTTATCATGAGAAAACAATGGCAGCATGCTCGGGTGCATCCGATAATCAGGTCACGCACATCAATGCAGACAGATCTGTGGGTGCCTGGGAAACATTGGACTGCACTCGGATGTCATCCAAGTGCAGTCCGACAGACAATGGAGAAGATGGATAAATTAAGTTCTCCATCTTCTCCGCACCTCTGTGATCACACTCAGGTGAGACTTGGATTAATCTCTGCCAGAGTTTGAGCTGAGTGTCATTAGTATAATCAGCCCAGTCCTCTTGCGGGAGAGAATAGCAGCCCTTAATAGTATCTCCATATCTTATAGGGATGAGAAAGTTGTTGATAGATCACAACCAGCACCAGTCACCAGAATGCGGGCTTTCTATTGTCTCCCGTTCTGTCTGGCTGCAGCACCATGGCCAGGTAGAAGTAGGGGTGACGGAGATAGCTAAGCGCATAATTCTCAGTACAATTACGGCGATGCCAAATATGCACAGGGTTTTTAAGTAGGAAAAAAAATGAGAGAAAAAAACCCATAACATTTGCTCATGTTGCCGTTTTCCAAGAGCTGTAGAGTTTGTAATTTTTGAGTAATGGAGCTGTGTGAGGACGTGATTTGTGCGCAGCAGACAGTGTTAAAGACCATAGACACCGTGATCAGCCAGTGACATCAGCTCCCAACTGGCAGGAACTAGCGGGAACCACCTGAAGAAATCTACTGGTCAGAGATGTCTGGTCAAAAGTGGAATTCCTGGAAAAATGGCGGCCAAGAAAGCAAACCTTTGGCATGGAAACAAGGTCAAGTGATTCATGTATGCACAAAAACAGGAACTGGGGTGGAGAAAGATGGCGGCAGGTGTTCTGTACTGATGAGTCAAAATGGGAAATATTTGGCTGTAGTAAAAGGCAGATTGTACCATAATCAGTGTCCCCAGGCAACAGTGGAGGATGGTGAAGGTTCCTTGCAAGTTTGCTGCATTACAACAAATGGAGTTTGGGATTTGGTCAGGATTAATGGTGTCCTCAATTAGGACATATATAGTCAGATAGTTATACATCATGTAATACCATCAGGAGGAGTCTGACTCCAAATGTATTCTGAAGCAGGACAATAACCCTAAATATACAGCCAATGTTTATCTTCAGTGTAAAGAAGAATGAGTCGTGGAAGGGATGATATGGCCCCATAGTGATCATCAGTAGCAGAACTGTGCGCTTATAGGGGTAATGTGTGCTGCTCAGTTCTTCTTAGTGATATGGGAGAATTCTAGTGGAGGAGACAGTGTTAGGCCGGTTTCACACGTCCTGATATTTCCAGTCCCAGAAAACCGGTACCGGAGATGTCCGTGTGTGTAATACTTGTGGCACACATGTGGCAACCGTGTGCCGCCGGGGAAGAAGCATTACAGTAAGCGCTGTTCCCTGGCGGCTCGTGCTGAAACCGGCTTTCATCATTCTCCCCTGCCCTGCCGGCAATCAGCACAAGCAGAGGAGAATGATGAGAGTTATATTAAAGTCCGAATGATGACAGCAGGTGGGAGCTTTTGAGACTTTTACTCCCATCATCCGACACTTCCTGCCGCTAATACCAATGACAGCAGGAATGGATGATCGGGGTATTCCTCAGCCGCCGCCTGTGATATAACAAAATAAATGAATGAAAAACCCAGTGTGGGTTCCCCCCTATTTTCTTTACCAACCAGGCAAAACTCACAACTGGGGGCTGCAACCCTCAGCTGTCAGCTTCAGCAAGGTTGGTTATCAAGAATAGAGGGGTCCCCATGCTGTTTATTAAATTTATTTAAATAAATAATTTAAAAGCATGGGGTCCCCCCATTTTTGACAACCAGCCTTGCTAAAGCTCACAGATGGGGACTGGTTTTCTCAGGCTGGTAAGGGGCCATTGATATACAGCACCCAGCCTAAAAATAGCAGCCCGCAGCTGCCCAGAAAAGGCACATCTATTAGATGCGCCAATTCTGTCACTTTGCCCGGCTCTTCCCACTTTCCCTGTAGTGGTGGCAAGTGGGGTTAATATTTGTGGGGTTGATGTCACCTTTGTATTTTCAGGTGACATCAAGCCCCAAGGTTAGTAATGGAGAGGTGCCTATAAGACACCTATCCATTACTAATCCTATAAGTATATGGTAAATAAAGACACAGCCAGAATAAAGTCCTTTAATTGAAAAAATGACACAGACACCTTTAATAATCTCAATTAAACCATACTTACGACCTCACCTAAATCCACCAAAGCCCGTCGTTCTGTCCCACACCGTAATCCATGTCTGGGGGATAATTAGTTTTCAACCTGGACGGTGCCAAGATGCAACCGTCCAGGCTGAGAACCACTGGTGAATGAGCTGCTGAGAACGCAGCATCATTCACCAGCAGTGACATTTATTTTACTTTTATTACAGGATGTCAAGGGCTTCGATGGAATTAGATGAGGTTGTAAGTACGGTTTAATTGAGATTATTAAAGGAGTCTGTGTCATTTTTTCAATTAAAGGACTTTATTCTGGCTGTGTATTTACCATATAACTATAGGATTAGTAATGGATAGGTGTCTTATAGGCGCCTCTCCATTAGTAACCTTGGGGTTTGATGTCACCTGAAAATACAAAGGCGACATCAACCCCACAAATATGAACCCCACTTGCCACCGCTACAGGGCAAGTGGGAAGAGCCGAGCGAAGCGCCAGAATTGGCACATCTAATAGATGTGCCTTTTCTTGGCAGCTGCGGGCTGCTGTTTTTAGACTGGGGTATATATCAATGGCCCCTTACCAGCCTGAGAATACCAGCCCTCAGCTGTCTGCTTTAGCAAGGCTGGTTGTCAAAAATGTGGGGGACCCCACAATTTTTTTTAATTATTTAAATAATTAAAAATAAGGCATGGGACCCCTCTATTCTTGATAACCAACCTTGCTGAAGCTGACAGCTGAGGGTTTTCCATTCATTTATTCCGTGATATCTCAGAGGAATACCCCAATCATCCCCTCCTGTCACTGTTATTAGCAGCAGCAGGTGTCGGATGATGGGAGAAAGAGTCCCAAAAGCCCCCACCTGCTGTCATCGTTCTGACTTTAATATAACTCTCATCATTCTCCTCTGCTTGCGCCGATTCCCTGGTAGAGCAGGGGAGAATTATGATAGCCGTCTTCAGCACCTACCGCCAGGGAACAGCGCTTACTATAGCGCTTCTTTCCCGGTGCCGATGCATGTCACACGGATGACATCAATTTGTGTGCACGTGTGTGGGACGTTTTGCCACCCGTGCTGATGGTAAAAAACAGACATGTCTACATGTGGGGCACACGGACACACGGTCCATGGAAAAAAAACACATATGCACAGACCCATTCATTTGAATGGGTCTACGTGTGAAAACTGTCTTCACATGTATCAGATACACAGATGTGTGAAAGAGGCCTTAGACTAGAAGCTTTAGATCCTAGCCTGGATGACTGCAGTATACATTTTTCCATACAAATTACGAGATACACATTTTTCTAGATTAAAAAATTGCAAAACTAACGTCACTGAAAATCTGAAGTTCTCATTCACTTGTATAGAAAAAAACTTTCTGTAAAGGATTAAGTTTTACATGTAAGGGTATGTGCACACAGTCAGTAAATGCTGCGGGTTGAACGCTGCGTGCTTGTGTAGCGTCCAGATGTTACAGCATAGTGGAAGGGATTTCAAGAAATCCCATGCCCGCTATGTGTCCAGAGACGCCCCCAGTTCACCCGCGGAGACGGACATGCGGTGCGTCTCTCCAGACTGCAGAATGTCTATTTATCTTGTGGAAAATTTCCGCAAGATAAATTCCACCTGTACAAGGTATTGGATGTGGTGATTCCACACGGTTCAGTGAATACATGAGAATCACCTGCGTTCAAAAGCCGGCAGCGCTTTGGAAGCAACGGACATGTGCTGTGTTGAAAGCGCCTACCGATTACTAACTGTGTACCCTAAGGAAGGAGATCTTGTATATTTACTGTTCACTGAAACAGAAAGTGGAATGCCGCCAGCATTGTGGTTACTTTAGGCTACGTTCACATTTGCGTTGAGCGGGGCTGCGTCGGCGACGCAACGCACAACGCAAAACAAAAACGCATGCAAAACGCATTGTTTTGTGACGCATGCGTCCTTTTTAGGCGCAAAAAAATGCAACTTGCTGCGTCCTCTGCGCCCTGACGCTTGCGCCAAAAAAGACGCATGCATCACAAAACGCAAGACAACGCATGTCCATGCGCCCCCATGTTAAATATAGGGGCGCATGACGCATGCGTCGCCGCGGCTGCGCCCGGCGCAGCCCCGCAAAACGCTAATGTGAGTGTACTACTTCTTAGTTCATTTTTGTTGATTTTTTTTATAAATCATAAAGGTATGTAACAATGAACGCAATATTTGCTTTGTAATTATGGGAATATAAAGCAAAACAAAAGATCCGTAAGTAAATTAGGCTTCATTCTCACACAATAGAAATGTAATTATCCATAGTTTTGGGCCTTGATTCATCAAAGCACTTACGCAGAATATTGGCTTTGCAATTTATGCGAGTATCGGCCAACTCCTCCAAAATAAGTGGAGCTGGGGCACGACGGGACTTGTCAAATTCATGACGAGATACGGCGTGCCTTACGCCACAGATCTTCTGTCTCTATCAGAGAGACTGGAGTCAGATTTGTGCTGTGGCACATGGAGCCACACCGCTCTCTTCAGACGAACCCGATTCATTAAGAAACCCACACCTCTTAGTGAATCAGGCCCGTCTGATCTGGTTACATTCACATGTCAGATTAAATCCAACATTTCTTTTACTCGACTGGAATCCTTGGCTGAAGCTTGGATTTGTACTTGTGCCATGGGCCCAAAACAAGGATTAACCCAAAATCAAATTCCCCTTTAGGCCTCTTTCACACATCTGTGTCTCCAGTAGTACATGTGGTGACACTTTTCACACGTATCGGAGACACTGACACAGGTTGACCCATTCAAATTAATGGGTCTGTGCACTACAGGGCAAGTGGGAAGAGCCAGGCAAAGCGCCAGACTTGGCGTATCTAATAGATGTGCCTTTTCTGGGCAGCTGCGGGCTGCTATTTTTAGGCTTGGGGTGTATATCAATGGCCTCTTACCAGCCTGAGAATACCATTCCCCATCTGTGAGCTTTAGCAAGGCTGGTTGTCAAAAATGGGGGGAACCCACGCTGTTTTTTTTAAATTATTTATTTAAATAATTTAAAAAACAGCGTGGGGACCCCTCTATCCTTGAGAACTAACCTTGCTGAAGTTGACAGCTGAGGGTTGCAGGCCCCAGCTGTGAGTTTTGCCTGGTTGGTTAAAGAAAATAGGGAGGAACCCATGCCGGGTTTTTCATTCATTTAGTTATATCGCAGGCGGTGGCTGATGAATACCCCGATCATCCGCTCCTGCTGTCACTGTTATTAGCGTCGACAGGTGTCGGATAATGGGAGTAAGAGTCCCAAAAGCCTCCACCTGGTGTCATCGTTCGGACTTTAATATAAATCTCATCATTCTCCTCTGCTCGCGCTGATCGCCGGCAAAGCAGGGGAGAATGATGAGAGGTGGTTTCAGCACCAGCCGCCAGGGAACAGCGCTTATTGTAACGCTTCTTCCCCGGCAGCCGTCCGTGTAGTACTGATGTGGCACACGGGCGGCACACGGTTGCCACACATGTGCTGCAAGTAATAGGCCGGGGTCAGACCTAGCGTAGGAAAATACGGTCCATTTTTTTATGGCTGAGATACGCAGAAATGTTCCCTGTTCCGTATGTAAGCTGTTGGCAAGGTGTGGCTGCGTATTTTGCACATGTAATCCTCCGTATGTAATCCGTATGACATCCGTACTGCGTTTTTTTCTCTCAACTTTCCAAAATGGACATTTAACAGTTTTTAGGCCTGAAATTAATTTCAATCATCATCAGCAACCCTATTTATTGCCTCTACAACAATTGGTAGCCTCCAATCTGGCCATTTTGTTGCTGTGCTTCTGTTGGTGTGTTGGTGGATCTTTGGCAACATGTCTGCAGTAGCGTATCCAGGGGGGGGCAGGCGGGGCATCTGCCCCGGGCGCAGCTGACAGGGGGCGCCAGCGGGGCCACCTGATGATGCAGCATTGCGGCTGCATGTCTCAAAGTTAGGCTCCTCGTCGGCGCCGGCGGCATTCTGCCGCCCCCACAGACAGACCAGTGAGATAATCCACCCCGTGCTGCTGCGCTACTACCCGCCCGGTTCGCTTGCCTTGTGACTAGTAACTCACTCAGTGACAAGAGGAGTCCTGTCCCTGCGTGCGCCCCTGACAACCGCTGAGAGGCGCTGACCGCTGCTGGCACTTCCGCATCAGGGAAGCGCCAGCGGCGGCTGACGTCACTGAGCGTGTGACAGGCTGCCGTACCGCTGCTGCTTCAGTTCATTCGTCGTCACTCACGGTCGTTGCGCCGCAGCGCCGGTCAGTGACTCGGGTCACTCACTCGCACTCTCTGTGTGCTGTTTGTGGGTGGAGAGCTGGACGGTGACGTCGTCGGTGCCAGTGGTAAGTGCTCCAGACCGTGGCCACGGGGACTGGGTGGAGCTGAAGTCTGACTCTGAGGAGTCTGAACTAAGTTAGTAACTTTGCAGACACCGACCGAGTAACCGAACCGAAACCTGCCTGCTGCATAGGGGGAGGGTGTGTAGGACTGGAGGAGCAGATTTACAGTGATCTGATCTCTGGAGGAGCAGATGCTTGTACTATGGGGGTGTCTGTGTCAGACTGGAGGAGCAGATCCTCTTGTATTATGGGGGTCCCTATATCTCTGGAGGATCAGATCCTGGTACTATGGGGCCCTGTGACAATGGAAAAGCAGAGCCTTGTATTATAGGGGTCCTGTGTATGCGGAGAAGTAGATCCCTGTATTATGGGGGTCCTGTGTCTCTGGAGGATCAGATCCTTATATTATGAGGATTATTGTTTTTCTGGAGGACAAGATCCTTACATCATGGGGGGTCTCTGGAAGAGCAAACCCGTATATGAGGGTCCTGATCTATGGAGAGCAGATTCTTGTATTATAGGGGGTCCGCAATCTCTGGAGGAATAGATCCTGGTATTATGTGGTCCCCTGCATCTCTGGTGGAGCATATGACTACATTATGGGGGTCTTGTATATCTGGAAGAGAGAGCGGATCCTTGTATTAGGGGGGCCCTGAGTCTTTGGCGGAGCAGATCCTTATATTTTCGGGATCCACTGTGTCTTGATGACAGCGCCGGCCAGGGCAGGGGCAACAACGGAAAAAATGGGTATGTGTGTCTGTCAGACTCACTGTTGTAAGAATGTGAGTCTGACGACTGTGAAGCTTAGGAAAGCAAGGCAAAACCTAAAGGTACCGTCACACTCAGCGACGCTGCAGCGATATAGACAACGAGTCGATTGCTGCAGCGTCGCTGTTTAGGTCGCTGTAGAGACGTCAAACAGAGCAGCTCCAGAATGATGCAGGAGCGATCCAGTGACGTAACGGCGACTGACTTATCGTTCTCGCTGGTTGTTGCTCCATGTAAAAACATTGCAGGCATCGTTGCTTTTGCTGTCAAACATGACAATACACGCCGACCTGACGACGAAATAAAGTTCTGGACTTCTAGCTCCGACCAGCGATGTCACAGCGGGATCCAGATCGCTGCTGCGTGTCAAACACAACGAGATCGCTATCCAGGATGCTGCAACGTCGCGGATCATTGTCGTTCTCGTTGGTAAGTTGCTGAGTGTGAAGGGACCTTTAGGGGCAGGCACTGGCAGCTCAGCTGGATGAAAGACTGCTGCTCTGACTGAGGGAACATATCATGATATGGGGGCCGGGGGGAATGGATGCGGATGGGTTTCAGAATCAGGACATTAAGGGGGAACAACAAATCAGTATAGTATGGGGGCACTGTGGCACAAATCAGGACAGTATGGGGGGCACAAATCTGGACATTTGGGGGCACAAATCTGGACAATATGGCCCATACTGTCCAGACCTGTGCCCCCATACTGTCCAAATCTGTGGTCGGGGGGGGGGGGGGGGGGCGCCGAACTGATCCTTTGCCCCGGGTGCAGGAAAGGCTAGATACGCCTCTGCATGTCTGACCTACTGCATTTCACCCCAACTGAGCGTGTGTTATATAACTGGGTGTTGTCATGTCGCTCTGGCCAGCCATACCCAGTGATAGTGGATCCGAGGAGGAGGAGAAGAATGTGGGTCCATCCGCTTTTGAGGCAACGCCTCACTAAAGGCCATTTTCACCGGCTATATGCATCTCTGCGGAAACATCCCGACAAATTTTTCCAGCACTGTTGCATGAGTATTGAATAACATTTCAGAACACCAGGATGCGGAAATGTATATCCGCAGAGGAGCGTCTTCTCCTTACTTTACGGTATGTATTCCCCATCCTCACATACTCTATGTTGATGATGTTTTTATAATATAAATTTGTTATTTAGTTTTGCTTAGCAGCTGAAGTAAATTGATTAATATTATATGTAAAAATTAAACTAAAATCTTTTTTAGAATATGTGGTTAATGTTAAATTCAGTGTTAATTTTTGTAGGCACTGGTAGCCTGGCTTTTTAGTTCCACACAGTACTAGTGTTGTATATGATTATTTTCAAACCATTAAAACCTTTTTAATAATTGTGATTTTTGTCTGCTTTCAGCTTCCTGTCAACTGGACTATCTTATGCTGCGCTACATCTGGAATTTTTAATTGGGAGGTCAACTATCTCTGGCATAGTGCGGGCTACGTGTGTGGAAATTTGATCTAGACTACATGAACTGGTCATGCCTGTGCCCAAGATGGAAGACTGGATGCAGATTGTGTGTGGATTTCAGGAGCATTGTGATTTCACAAATTGTATTGGAGCCCTTGATGGGAAACACATTTGTGTGCGTAAGCCGCCGAACTCAGGGTCCCAATTCTATAATTATAAACAGTATTTTTCTGTCGTGCTGTTAGCTGTGGTTGACAGTCACCATCTACTATATAATTGTCTAAGGGTCACTTCCGTCTTTCTGTCTGTCTTTCTGTCTGTAACGGAAATCCCAAGTCGCTGATTGGTTGCGGTAAAACAGCTACAACCAATCAGCGACGGGCACAGTCCGGCGACAAAATGGCCGCTCCCTACTCCCCGCAGTCAGTGCCCCCTCCATACTCCCCTCCAGTCAGCGATCACACAGGGTTCGCGTTATGCCGCGGTGTAACGCAGTCCGTTAACGCTATTAACCCTGTGTGACCAACTTTTTACTATTGATGCTGCCTATGCAGCATCAATAGTAAAAAGATCTAATGTTAAAAATAATTAAAAAAAAAATCATTATATACTCACCTTATGTCGGCCCCCCGGATCCAGCCCAGGCCTTTCCCGCTCCTCGCGACGCGAGATCGCATTGCATGGACCCGAGCGAGATGATGACATTCTGGTCTCGCGAAACTACTACGTCATCATCTCGCAAGACTGCAATGCACTGCGCGACCAATCAGCGACATTGGCGCGGGATTTAAATCCCGCTTCCCTGATTGGTCGCGCCCAGCCAGCGCGTGCAACCAATCAGCGACATTGGCATGGGATTTAAATCCCGCTTCCCTGATTGGTCACGCCCAGCCGGCGTGTGCGACCAATCAGCGACATTGGCATGGGATTTAAATCCCGCTTCCCTGATTGGTCACGCCCAGCCAGCGCGTGCGACCAATCAGCGACATTGGCATGGGATTTAAATCCCGCTTCCCTGATTGGTCACGCCCAGCCGGCGTGTGCGACCAATCAGCGACATTGGCGCTGGATTTAAATCCCGCTTCGCTGATTGCTCGCGACCAGCCGGCGCGCCCTACCAATCAGTGACATTGCCGCGGGATTTAAATCCAGCGCCAATGTGGCTGATTGGTCGTGCCCAGCCGGCGCGACCAATCAGCGAAGCGGGATTTAAATCCTGCGGCAATGTGGCTGATTGCTCGCGCCCAATCAGCGAAGCAGGATTTAAATCCCGCGCCAATGTGGCGGATTGGTCGTGCCAGCTGGGATTTGAACCAAGCTTCGCTAATTGGTCGCGCCCGCCGGCTGCGACCAATCAGTCATATTGGCTCGCAATTTAACCCCCAATCACAGCAAGACGTAGTTCACTCACGTTTACTGAATAAGTTCTGTCAGGTCAGTCACGGTGCCACATAGTTCAGTCAAAGTTAATGAACACTTTCTGTCCGTCACAGTGAGTAATAGTTTGGTCATGTTTAATGAACATTTTCTGTCACTCACAGTGTCACGTAGTTCAGTCACGTTTAATCAACATTTTCTGTCAGTCATAGTGCCACGTAGTTTAGTCACGTATAATGAACATTTTCTGTCAGTCACAATGCCACGTAGATCACCGACATTGGCGCGGGATTTAAACACAGCACGCGACCAATCAGTGAAGCGGTGTTTAAATTCCGCACCAATTCGCGTCCGGACTGCACGTGATGCTGATTCACGGGATTTAAACACTGCTTCACTGATTGGTAGTGGCCAGCCGGGCACGACCAATCAGCGACAGGCGCAGTCTGGCTGCGAATTGGCGTGGGATTTGAACCACGCTTCAGGCTGGACTGCGCCTGTCTCTGATTGGTCGTGCCCGGCATGCCGCGACCCCCACTTACAGCGAGACGTAGTTCACTCACATTTACTGAATAAGTTCTGTCAGATCAGTCACAGTGCCATGTAGTTCAGTCAAATTTAACCCCTTAGTGACAGAGCCAATTTGGTACTTAATGACCGAGCCAATTTTTGCAATTCTGACCACTGTCACTTTATGAGGTTATAACTCTGGAACACTTCAACGGATCCCGCTCATTCTGAGTTTGTTTTTTCGTGACATATTGTACTTCATGTTAGTGGTAACATTTCTTCGATTATACTTGCGATTATTTATGGAAAAAATGGAAATATGGCGAAAATTTTTAAAATTTAGCAATTTTCAAACTTTGTATTTTTATGCTCTTAAATCAGAGAGATATGTCACGAAAAATAGTTAATACATAACATTTCCCACATGTCTACTTGACATCAGCACAATTTTGGAAACAACATTTTTTTTTGTTAGGGAGTTATAAGGGTTAAAAGTTCACCAGCAATTTCTCATTTTTACAACACCTTTTTTTTTAGGGACCACATCAAATTTGAAGTCATTTTGAGGGGTCTATATGATAGAAAATAACGAAGTGTGACACCATTCTAAAAACTACACCCCTCAAGGTGCTCAAAACCACATTCAAGAAGTTTATTAACCCTTTTCGTGCTTCACAGGAACTGAAACAATGTGGAAGGAAAAAATGAACATTTAACTTTTTTTTGCAAACATTTTAATTCAGAACCATTTTTTTTATTTTCACAAGTGTAAAAACAGAAATGTAACCATAAATTTTGTTATGCAATTTCTCCTGAATACGCCAATACCCCATATGTGGGGGTAAACCACTGTTTGGGCGCACCGCAGAACTTGGAAGTGAAGGAGCGCCGTTTGACTTTTTCAATGCAGAATTGGCTGGAATTGAGATCGGACGCCATGTCACATTTATAGAGCCCCTGATGTGCCTAAACAGTGGAAACCCCCCACAAGTGACACCATTTTGTAAACTAAACCCCTTAAGGAACTTATCTAGATGTGTGGTGAGCACTTTGAATCCCCAAGAGCTTCACAGAAGTTTATAACGTAGAGCCGTGAAAATAAAAAAATCGCATTTGTTTACACAAAAATGATTTTTTCGCCAACAAATTCTTATTTTCACAAGGGTAACAGGAGAAATTAGACCACAAAAGTTGTTGTGCGATTTCTCCTGAATACGTCGATACCCCATATGTGAGGATAAACCACTGTTTGGGCGCACCGCAGAGCTTGGAAGTGAAGGAGCACCATTTTACTTTTTCAATGTAGAATTGGCAGGAATTGAGATTGGACGCCATGTCGCGTTTGGAGAGCCCCTGATGTGCCTAAACAGTGGAAACCCCCCACAAGTGACACCATTTTGGAAACTAGACCCCTTAAGGAACTTATCTAGATGTGTGGTTAGCACTTTGAACCCCCATGTGCTTCACAGAAGTTTATAACGTTGAGCCGTGAAAATAAAAAATCACATTTTTTCTACAAAAATGATCTTTTTGCCCCCAAATTTGTATTTTCACAAGAGTAACAGGAGAAATTAGACCACAAAAGTTGTAGTGCAATTTCTCCTGAGTACGTCGATACCCAATATGTGGGGGTAAACCACTGTTTGGGCGCACCGCAGAGCTTGGAAGAGAAGGAGAGCATTTCCCATTTTGGAAACTAGACCCCCCATGGAACTTATCTAGATGTGTGGTGAGAACTTTGAATGCCCAAGTGCTTCACAGAAGTTTACAGAGTCGTGAAAATAAAAAATATTTTTTTTTCCACAAAAAAAGATATTGTAGCCCCCAAGTTTTTATTTTCACAAGGGTAACAGGAGAAATTGGACCCCAAAAGTTATTGTCCAATTTATCCAGAGTATGCTGATGCCCCATATGTGGGGGTAACCCACTGTTTGGGCGCACGGCAGAGCTCAGAAGGGAGGGAGCACCCCTAACCCTAATCCCAACCCGATCCATAATCCTAATCACTAACCCTAACGATAATCACAACCCTTACCCCAAAACAACCCTAATGTCAACCCTAACCATAACCCTAATCAAAACCCTAAATCCAACACACCCCTAATCCTAACCTTAACCCTAATCCCAAACCTAATCCCAAGCGTAACCTTAATGCCAACCCTAACCCTAATACCAACTCTAATCCAAACCCTAACCCCAAATCTAACCCTAACTTTAGCCCCAACCCTAACCCTAGCCCTAAGGCTACTTTCACACTTGCGTCGTTTGGCATCCGTCACAATCCGTCGTTTTGGACAAAAAACGGATCCTCCAAATGTGCCCGCAGGATGTGTTTTTTTGCCCATAGACTTGTATTGCCGACGGATCGTGACGGATGGCCACACGTCGCGTCCGTCGTGCACTGGATCAGTTGTGTTTTGGCGGACCGTCAGCACAAAAAACGTTCAATGTAAAGGTTTTTTGTACGTCGCGTACGCCATTTCTGACCACGCATGCGTGGTCGTAACTCCGCCCCCTCCTCCCCAGGACATAGATTGGGCAGTGGATGCGTTGAAAAACTACATCCGCTGCCCACGTTGTGCACAATTTTTACAACGTGCGTCGGTATGTCGGGCCGATGCATTGTGACGGCCCCGTACCAACGTAAGTGTGAAAGAACCCTAACCCTGAATTTAGCCCCAACCCTAACCCTAAATTTTAGCCCCAACCCTAACCCTAGCCCTAACCCTAACCCTAGCCCTAACCCTAACCCTAGCCCTAACCCTAACCCTAGCCCTATCCCTAGCTCTAACCCTAACCCTAATTTTAGCCCCAACTGCTCTTCTCCTGTCGGCCGGCAGATGGCGATAGATGGCGGGCGCACTACGCATGCGCCCGCCATTTTCTTTTCCCCGGCAGCCAGGAGGAGCAGCAGGAGGATCCAGGGACACCGGTTAGTATAATAGGGTCCCCGAATCCCCCTATTTCTCTGTCCTCTGATGTGCGATCACATCAGAGGACAGAGAATTACACTTTGACTTTTTTTTTTGCGGTTGCCGGTAAACAGTTAATTACCGGCGATCGCAAAACAGGGGTCGGTAAAACCGACCCCGATCATGTTCTTTGGGGTCTCGGCTACCCCCGGCAGCCGAGACCCCAAAGATTCTCCCGGTGCCGGCCGGCGGGCGCACTGCGCATGCGCCCGCCATTTTGAAGATGGCGGTGCCCACCAGGAGCCACGAGGAGCACCGGGGGAGATAGGTGAGTATCGGGGGGCTATCTGGGACCCCTTTTCTCTGATGTGCGATCACATCGGAGGACAGAGAAATTAAAAAGATTGCGTTTTTTGTTTTTTTTTGCGATCGCCGGTAAACGGTTAATTACCGGCGATCGCAAATGCGGGGTCGGTAAAAAAAACCCGAATCATGTTCTCTGGGGTCTCGGCTACCCCCGGCAGCTGAGACCCCAGAGAAAATCCGAGTCTGGGGGGCGCTATTTACTTTTTCCACAGCGCCGTTAATTAACGGCGCTGTGATTTAAGTACCCTTAGCGGCCGCCGTTAAAAGGCGTATCGGCGGTCGCTAAGGGGTTAATGAACACTTTCTGTCAGTCACAATGTGACATTTTTCAGTCACGTTTAAAGAACATTTTCTGTTAGTCACAGTGCCACGTAGTTCAGTCATGTTTAATGAACACTTTCTGTCAGTCACAGCGCGCTGAACAGATACTTCTTTACTGTACGCTATCACGATTTACGCTTTCTGTCTTAGAATGGGTCGTAAGCGAAAATGCGCCAATGAGGATGACAGAAAAGCAGCAGCAGCAAGGCAACGACAACGTCAAGAGCAACAGACACTTCACCAAACTGCCGCTAGACAAGCCCAGGATGCGTAATTTCACAGACAATGTCGGGGACAGGAGACATCACAACAAACTGCCGCCAGACAAGCCCAGGATGTGGAATCTCACAGACTATGTCACCAACAGGAGACACCACAGCAAACGGCCGCCAGACAAGCCCAGGATGTGGAATCTCACAGACAACATCGCCAACAGGAGACATCACAACAAACTGCCGCCAGACAAGCCCAGGATGCAAAATCTCACAGACAACGTCACCAACAGGAGACACCACAACAATCTGTCGTACGACAGGGACAACATGATCGCCAAATTCATAAAAAACGAATGGTCTACCAACTAAGGCAAGCTCAGGACAATATTCAACATCTTGCACATTATGTAACAGACAATGAAAGTACAATTATTGAACACTCCTGTGGGAATATGAATGCAGTTTGCTCTAAATTTCAGTGATGAAAAACCATCTGACAATTTACTCAATGCTGCCAAAAAGGAAAAGTTATGCTACCGAGACCTCACTACTCAGATATGTTTGACCAGTTGATGAAAGGAACGCATCAACACAGTAGAAATTTTATGGAAAATATCAGAAGCATCAACAGTTCTCATGCTTTTGCTTCATTTGGTGCCAACATTGCACCGCCCCCTGGATTCAGAGAATATTGTTTTAAAATTCACGGCCAGATCTACCACCGCACTGGAACACTTCACCCAGAAATAGGACAACCACCAAAATTTGCACAATTATACATCATTGATACAAATGAGACTACAGAATAAAGGATGAACCTAAAAGAAAACAAAAAGTGTGATGCTGAACTGATGAACCAAATTGCTGTACATTTGCAAAAAATAAGCCCATTTGCTGCCGCATATCGCATGCTAAAAGACATCGAAGCTGAGGAGGAACAGAGGACTATACAAAATGGTACTGAAATGCCTTCTATTGTCATGGCCATTAAACAAGAATGTAAACAGGATCCGCGACTTTACAACAAACCATGTGTAAGTGAGGTCGCAGTTGTTTTTCAAAACGATAATGGAGAGCCTCCTTTTCAAAGGGATATATTAGTCCATCTTAAGCCAGACCAAAACAATCCTTTGGTTCCTAAGACACAATGAATAAGCATTTTGCACAGCAACCTTGATGCTCTTCTGTATTCGCTATTCTTTCCAAGAGGTGATCAAGGGTGGCATGAAAACCTAAACCAGCAAGGAACTTCAAGAAGAATTACACAGCTGCAATACTACAGTTTTCTTCTGTCTGTCCGAAATTACTTCAATCCTATTTTAAACGGTGGGAAACTGACACAACAGTACTTAGTTGACGCATATGTTAAAATTGAAGCTAACCGTCTAAATTTCCTAAGAATGAACCAAACACAACTTAAAGTTGAAGACTACTGCATTCTTCAAGAACATTTGCAAAAACAATCAATTGAAATAGGAATTCCAATTGGAAAAACAGTAATTCTCCAGTCATCGTTTGAAGGTAGCCCCCACAACATGCAACAGGGAAGTCAAGATGCAATGGCAATAGTAACAACGTATGGAAGACCTGACATTTTTGTGACAATGACCTGTAATCTCTAATGACCGGAAATTACCGAAAATCTAGAACCCTGGCAAAAAGTTGAACACAGACCGGACTTAGTCGCACGCGTATTTCGACTGAAACTCAGCAGCCTTTTGAAAGACATAAAAAATGGGCTTTTTGGAACAGTCATAGCAATGGTACACATCATAGAGTTTCAGAAACGAGGTATCCCACATGCGCATATACTAATTATCTTAAACGCAGATTCCAAGTTTCGTACGGAGGAAGAAATTGACAACATAGTGTGGGCTGAAATTCCTAACCAAGAAAAGTATCCTGAACTGTATAATATTGTAGTCTCTCATATGGTTCATGGCCCATGTGGTGTAGCAAATCCAAAAAGTCCATGCATTGAAAACAGAAAGTGTACAAAAGGGTTTCCAAAGGAGTTGAAACAGCACACTATTAAAGACTTGAATGGCTACCCATCCTACCGGCGACAATACATTGATAACATTGTTTGCAACAAAAAAATTATAAATAACTCATGGATAGTCCCATACAACCCGTACTTATCAAAACGCTACAACTGTCACATCAACGTAGAAATCTGTGCTTCAATAAAAAGTGTAAAATATATTTTCAAATACATCTACAAGGTGTATGACAAAGCTAACATCGAAATACAACAGAAAACAGTCAATCACGATGAATCATCAACTTTTGTTGACTCAAGATATGTCAGTGTTCCAGAAGCTGCTTGGAGGATATTTGCATTTCCAATGCATTCACAGTCCCATGCCATTATACGTTTAGCTATTCATTTACCAAATCAACAGCAGCTTTATTTCTTTGAAGATGCTGAAGTCAAAGATGTCTCAAAAACTTTAAGCATAACGTCAACATTAATGGAATGTTTTTTGCTGAACCGTGACGAAAATGCAAGGCAGTATTTGTACCGAGAGATTCCAGAGCATTACATTTGGAATAAAACTTGGAATCCAAGACAACGAGGAGTTAACAGAATAATTGGACGCATGTATGCTGTTAATGTTAAGGATCAAGAAAGATATTGCCTTCGGCTGTTACTACTGCATGTCAAAGGAGCTACGAGTTATGAGGATTTGAAAACAGTTAAAGGAGTATTGCAGGATACATTTAAAGCTGCATCTTTGGCTTTAGGACTTCTATTGGATGATACTGTGTGGAGACTTACTTTAGAAGACGCAGTTACCCTACATATGCCTAATCAACTTTGTGAATTGTTTGCCTACATCTGTGTATTTGGACCACCTACAAATCCGACTCAACTTTGGGCAAATTTTAAAGAACAACTAATCGAGGATAACCCCTATCCTGAAATTTTGATTTCATTTCCACTGTTCTTTGTGGTTTCAGTAGGGGATCAGAGACTATTTTGTTGACCCTGTGTAACTGAGATTTGGGTATAGACTTAATCATGTTCCGTGGATGGAAGCTGTTTTAATGTAGTAAGCTATTACGGTCGGTCGGTTTGGAATATAAGTCGGTGCTGAGATTGCCGTGGTCGTCTTTCATGACCAGAGTGTCTAAGAAGCTAATCTGATTATGATGATCGGTCATAGTAAACTCGAGACCCGGCCAGGTGGTTTTGAGGAACTGGAAGAAGGTTTCCAAAGATGCCAGGTCACCTTTCCAGACACAGAAGATGTCATCTATATATCTCTTCCATAGTACACTATGTGTGCGGAAGAGGTTGTGGGCATAGATCAGGGTGTCTTCAAAATGTGCCATGTAAGCGTTAGCGTACGGGGGTGCTACGTTTGATCCCATGGCCAAGCCTTTGATCTGAAAGTAAAAAGTGTCTTCAAAAAGAAAAAAAGTTATTGGTAAGGACAATGGAGAGGAGGTCACAGCAGAATTCAATGAGGTTAGAGTCCATATCGGAAGTAGATAGGAGCCAAAGGGTGGATTCAGTACCATGAGAGTGGGGTATAGACGTGTATAAGTCCTTCACGTCGAAGGAAACTAAAATGGAATCAGTAGGTATGGGACTGATAGTTTGAATACTGTCCAGAAAGGCTCCAGTGTCTAGGAGAAAGGACGTTGTGTTACGGATCTAAATAAATTGAAATTGGTGCTAAAAGAGAATCTGTTGAGGCTACTATTGGTCTCCCCGGTGGGTTTTGTACATTTTTGTGGATTTTGGGGAGTATGTACATAACTGGTGTAATGGAGTGCTTGGACAAGAAATCATGAGTTTTAATATCTAATAGGCCTTGATGTTGATAACGGTCTAAGGTAGTTTGAATTAGGGCCTGGATTTGACTGGATGGATTAGCAGGAAGTGCTTTGTAGGTGGTAGAGTCACTGAGTTGGCAGTGTACTTCAGTTTTATATAGTGATTTGTCCATAACGACTGTTACGTGTTATGGAACCACTCAGCACCTATGTTGTGCAGTTATATGTATGTATAATAGGTTCCATGTGAGATGCATGTCCCTAATGCATCAGCCCACAGGCTGCGCCCCTGGGCAGAGAGGACACGATATTCCCCTTTTGTCCGCCCCCCACCTTTGTAATTCCCACAGTAAATATCGGCAGGCTCCGGCCACCTGCGGCTATTGCAATTTATGTCTGGCCTGCCGCTTTTTATTGGCCTGCCCTCTATATCTGTGATATATATTTTGTGTCCTGTGAGAAAAGTGTTGTCAGACTGGAAATACATGGAGAAGCAGTGATCTTTTCTTTGCGCCCATGTAACCAAGGAGTTCCAGCCAGCGTCCTTCATTCAGACTCCAGCCAAAGCAGAGTGGACCTCCGGAAACATGGGGTGGTACTGAAAGAGGTACCCCAGATTGGTAGACCCCGTTACAATGACAATAGCACCCCCTTTATCTGCTGGTTTGATGACTAAGTCTTTGTCTAGTTGGAGAGACCTAAGGGCCTGTCTTTCTGTAGTAGATAGATTAGATGGGTAGTGTAAATTGCCCCTGTCAGTATCGTAGCGTAGTGTCTGAAAGGAGGAGTTTATGAACTGGATGAAAGTCTCCAAGGCATGTGAGCCTGTAGGTGGTCTGTAGGTAGACTTATTCTGTAAGCCTAGGCTGGTTATAGAAATGCCGGCAGGGAGAGCAGTTGAAGGTGTAACGGTGGGGTTATTATCTGTTTCGGCAAAATGTAATTTAAGTCTGAGTGTCCTATAAAATTGTATTCTGCTACACCGAGAGATTTGGAGGATATGTTAACTACTAATGAGTTCATACCTGGGAACGAGTCACCCGAATTAAGTCCATATTTCTTTGTCCTCCAGATCCCCTGTCTGGCCCTCTTCTCCGTCCTCCCGATCTCCGTTGTCTGCCTAAAAAATGTCCACGATTGGAGCATCGCTCTGACCTTTCCTGGTCCGAGTCTGAGGTAGTGAAATCCATTGAAGAGCGATGACCGTCTTGTCTGTAGGTCTTTTTGGTTGTCGACTTGTCTTGCCATTTATAAACTCTGTCAAGATCGTAGTCTTCCAGGTCCTTCTGGAACTTGGCTCTCTTTTTTTGTTCAATGTCACGACGGTGCAGGGTGAAGTTGGCGTCAATCTTCTTTTTGAGAGAGGTGACATCCTCTGTAGAGATGGTAGACGAAAGTTGGCTCTCAATGCTCTTAATTTTTTCTTGGGTAGTGATGATTTCTTTATGTAGGTATTCTAATGTGAGAACCATAAGATCAAAAGAGCATTTTTAAAGGATAAGTTCAAACTTGCTACAAAAATCTGGGGTGTTGCTAAAGAGTGTAGGGCGGAGTAATACCCTTAAACCCCGAGGTATTTTTTGTGCTTTTAAGTATTCCGTCAGGGTTGCCCCGTGCAATTCTAAGTTAGTGCAGCGTCGGAGCTCACGTTCCAGATCACGACCCCAGGTCTCACAGGGTGGGATTTTAAGGACCTTCATCAGTGTGCTCTGAGAACAAACAAATAAAGTGCATAGACATACTATAAGGGAAAAATGAAACAACTAAAATGAAAAACAAAGTATATACAGGTAAATATACATGGTCAAAATACTTTAAACCAAAATTGGAGACCAGAGGTGACCATCCAAACATAATCGCTCGTATGCGTAATGCATATAATGCCCAATCAGAGTTGTACTGTATGATAATAGTGGGTACGGGAGAGGAACGTTATAGAGAAGGACTACAATATATAAAGTGCTAGTGAGACACGGTAGGAGTAGGGGGTACATACGTATAGCTAATCGGAGAAGGGTATGTGAAATAAACCCTTGAGAGAAAGATATTGAACCCCTGTAATTGCATCTTGTTCCAAGTATTTAACAACTAATTGAAATAAAGAATCTTCTAATTAATATGAGATATGACCCCAAGGCTACAAGGTCTAGGAGAGGGGAAAAGACAAGAAACAGGGCGCAGATCTAAGTGCAGATTATTTAGTTCAACTCAATTTTCAAAGGCTAAATTGCTCACCTTTGATGTGGTATAGCCGTGTCACCCAATGAAGACCCTATGGTTTTCTACATGGTCCTCATGACACTAGTTTCGCTAGCCAAGAGTTTGTGAACAAGCCTAAGGATATATCATAAATTGTACCTATCCTAGGATAGCTTATACCCTATTAGTTCTATAAATTTCTATTAATCAGCAACCATTTCTGATCTAATATAATGCTCTATATGTTCTCCAATCTATCATTGAGGCCGTCAGGATGCAGAGAACTCAATCTGTACATCCAGAAAGCCTCTTTCCTATTCAATAGATGGATCCTGTCTGATGCATTATCCGGAATTTCTTCAACAGGAGTCAAATTTATCTCAAAATTCTTATTATGATTTATTAAAAGATGTCTCGATAGGCTATGCGTCAGTAGCCCAATTTTTGTATTATGTCGGTGTGCGTTTAGACGCGATCTAACCATCTGTGTGGTCCAGCCAACATATTGCATTCCACAACTGCATGTAATTACATATATAACATAACTACTAGTGCAGGTTAAATGATGTTTTATAGGAAAGGTCTCTCCTGTACTATTAGAGGTAATAGATCGCTGTCCATGAGTTATTAATTGGCAACATTGACATTTCTTCTGGTGGCATTTATAGGTGCCATAAAGTGTATTAGTTGTCTTTTTCACTATAGAGTTAGTAGTTTTGAGTTGAAAAAACATTTGTTTTTTTTTCCAGAGTTTTTCACTGCAAATTTTTCAAACGACTAGGTGCTATAATGCTTCTGAGCATTTTACCCCTTCTAAATGTGATGCCTGGTCTCTCTGGTAGTACATCCCGTAAGAGGGGAACTTGTCTCAGTATGTACCAATATTTTTGTAATATTTTTCAGATTTTTTGGTTACCTTTGTTAGTGACTTTATTCACTTTTTGAGCAATTCTTTTTTTTATTATCCAATGAAGTTTGATTCCCCCAAACAATCCTTCTGAATTTTATTTAAATTAACCCTATATGCCTCATTGACAATTTTTTGGGGGTATTTTTTCATCTCAAATCTTTCCTTTAGAAGTTCAGATTGCTGTTCAAAGTTCAGCTCCGTCATGTTATTCTTTCTAATACAAAAGAACTGACCATAGGGGATATTATTCTACCATTTGGTGTAATGGGCACTCCGGTAGACCAAGTACCCATTCACATCCACTGGTTTAAAATGAGTTTTTGTAATTATTCTATTATTTTCATGTGTGTGTAATTTCAAGGTCCAAAAAGACTACTTTCTCTTTCTCTATACTTGAGACGAAAGATATACCCCAAGTATTATCATTCAGATCTTTAACTAGTAGCTCAGCATCCTCTCTGGTACCATTCCATATGATAATCAAATCGTCAATATAACGTCTATATAATATTATATTCTGTACGTATCTGTGCGTTTTTTAGTGCTTTTTTTAGTGCGTTTTTTAATTGCGTTTTTTTCCAGTGCGTTTTTTTAGTGCTTTTTTTTCTCTAGCGGTCAAAAATGAACGCATATAATAAGTTCCTACATAAATTAAAGATATAGAATTAACACTATGATCAAATAAATGAATAGTCTTTTCAGATTTATTTATTTGTATACATAGAAGAAATTTATTTGCTATACTTTTTAAGAAAAAGTTTTTTGTTAAAAGAAGTATAATATAATAGATATAATCATTGAATATATATTGTATTTATGGGTAATGATATAGATACAAATTCTATATATCCACATATATTGTATGTATGCTAATTAATGGTTTTATGTGTCCCTTATAATTTATAATTTATATTTTATTATGTATTTTAACTGTGCAAATAAATATACTTATACACGGATAAGTTAAAGCTATATACTGAAAACCACTAAGCAGCAAATAAGCAAACGAAGAACCACTAGGTCTTGATCAATTAACATAATTAATTATTCAAGTTGACCTATGTAGACTATATAACTCTAGCAGTCTATAAAGTAATATCATACCTGAGGAAGGCTATTTTTAATAAGTATATAGCCGAAACGTGTTGTTCTATATATTGTTCTTTAAGATTTTTTATTTTAAATAAATTACTGAAGATTTGTAATACCTCTGCCTGGTGCCTGTTACCTGGCAGTGCTGAACAGACTGGATGAACCTTTTTTTTCTGAACTCCTAATTAATATCAGAGAGAACAATTGACCGCCATACACAGCACAAACCACTATTACAAGACCAATAATACCATATACAGGGAAGAAATACGGCCACACTATGACCAGACCAGATATTACCTTCATATAGCAACCAAATAATTCCACATGCAAGGGAGAAATACACACCATGACCAGACCTGATATTACCAGCACATAGTGACTAAATAATACCATATACAAGGAACTAATACCACCACACTGTGACCAGACCATCATCATTAGTGTTACAAGCTTTCAAGTGTGAATGAGTAGCAGGTTTGTTAAATTTGGTGTTTTCGTTTTCACACTCTCATACTGTTTACTGGAAGGTTATCATGGCTTCTCATGGCAAAAAACTCTCTGAGGATCTGAAGAAAAGAATTGTTGTTCTACATAACGATGGTGTAGGCCAGTGTTCCCCAACTGCGGTCCTCAAAAGCCACCAACAAGTCATGTTTTCAGGATTTCTTTAGTATTGCACAGGTGATGCAATTATCACCTGTGCAATACTAAGGAAATCCTGAAAACATGACCTGTTGGTGGCTCTTGAGGACCGGAGTTGGGGAACACTGGTGTAGGCTTTAAGAAGATTGCCAAAATGATTAAACTGAGCTGCAGCATGATGGCCAAGACCATACAGAGGTTTAACAAGACAGGTCTTACTCAGAACTGGACTTGCCATTGTCGACTAAAGAAGTTGAGTGCACGTATGACGCAGTGCTGCCAGCATTGCTGCACAACAGGGAGTGTAGGATGGGGTAAAACCAAAGAAGGAGAAAGAGAGGAATTAGCACACACCCAAAACCAGCAACAGTCTCAGATAAATCCACCAAACACCTTGTCAAACTACAACCACAAACTGCCATCTAACCATGAGTGCTTGCCAGGACTCATATTATATAGGCGAAGGGAGTGGTCACAAGTGAATAGCTGAGAGCATTGATGCAGGAAAACTACCAAGAGCTCTCAATTGAGCATGTCAACCCCAACACTACTAAAAGAAGCCTGCACTGTTTAATATGAAAGTGATGTGCTTCTAATCAGTGCAGGAGTAGAAGAAATGAGACACTGCGGTCTTCTGGCTCCTCTCTGTCGCGGTAAACCTGTGACACCCACTTTGACTACTGTAATTTTCTATTAATTGGCCTGCTCCTCACACAACTTTCGACTCTCCAATCCATCCCTAATGCAGTAGCCAGGATCATCTATCTGGCCAATCGTTACTTGGACACTTCCGATCTGTGCCAGTCATTGAATACTTTGCCTCAGGCGGTGGAGCATCCTTAAAGACAGGGGGCGGCAGAGCTGCAGTCAGAACATGTGCTGCAGACTCTCCCTGCAATCCTTGCTCTGACACTTGCTGACAGTGCAGTGTCACAACAACCTAACGTGCGGCGTGCCTGGCAGGTGACTGTTACTTACCCGGGCTGAGGTGCAGAGGCAGTGCCCAGTCTCCTGACCTGCTGGGACACACACATTGCTGGGAGTCGGACTAGTCGCAGAGCAGTGACCGGCAGTAAGTAACTGTAAAAAACATCACCAGCTCCCGCGGCCCCCCACCCCCACCGGCCCCACATGCTGCTGCTGCACAGCTCTGTCATGGTTCACAGCTTCCCTCCATCAGACTGTCAGAAGTAGATGAGCTATGTGAACCAACCAGCTGGGGTTCTCAGATCTGAAAGCAGTAAGGAAGTTGGTGTGTGTTACCCTATGTGGATGAGCTGAAGTTGTCAGATATGGTCCTGCTAAGACTTATTTGTACTGATTTTACTACGTGGGGGGCAAGGGGCACCGTTTTGCAGTTCGCCTCAGACAGCAGAGAGGCTAGGTTCACCCCTGCATGGGCTGTCAAACATTTCCCCACGGGGTGTTATTTAAAAAAATAAATAAATTTACGGGCATCATAAACACCTTGCAAAACTGTAAAGTGGTTTCCTATATAGTTGCTGCTGGGAAGGCGCTTTTTTTTTTGTTTAAAAAAATGGCGGACTAATCGTTGGATGAAGTGATCAGGAAAAGGGTCATGGTGATGACAGGAATGGGAACGTACATGATTTATACAGTAACAGCGGTGACTATGGGAGGTATGAGATACAGGATACAGCCTACAATGATTATTCGTTTATCCACCACCAATTACCAGAATGTGTTTCATGCCCATCAGAAGATTGGTGTAACACATGCGCGTGTTTGACTCGGCCTAAAAAATGCCTGTCACAAATATGTTGCCAAAGACGCACGTGTCTGTCTAAAGGGCAAAGTCAGTAGTGTAGCTACTGGGGGGGCAGAGGGGGCCATTGCCCCGGGCCCAGTCATCTGAAGGGGCCCACCGGGAGATCCACTACTGAGTCTGAGGTGTAAGGGGGAGAGCAGCAAAATGCCGGCTGCAGAGCCCCCCTCCGTGCAGAGTGCGATGTGGTCTCACCCGAGGAGTCTCTTCCTGGCTGGCAGCAGCAGTTGCAGTTACTTTCTGGCTGTGCACGCTTGGTTTGGCTGAGGCACGCTGGGTCCTAGTGCCCTCCTTGCATCTAGAGACAAAATCTAGAGACAAACTGAGAACCTCTGTCAGACACAATATTCTCCGGAATGCCATGCAAACGAACCACATGCTGAAAAAACAATGGAACCAGATCTGAGGAGGAAGGCAACTTAGGCAAAGGAACCAAATGGACCATTTTAGAGAACCGGTCACAAACAACCCAGATAACAGACATCTTCTGGGAAACAGGAAGATCCGAAATAAAATCTATGGAAATATGCATCCAGGGCCTCTCAGGGACCGGCAAAGGCAAAAGCAACCCACTAGCGCGGGAACAGCAAGGCTTGGCCCGGGCGCAAGTCCCACAGGACTGCACAAAAGCACGCACATCGCGAGACAAGGAAGGCCACCAAAAGGACCTAGCAACCAAATCTCTGGTACCAAAAATCCCAGGATGACCAGCCAACACTGAACAATGAACCTCAGAAATTACCTTACTTGTCCATCTATCAGGAGCAAACAGCTTCCCCACTGGACAGCGGTCAGGCCTATCAGCCTGAAATTCCTGAAGCACCCGGCGCAAATCAGGGGAGATAGCAGAAAGAATCACCCCCTCCTTAAGAATGCCAACCGGTTCAAGGACTCCAGGAGAATCAGGCGAAAAACTCCTAGAGAGGGCATCCGCCTTAACATTCTTAGATCCCGGAAGATATGAGACCACAAAATCAAAACGGGAGAAAAACAGGGACCATCGAGCCTGTCTAGGATTCAGCCGCTTGGCCAACTCGAGGTAAATCAGATTCTTATGATCGGTCAGGACCACAACACGGTGTTTAGCTCCCTCAAGCCAATGTCGCCACTCCTCAAACGCCCACTTCATAGCCAACAACTCCCGATTGCCGACATCATAATTGCGTTCTGCAGGCGAAAACTTTCTGGAAAAAAAAAGCACAAGGTTTCATCAAAGAACCATCAGACTCCCTCTGAGACAAGACGGCCCCTGCCCCAATCTCAGAAGCGTCGACCTCAACCTGAAAAGGAAGAGAAACATCCGGTTGACGCAACACAGGGGCAGAAGTAAATCGGCGTTTAAGCTCTTGAAAGGCCTCAACAGCCTAAGAGGACCAATTCGTCACATCAGCGCCCTTCTTCGTCAAATCAGTAAGGGGCTTAACCACACTGGAAAAGTTGGCAATGAAACGGCGATAGAAATTAGCGAAGCCCAAAAATTTTTGAAGACCCTTCACAGATGTGGGTTGGATCCAGTCATGAATAGCTTGGACCTTAACATGATCCATTTCTATAGACGAGGGAGAAAAAACAAAACCCAAAAAAGAGACCTTTTGAACTCCAAATAGGCACTTAGACCCCTTCACAAATAAAGCATTATCACGAAGGATCTGGAACACCATTCTGACCTGCTTCACATGAGACTCCCAATCATTGGAAAAAAAATCAAAATATCATCCAAATATACGACCATGAATTTATCAAGATAATTGCGGAAAATATCATGCATGAAAGACTGGAACACAGATGGAGCATTAGAGAGCCCAAATGGCATCAAAAGGTATTCAAAATGGCCTTCGGGCGTATTAAATGCAGTTTTCCATTTGTCACCCTGTTTAATACGAACAAGATTATATGCCCCTCGGAGGTCAATCTTAGTAAACCAACTAGCCCCCTTAATCTGAGCAAACAAATCAGTAAGCAAAGGCAAGGGGTATTGGAATTTGACCGTGATCTTATTAAGAAGACGATAATCAATACAGGGTCTCAAGGAACCATCCTTCTTAGCAACAAAAAAGAAACCCACTCCCAATGGTGACGAAGAGGGCCGAATATGCCCTTTCTCCAAAGATTCCTTAACATAGCTCCGCATGGTGGCATGCTCTGGCACAGACAGATTGAAAAGTCGGCCCTTAGGGAACTTACAACCAGGAATCAAGTTAATAGCACAATCACAGTCCCTATGTGGAGGAAGGGAACTGGACTTGGGCTCATCAAATACATCCTGGAAATCCGACAAAAACTCAGGGACCTCAGAAGAGTGGGAAGAGGAAATTGACATCAAAGGAACGTCACTATGTACCCCTTGACAACCCCAACTAGTCACAGACATAGTTTTCCAATCCAGCACCGGATTATGTTCCTGTAACCATGGAAATCCCAGCACAACAACATCATGCAGGTTATGCAACACCAGAAAACGGCAATCTTCCTGATGTGCAGGAGCCATGTACATAGTCATCTGTGTCCAGTACTGAGGTTTATCCTTGGCCAAGGGTGTAGCATCAATGCCCCTCAAAGGAATAGGGCTCTGCAAAGGCTGCAAGGAAAAACCACAGCGCCTGGCGAATTCTAAGTCCATTAAGTTCAGGGCAGCGCCTGAATCCACAAATGCCATGACAGAAAAGGACGACAATGAACAAATCAGGGTCACAGATAAGAGAAATTTAGGCTGTATAGTACTAATGGTAACAGACCTAGCGACTCTCTTAGTACGCTTAGGGCAATCAGAGATAACATGAGCCGAATCACCACAGTAAAAACACAGCCTATTCTGACGTCTGAATTCATGCCTTTCTATTCTAGTCAAAATAATAATAATAATAATAATTTTTATTTATATAGCGCCAACATATTCCGCAGCGCTTTACAAATTATAGAGGGGACTTGTACATACAATAGACATTACAGCATAACAGAAATACAGTTCAAAACAGATACCAGGAGGAATGAGGGCCCTGCTCGCAAGCTTACAAACTATGGGGAAAAGGGGAGACACGAGAGGTGGATGGTAACAATTGCTATCCTACCACATTGCATAGGTTCAGGACTATGCTCAGAGGACACTGCCATATGGTGCACAGCTTTGCGCTCGCGCAGACGCCGATCAATCTGAATGGCTAGAGACATAGATTCGTTCAAACCGGCAGGCGTAGGAAAGCCCACCATAACATCTTTAAGGGTTTCAGAAAGACCTTTTCTGAAAATAGCAGCCAGTGCCTCTTCATTCCATTTAGTGAGCACAGACCATTTTCTAAATTTCTGGCAGTATAACTCTGCCGCTTCCTGACCTTGACACAGGGCCAACAGTGTTTTCTCAGCATGCGCTACAGAGTTAGGTTCGTCATACAATAATCCGAGCGCTTGAAAAAATGCGTCTACATTCAATAATGCCGGATCCCCTGTTTCAAGAGAAAAAGCCCAGTCTTGCGGATCACCACGCAGCAAGGATATAATGATTTTCACCTGCTGAATGGGATCACATGAAGAACGGGGTTTCAAAGCAAAAAACAATTTGCAGTTATTTTTAAAGTTCAAAAACTTGGATCTGTCCCCAAAGAACAAATCCGGAGTAGGAATTCTGGGCTCTAAAGCCAGAGTCTGGACAACATAGTCCTGGATACTCTGTACTCTTGCAGCCAGTTGATCCACACGAGAAAACAAACCCTGAGCATCCATGCCAGAGCATATATCCTGCACCACCCAGATATCAAGAGGAAAAAAGAGGCAAACCAGAGCACAGAAAAAAAAATGGTTCAGAACTTTCTTTTCCTTCTTTTGAGATACATTTAATTCATTTTTGGCCACTTGTACTGTTATGATCTGGTGGTTTAGGAACAACATGAGACAAGCTCTGAAGGAGGTGGTATCTGTACTGACCGCAGACCCTGAACCTAGCAGCGCAACTAGAAATAGCCGTGAGGGGTACCTGACGCTCCCTAGACCCCTCGGCACAGCCTAAGATCTAACTTCCCCTAAAGATGGAAACAGGAAACCTATCTTGCCTCAGAGAAAATCCCCAAAGAAAAAATAGCCCCCCCACAAATATTGACGGTGAGAGGAGGGGAAAATAACATACGCAGAGATGAAATCAGATTTTAGCATAGGAGGCCAGTCTAGCTTGATAGATAGGACAGGAAAGGATACTGTGCGGTCAGTATAAAAACTACAAAACAATCCACACAGAGTTTACAAAATCTCCACACCTGACTAAAGGTGTAGAGGGTAAATCTGCTTCCCAGAGCTTCCAGCTAACATAAAAAATCCATAATGACAAGCTGGACAAAAATAGAATGCACAGAACAATAAGTCCACAACATGTGGACTGAAATGAGCAAAGCCAGAACTTATCTTTGCAGAACTGGTCAGGAAACCAGGAGAATCCAAGCAGAGATGTGAATCCAGCCTGAAATCATTGACAAGTGGCATAGGCTGAAGACTAGAGCCAGGTTAAATAGCAAAGCCAGGAGAGACGATTAGTGAAAGCAGCTGCTAAAGCTAAACCCAAGGAGCGGCAGTTCCACTCAAAACCACCAGAGGGAGCCCAAGGGCAGAATTCACAAAAGTGCCATTTACAACCACCGGAGGGAGCCCAAGAACGGAATTCACAACAGTCCACTCTGCTTTTGCTGGATTCTGAATGAAGGACTCTGGCTGGAATTCCTTGATTACGTGAGAGCATATAAAAGCTGACTGCTACTCCACGTATTTCCAGTCTAAAACAACACACTTTATTCACAGCACACAGAATATATAACACAGATACACAGGGCAGGCCAATAGAAAAAGCAGGCCAGACATACATTACAATAGCCGCAGGGGTCCGGAGCCTGCTGATATTTACTATGGGAATTACAAAGGTGGGGAAGGTCAGAAGGAGAATATCTTGTACCCTCTGACCAGGGGCGCAGCCTGTGGACTGATGCATTTCACATGGAACCTATTATACATAATATATACTGCATAACATATTCTTGGTGCTGGGGGTTCTGTAACACGGCTCTCTTTTCAGCGACGCGATCGGCATACACAGTCTGATCCTTAACGGATCGGTTTTGGGATGACCGAAGTTTATGGGGTTGGTACAAGTTCCGTTTGTCGACTTAGTCCATCGGCATTACCGTTTTGTTTGCCGGGTCTGTAGTGGATGGTGAAGTCCAGAGGTTGTAGGGCTAAACTCCACCGCAATAATCTGGCGTTGTCTCCGGAGACCCGATTAACCCCTTCATGACCGGGGGATTTTTCGTTTTTCCGTGTTCATTTTTCGCTCCCCTCCTTCCCAGAGCCATAACTTTTTTATTTTTCTGTCAATTTGGCCATGTGAGGGCCTATTTTTTGCGAGACGAGTTGTACTTTTGAACGACATCATTGGTTTTAGCATGTTGTGTACTAGAAAACGGGAAAAAAATTCCAAGTGCGGTGAAATTGCTAAAAAAGTGCAATCACACACTGGTTTTTTGTTTGGCTTTTTTGCTAGGTTCACTAAATGCTAAAAATGACCTGCCATTATGATTCTCCAGGTCATTACGAGTTCATAGACACCAAACATGACTAGGTTATTTTTTATCTAAGTGGTGAAAAAAAATTCCAAACTTTGCTAAAAAAAAAAAAAAAAATTGCGCCATTTTCCGATACTCGTAGCGTCTCCATTTTTCATGATCTGGGGTCGGTTGAGGGCTTATTTTTTGCGTGCCGAGATGACGTTTTTAATGATAGCATTTCGGTGCAGATACGTTCTTTTGATCGCCCGTTATTGCATTTTAATGCAATGTCGCGGCGACCAAAAAAACGTAATTCTGGCGTTTCGAATTTTTTTCCCGCTACGCTGTTTAGCGATCAGGTTAATACTTTTTTTTAATTGATAGATCGGGCGATTCTGAGCGCGGCGATACCAAATATGCGTAGATTTGATATTTTTTTTATTGATTTATTTTGATTGGGGCGAAAGGGGGGTGATTTAAACTTTTATGTTTTTTTTATTTTTTTCACATTTTTTTAAACTTTTTTTTTTAACTTTTGCCATGCTTCAATAGCCTCCATGGGAGGCTAGAAGCAGGCACAGCACGATCGCCTCTGCTACATAGCAGCGATCTGCTGATCGCTGCTATGTAGCAGAATTGCACGTGTGCTGTGAGCGCCGACCACAGGGTGGCGCTCACAGCGACGGGCGATCAGTAACCATAGAGGTCTCTAGGACCTCTATGGTTACCATCCAGACGCATCGCCGACCCCCGATCATGTGACGGGGGTCGGCGATGACGTCATTTCCGGCCGCCCGGCCGGAAGCGGTAGTTAAATGCCGCTGTCTGCGTTTGACAGCGGCATTTAACTAGTTAATAGGTGCGGGCAGATCGCGATTCTGCCCGCACCTATTACGGGCACATGTCAGCTGTTCAAAACAGCTGACATGTCCCGGCTTTGGTGCGGGCTCACCGCGGAGCCCTGCATCAAAGCAGGGGAGCCGGCATCGGACGGTATAGTACGTCCGATGCCGGTAAGGGGTTAAGCCAGACTAGGGGATTATGGTCCGTTAGGAGGGAAAACTGTCGTCCATACAAATATGGTTGTAACTTTTTGAGTGCCCATACTATTGCCAGGCACTCCTTCTCGATGGCCGCATAGCTCACTTCACGGGGCAGTAGTTTCCAACTCAGGTAAGCTACCGGGTGTTCTTGGCCATCCGGCCCGACTTGGCTTAGTACTGCCCCCAATCCAAACATAGAAGCGTCTGTGTGAACAAGGAAACGTTTAGTTGGATCGGGTGCGGCCAATACAGGGGTATTGGTGAGGGCGTCCTTTAGCTGGCGGAAGGCTTCCTCACACTCTGGGGTCCAGGTTACCTGGCGGGATTGGTTCTTACAGGTCAGATCAGTGAGGGGCTTGGCTATGCTGCTGTAATTGGGAACGAATTTCCTATAATACCCCGTTGTCCCTAGAAACGCCATGACCTGGGTTTTAGTGCGTGGGGTGGGCCATTTGGCTATGGCCTCAATCTTGGCTGGTTCTGGTCTCTGTTTCCCATTTCCCACCCAATGCCCTAAATACTGAACCTCTGCTTTGCCCACGTGACACTTGTTTGGGTTCAGGGTGATTCCGGCCTTGTGGATCCTGTCTAATACTATCTCTAGGTGATTTAGATGCTCTTCCCATGTCGCGCTGTAGATGGCGATGTCATCCAGGTAGGCACACGCATAGTCCTGGAGACCATCCAGAAGCCGGTCAGCCAGCCTCTGGAAGGTCGCCGGGGCAGTCTTCATCCCGAATGGCATAACTCGAAACTGGAATAAGCCAAACGGGGTGACAAATGCTGACTTGGGAATAGCATCAGGACTAAGGGGAATCTGCCAGTAGCCTTTGCATAGATCGATGGTGGTCAAATACTTTGCCCCTGCCAGCCGGTCTAACAAGTCATCCACACGCGGCATGGGATACGCATCCGTCACTGTTTTCTCATTGAGCTTACGATAGTCTACACAAAACCGTGTTGTCCCATCCTTCTTGGTCACTAACACTACGGGGGATGCCCAGGGACTATCTGACTCTTCAATGACCCCTAAATGCAACATCTCTTGTATCTCTTGTCGCATCCCTTCTCGTACAGACTCAGGGACGCGGAAGGGGGGTTGTCACAGGGGGTCTGATCCTGGGTCTCAACCTTGTGTTGTGCCAGGTGAGTGTACCCGGGTTTCCCCAAAAACATTCTCTGTCGCTGCCTCAACAACTCCTCCGACTGCTGTCTCTCCCGGGGACCTAAGTCTTCACCCCAGTGTACCTGGTCCCATGTTTTAGACTGAGTCCTCTCCCCTAAGACATCAGGCAAGGGAAGTCCGGCTAAATCCTCTGCTTCAGGTGCACAGATGGCCACTACCTCTTCAGGGCGCTCCCGATAGGGCTTCAGCATATTCACGTGGAACATGCGGATAACCCTGGGGTCGTCACAATCGGCGACATTATAGGTGGTGTCGGCTATTTTCCCTACTACCTGGTAGGGCCCCTGCCATGCAGCTTGGAACTTGTTCTGCCTAGTGGGCTTTAACACCAGGACCTTCTGCCCTATTTCCAAGGTGCGCTCTCTGGCCCTCCGATCGTACCATACGCGCTGGCGCCGCTGGGCCACCTGCATGTTCCCACGTACAGCCTGGGTCAGCTCCTGTAGGCAGTCCCGGAATTCCAGCACATAGGGTACAATAGGTACCCCTTCTATGATGCCCTCCCCTTCCCAGTGTTCTAGCACTAAGTCTAGGGGTCCCCTTACCCGTCTCCCGTATACCAGTTCGAATGGGGAGAACCCCGTGGATTCTTGGGGCACCTCTCGATAGGCAAACAGGAGGTGAGGCAAGAATTTCTCCCAGTCCCTGTAGGTCCTGGTAAAAGTCCCAATGAGTTGTTTTAACGTCCCGTTAAAGCGTTCACACAACCCATTGGTTTGAGGGTGGTACGGAGCGCTTCTAATGGACTTTACGCCGCACAGCTTCCACAGTTGGTTGGTCACCTCTGCTGTAAACTGGGTACCCTGGTCTGAGATAATCTCCTGGGGAAATCCAACCCGTGAGAAAACTTGGAGCAGGGCAGCCGCCACCGTCTCTGCCAGTATGTTAGGTAACGCAACCGCCTCTGGATACCATGTGGCATAATCTACCACTGTCAATATATACCTTTTCCCTGACGGACTGGGTTTGGCTAATGGCCCTATCAGATCGACCGCTACTCGGCTAAATGGTTCCTCCACAATGGAGAGGGGGCGTAATTTGGCTGTGCATCGATCTCCCCTCTTGCCAATGCGCTGGCAACTGTCACAGGTCTTGCAGTATTGACGAACATCATAGGTTACCCCCGGCCTAAAGAAGTTTTATGTCAGATGATGCCTGGTGCGACTGACGCCGAAGTGCCCGACCAAGGGTATGTCATGAGAGATTCGCAGTAACTCCTGCCTATACTTCTTGGGAACTACCAGCTGTCGTTTTATAGTGGGGCTTGTCCCTGTGTGGTGCTGCTCTGTGATCCGGTAGAGGTGTCCCTGCTTCCATATAAACTGTTCCCCTTCCAGTACCCCTCTCCCCTCCTGTGCCTTCCCACGATATGCCTCCAATGAAGGATCCTCAAGTAACTCCCTCTTAAATTCATCTGGGGTGGCCCAAGAAATGTGTCTGGCTATGGGAATACGTGTAGGGCTGGGATGTCTTACCTGGGCCTCCCCTGAGTGTGATTCCGCCTCCGCAGCTCGAGCTTGTCTCCGGGTGGTCACAGGATATGTCTCAGCCAGAGGGGCAACTGAGAATGCAGACAACATGGGCCCCAAGTCATTTCCCAGCAAAACGTCTGCAGGCAAATCCTCCATCAAGCCGACCTCAACAAGGCCATCCCCAACTCCCCAGTTCAGGTGTATCCTGGCAGTGGGCAGTCGATGTATGGCTCCCCCTGCTACACGGACTGCCACTGTCTGGTCCGTCTTCTCTTGGTCCTGGACGAGATGAGGCTTCACAAGGGTCAAAGTTGCTCTGGAATCTCTTAGTCCCTGCATGCGTTTCCTATTAACCCACACGACCTGTCGATGCTGTTGTCGATAATCTGCCCAGGGTGCCTGCACGGGGTCTACTTCATGCAGCTGTTCCCGCCTTTGGCCACTGGGTATGCTGAGTACGGTTGGGACATTGTCTTTGCAGGTGGCCCAGCTGACGGCAGGTGTAGCATCGCGCCCCAGGGGAACTGTGGTAGGCCGGGTTTCTAGCTGGTCCCCCTACAATCTTCGGTGGTTATGGGCCCTCCAGGTCCATGGGCGGACCCCTAGTGACCATCTTTGATCCGGACAACTGAGGCCTCCTGGCGTCATGATGTTCATCGGCCAGACGAGCGGCTTCCTCAAGAGTCATTGGCCGCCTGTCCCGAAGCCATTCCTGTGTCTCGGGGTTTAGTCCATTAAAGAATTGTTCTAACAAGAAGAGCTGGAGGACATCCTCCTTAGTGGTTGCTTGGCTCCCTTGTACCCACTGTAGCAGTGACCGCCGTAATTTACAGGCCCATTCAGTGTGGGTATCGGTTACTCGTTTTATAAGTCCGCGGAACTTTTGGCGGTATGCCTCTGGTGTCAGCGCATACCGGGCCAAGATCACTTCTTTGATCCGCTCATAGTCCATACAGTCCTCATCAGGTACCGTGCGATAGGCGTCTGCTGCCCGGCCTCTCAGCTTGCTGGCAAGAATCTGAACCCGTTCCTCCGGCTTCACTTGATGAAGGGCACACTGCCGCTCAAAGTCCTGCAGAAAGCCATCAATGTCTTCCTCTGCCTCCCCCAACTGTCAGAAGGCATTATACTGGATCTTTTTGTGGCTTACTGTTGAAGGTACCTGGGCGGAGGCCAGAGCTCCCCTTGCTTGCTGACTCTCCTCTCTCCGCTCTGCCATCTCCATCTTGGCCAGCTCCACTTTGGTCCGCTCTGCCACCTCCATCTTGGTTAGCTCTATCCTGGTCCGCTCGGCCATCTCTTCCTTCAGATCAGTGTGCACATCAGCCATCACCTCTCGTATGATCTCTACTGCAGGGTTTGGGCCATAGAACGCCAGTCTGTTCTTTACCTCCCTCTGGAATTCAGTCTCCTCCACGTTCACATTGGGGGGCGCTGCACTGTCGTGACCCATGTTGGCTGCTATCAAATCCGCTTTTGTTTTGTTGCTGGCGATTAACCCTCGGGCTTCCACCAGATCTTTTAATGTAGTCCTCTTTAACTTCTGGTAGTTGTTTTCCATTCATTCCTTTCCTCCTGTAGAAGGGGTATCACATCCTGCTGTCTGCCACCAGTGTAACGGGGTCTACTGTGCTGTAGTACCTCTTTCAGCACCCCCCGTGTTTCAGGAGGTCCACTCTGCTTTTGCTGGATTCTGAATGAAGGACGCTGGCTGGAATTCCTTGATTACGTGAGAGCATATAAAAGCTGACTGCTACTCCACGTATTTCCAGTCTAAAAGAACACACTTTATTCACAGCACACAGAATATATAACACAGATACACAGGGCAGGCCAATAGAAAAAGCAGGCCAGACATACATTACAATAGCCGCAGGGGGCCGGAGCCTGCTGATATTTACTGTGGGAATTACAAAGGTGGGGGAGGTCAGAAGGAGAATATCTTGTCCCCTCTGTCCAGGGGCGCAGCCTGTGGACTGATGCATTTCACATGGAACCTATTATACATAATATATACTGCATAACATATTCTTGGTGCTGGGGGTTCTGTAACATCTCTTATTCCAGAGGCAGACAGGTGTACTACAATGTTGGAGGACCATAGGGCCCTTCTTGCTGAATTATTAAACAAATTCCCATCTGAAAATGCTGGCAGAGGAGGTCACAGTTTGTTGGCCAAGCAAGGAGTATAGGTAACAGAGACACAACTCCAATCCAGCAGAGGCAGTGGAACACTGACAACGTTCAGGGAGAGTTTTCTCAGACCCTCCTATCGCCCTGGCCCTGAGGCATGGGGGACTCTCACAAGGAGTGCTTTGTTTGGGAAAATGCTGAGGGAGTACCTTGCTGACCGTACAAACGTTCTCTGTCATTCCTCTGTGCCCTTTCATTATTGTTTTGCAAAGCTGAACACGGAGCATGAACTGACTCTCTCTACTGCGAACGTGCGCTGTACTCACGGTCATGGAGCATGCTGTACCTCGCTCTCTGGAGGTCACTGTGAATATGGCTCCTCGCTTTCTGGCAGTGCCGCTTTTATTGGCAGGAGCAAACGCCTTTGTAATACAGAGACAGAGTGCAACACCACCCAAGCGCTCACACTCTGCTCCTCAGACTTTCTATGTGCGCAGTGACTGCCTCTAGGCAGAAGATGATGATGGTGGTAGTAGTAGTTGGAGCATGAAGCATGAAGTTGTCATGAAGCAGCCATAACAACTTGAAAGAGAAGTATTTTTTAACGAGATACCACACTGTTCGATATGTGGCCTGTATTTTTTAATTTTTTAAACTAAAATAGTGTACCAAAATAGGGTAACAGACAGCAAATAAAGCTGAATGCAGGCCTGAATTTCCACAATTTGTAGGCCATAAATACATCAGACGTCTGACAGCGATAACACACTGCCAAATATGTGGCCTGTATTTTTTTAAATGCAAAAGAATGCTGTATATAAGTAGAGTAACAGACAGCAAAAAACGTGGCCCAGCGGCCTACAATGCCGAAACTTGCAACACGCAGATATATGAGGGCTGTCACGGAAAGACCACACTGGCAAATATGTGGCCTTTTTATATTTTTTTATGCTAAATAGTGCTGTATATAATTACAGTAAAAACAGCAAAAAAAGTGGTCCACCGGCCTACAATGCCCAAACTTGGAACAAGCAGTATATGAGGGCTGTCACGGAAATACCACACTGGCAAATATGTGGCCTTTTTCTTTTTTTTATGCTAAATAGTGCTGTTTATAATTAGAGTAACAAACAGCAAAAAAAATGGTCCACCGGCCTACAATGCCCAAACTTGGAACACGCAGATGTATGAGGACTGTCACGGAAATACCACACTGGCAAATATATGTCCATTTTTATATTTTGTTATGCTAAAAAGTGCTGTATATAATTACAGTAACAAACAGCAAAAAAAATGGTCCACCGACCTACAATGACTGAACTTGGAACACGCAGATATATGAGGGCTGTCACGGAAATACCACACTGGCAAATATGTGGCCAATTAGAGTAACAGACAGCCAAAAAAATGGTCCACCGGCCTACAATGCCCAAACTTGGAACAAGCAGTATATGAGGGCTGTCACAGAAATACCACACTAGCAAATATGTGGCCTTTTTATATATTTATTATGCTAAATTGTGCTGTATATAATTAGAGTAACAGACATCAAAAAAAGAGGTACACTAGCCTACAATGACCAAACTTGGAGCACGCAGATATATGAGGGCTGTCACGGAAATACTACACCGGCAAATATGTGGTCTTTTTATTTTTTTTATGCTAATGCAGCGCCCCAGAGACCTGGTCGTTGCAGTAATGTTGCTCTGCCACTAAGCGGAGTGATGGTACATCTGATGGCACTAAAGGAGTTCATCTGACCAGGTATCACAAGCACACATTACACTTCACACTCCGGCCACTAGGGGGAGCAAAAGGTTTTATTTATTAGGCCACTCCTCACACTGGTAAAACTAGGGGTTGGATAGGAAGCTAGAGAGAAGCTGACTGGGTTTTGCCCAGGCAACATCCCGTGGCAGTGGGTGTTGAAGGGGAGATTCCAGAGGGGTCCCTGTCAGGTGTGGGAACCTGGCAGAGACTAAGCGACAAGGACAGATCGTTACAGAGCCGTGCCGGCACTACCTTGCGGCGGCATCTAAAGAAAGGACACGAAGCGAAGGATATTGTGGACAGTGAGAAATGAGATCAAGCACAAAGGAGAGCCAGTAGGAGTCGTGCCCCGAGAGCGGCAACATCCTACTGAGGCGCGTAGCCGGTGCCCGGAACACCGAGGGAGTAACTGACTTTATGCCTTACTTCAAATACCGCAGGACAGTTAATTATAGGTTGGCTGTCTACCTTACATCACCTAAGCAGACATAGGGGGCAACCGTGGAGAGGGGCGTCTCTAGGGTCCCAGAATAGCTCTGAGCCTTCCCGTCAAACGGGTGCGTCCTAGCCATAACAAACTTGGGGGACGGAGAATAGAAAGAACGAGAAAGAACTAGAAAGAACAAGAACAGAAGTTGTGAGGACTATCCCGAATGCTCAGCAGGGAAGAACTACAACACACAGGTGCTAGTGGTAGGCACTGATTTCCACCTGCAAAGGGAACTCTGGATGTGCCTTCGGACCGGCCGGTCTCAGACAGCCCTGTTAATAGTGCTTTGGATTGCGGATCCCGAAGCCTTCAGTAAAAGGTAAAGAGACTGCAACCCTGTGTCCTCGTTATTGACTGCACCTCACACCATCGCCACCTACACTACTGGGAAGCCCTGGTGACATACTTCACCTGTGGGAAGGAAGACCATCTAGCTGCCATCACATCACCCCAGTGGACCCCAAGCAGCATCGGTCACCCTAACCGAATACCACAGGTGGCGTCACGAAGCCTTAGTTGACTTTTATCATCTCTTTTATTGGACGCCCCTTAGGAGGGTCACAGACCGGGTCCAGCCACCGTGACATCCCCAGAACTGAGCCAGAGAGGACCGGTACCGAGTAACCCGCGGCCCTGCGTCTGGGGGCGCTCCACTAAATAGTGCTGTATACAATTACAGTAGCAGAAAGCAAAAAAAGTGGTCCACCGGCCTACAATACCCAAACTTGGAACACGAAGATATATGAGGGCTGTCATGGAAATACCACACTGGCAAATATGTGGCCTTTTTATATTTTTTTATGCTAAATAGTGCAGTATATAATTAGAGTAACAGACAGCAAAAAAAATGGTCCTCCGGCCTACAATGACCACACTTGGAGCACGCAGATATATCAGGGCTGTCACGGAAATACCACACTGGCAAATATGTGGCCTGGTTTTTGTTTTTTTTTAAATGCCAAATAGTGCTGTATATAATTAGAGTAACAGACAGCAAAAACAATGCTAAAACTTGGAGAATGCAGATATATGAGGCCTTTTTTGATGAATTTAATACAAAAAAAAGTGGCACAAGGCTAGCACACATAACTACGCTCAGTGTCGGACTGGGGTGCCTAGGGCCCACCAATGGAACTGACTCCAGGGGCCCCCTCTAAATTTCAATGCTCAAGCTAGGTACACCTTTGTTTTGTAGTATTTTTTAGGAGGCTCAGTAGTAAGTTTCATTATATTCATTAGAAGGACAGGTACAACATGCTGCACTTTTTTTTTTGCTAAAAAGATAGACACTCTAACGGAAACAACAAAGACCTGATCACTGAATTTAAAGGGAACCTGTCACCCCCCCACGGCGTTTTTAAGTAGAAGAGCCACCTTCAGCAGCACCAAGGTTGCATTCTGTGAACGTGGTGCTTATGTCTAGTATCCCTAGGAATGCTGAAATAATCACTTTTATAAATTTCGCGCCATACCTGTATTGAGTCCTGGAGGTATGTCTTCTCCCCGGTGTCAACCGCCTCCTAAACGTTAATCATCTCCCTCTTGTGTCTGTGCGCCGCCTCCTGTGTTCAAAATACATGCCCAGCGCCTGCGCTCTGCCAACATTTCTCGGGCATGCACCATGCGTGCTGCCCGTGAACTTACATCAGGCGAGTAATGTTGGCAGAGCGCAGGAGCCGGGCATGTATTTTGAACACAGGAGGCGGCGCACAGACGCAAGAGGGAGATAATTAACGTTTAGGAGGCGGTTGACACCGGGGAGAAGACATACCTCCAGGACTCAATACAGGTATTGTTATTCTCACCTTCTGAAGGCCGCTGATCTCCTCAGCGGCGCTCCCTGCACGTTCCGTTCGGATGCTTTGCGCGAAGGACCTTTGTGACGTCACGGTCACATGACCGCAATGTCATCCCAGGTGATTTGCACAATGCATCCCTGGGAAAGGAAGCCGGCACGTGCACCGCTGAGAGGTGGGAGGACTCCGGGGGGCCATCAGAAGATACGTATATATATTTTTTACATGAATATGGTTCCCAGGGCCTGGAGGAGAGTCTCCTCTCCTCCACCCTGTGTACCATCCGCACATGAAGCGCTCACTTTACGCATGGTGGGCATAGCCACATGCGTAAAGTGAGCGTTTCAATGCACTCCTATGGTGGCAGAATCGCCACGATTCCGCAGAAATAATGAACATGCTGCGGATTTTACCGCTATGCGATTCCAGAGTGAGAAAATCCGCAGCATGGGTACAACTGCGGAATCCCATAGGATTGCATGGGAATGCGTTTAAGTGTTTACGCTGTGGCAAAAACGTATAAAGAAAGCAACGTGGGCACACAGCCTAAAACTCAGTTGCTTTTGACCTTTTTTTTTTTTTTTTTTTATACCCCGGAGATTATTTAGTAATTTTTAAAATGGAACAACCCTTTTAATTATCTACTTTTATGAACAAATCTGGGCATGTGGAGCTGGAATTTTTTTTTTTACTATTATATTTTTGCTATAAATAACATTATAGATATATTATTCATTCTGCATTTAAAAGTCCAAGGTTTTTTTAAAGGTTCATGAGCATTTTTTGTGGCGCGTTTAACTAAAGCATATATGCTTTTTTATGTTTGACTCCATCACTAAAAATGGCAAATGTATTGTAATTCACTTACATAAATGCATTGCAGACATGCACACTGTACTTATTTATATAGTGTATAGGTGTGCATTTGTATATACATTTAGGCTGGGTTCACACTGCGTTGTGTGAACCCGTTTAACGGACTACGTTACACCGCGGCATAACGCGGTGTAGCGCAGTCCGTTAACGCCACCATTACTTGCAATGGCGAACGCATCGCTAGCGCACGCCCACAATGGGCGTGCGCTAGCGATGTGCCGTCATTGAGTGACGGACCCGAGACGCGGGCTGCAGCATTTCCAGGTCCGTCACTAGTAGCGCACTGCTAGCGCAGATGGAGCTAACCGATGCTCCATCTGCGCTAGCGCAGTGCCAAAGTCGGCACTTGCGTTAGTGCAGTCCATTTAACGGATTTGTTGAACGGACTGCACAACGCAAGTGTGAACCTAGCCTTAGGGTATGTGCACACGTTGCGGATTGGCCTGTGGAATTTTCCACACAGAATCTGCATCTCTTGGCAGAAAATGCAGGCCAAAATGCTTGCGAATTTCATGCAGAATTGATGCGGATTTGTTGCGGATTGTCATGCGTTTTTTGATGTGCGGATTTGCCTTACTCAGTGTATAGTCAAGGGGTGCAGAAACATTGCGTTTCTGCACAAAGAATTGACATGCTGTGGAAAAAAACCTGCAGCGATTCCGCAAGTTTTTTCCACAGCATGTGTACAGCGGTTTTGTATTTCCCATTGATTAGCAATGTGTCAGGCCATGTGCACACGCTGCGGATTCCGTTGTGGAATTTTACGCTGCGGATTTGACTAAATCCGCAGTGCATAAAGTACTGCGAATTTATCGCGGTTTTTTGTGCGGTTTCCATTGCGGTTTTAGACACCTGCAGATTTTTTACATGGAACAGGTGCCAAACCGCTGCGGATTCCGCACAAAGAATAGACATGCTGCGGAAAATAAACCGCAGCGTTTCTGCGGGGATTTTTTTCCGCAGCATGTGCACAGCGGTTTTTGTTTTCCATAGGTTAACATTGTACCGTACACCGCATGGAAGACAGCTGCGGATCCGCTGCGTCAAAACCACTGCGGATCCGCAGCAAAAACCGCAACGTGTGCACATACCCTCAATGTGTGCACAACGCACTGCGGATTTGAGGCAATTCCGTGCATCCAAAAACGCTGCGGAAACGCATCAAAATCAGCAATGTGTGCACAGAGCCTTATACACACACAAAAATAATATAGATGGATCTCGGGCAGCAAGCGCTGTGTAGATGGGGATCTCCTGTCACCATCACAGAAACTAGAAAGCAGAAAGGGTAGAGGGGGCAGGGAGAGCGCAGATGTATGGGGCAAACAGGACAAACAGCTTTTGTTGGGGTGGAGGACAGAACAAGGTCAGGATAGAGACATAAATAGGAAGCTCCAGTACTCACTTCAGGTCAGCACTGTGTTCCTCTGGAGCTCCCCTCCCCCTCCTGACCGTGCCGACAGCAGAGCTTAGAGCTTGTCTGACAGGCTGCAGCAGTATGGGGGGGAGAGGCCATCTTCCATTCAGGTCATTAAGAACTTTCTTCAGCAGTGGCTGCACAGCTCTCCTGGCCCCATGCTCCAGCAGCCTGACCCGACCCGTGCTGGTGGGCGGGGCTTACTGCTGTGAGGCTCCAGCAGCATCTTAGGTAGTGTAGCTCAGGGAAATGGCTGTGTGCTGAGCCTCCCTCCCCCCATCCTAGCCAGAGACTCGGGGGAGGGAGGGAGAGAGAGAAGGTAGAGATCCTGCCCGCACACTGTTCTCCCCACCCTATGTTATACTAGGCAATGCAGGAGGCTCCTGCCAGGAGCTCAGTGGGGAGGGGCGGGGCTTAACTCATGCGTGCAGAGCAGGGATACTGAGAAGAGAGAGATTATCGGAGTCAGGGGCCCACCGGGGGATCCTCCGGTTTTCCGGTGGGCCAGTCCGAGCCTGACTATGCTACATGTGCCTGACAAATTATGATTTTTCAGCAGGCAGCAGGCCTCAGTCTGACAGAACACACTGTATTTTTTTTTTGTGGTGAATTTTTGGGAAAAAAAAATGCAACTAGGTATATAGTAAAGAAGGACAAAAGGCAGGGAGCCAGCACACCGAGGAAATGCAGGAAGCACGGATCTCCGTCCTGACGTGACGTAAAGAATATCCAAAAAACGAAAAGATGATCTAGCTTCCATATAAAAGTTTAATCCGACATATTAAAATAAGGAGACGACTCCTGGAACGGCATCATACACATATTAAGGCGAGCGACGCGTTTCGACCAAGCGGTCTTTATCACAGCTGATCTGCTAAATGACATATCCGGTATATATACAATATAGCACCAATCAAATGCTAGAAAAATGTCATGTGATACATAGGAAAAAAAAAATTCACAAAAAAATAGAACTAATATAGGCAATAAACCATATGTGTGTCTACATTTTAGTCCACAGTTCAATAAAATCAAAACTATTATTAATAAAGCTTTGCCCATTTTATTTGAAGATCCCACTCTTGCTCAGATTCTGTCTAAGGGATGCAATATAGTAGCCAGAAAAGCGCCTACCTTAGGCAACATAATATCTCCTAATCACTTTTCTTCTGAACATTCAACTAATACTTGGTTGCATTGTATAGGTTGTTACAAATGTAATGTAACTAATTGCACTACGTGCAGACATCTTACCACCGTCAAGTTTTTTGGTACCGGAGGAAATAAAAATCAATACAAAATTCAAACATTTATAAACTGTAATACACGATTTGTAGTCTACAAAATTGATTGTACGATTTGTGACAAATCATATATCGGGTGTACTACTCGGAAATTAAAAAACCGCATATCGGAACACTTGTATGACATCAAATGCACTACAAATAATAGTCGCACCATTTCCTCGGTGGCGAGGCATTTTATTGATTTTCATTCACGCAATACAGCTTCTTTAAAAGTAATAGGTATTGAGAAAATTAAAAAACCTCCGCGCGGTGGGGATATTCACAGAGCGTTACTTACCAGAGAAGCGTTCTGGATCTTTAATCTAGGTACAAGGTTTCCAGGTGGTTTGAACAAACGAAATGAACTAATGTTTCATTACTAGCAATGTCCCTCCATCTGTATTTCTTCATTTTCTTTATGTCTTTATTTTTATTGATTGTGCATTGTTTATTGTTCATCATCTATTGTATATATCCTTCTGCACATTATTGTTTTGAATTTATTGGGTACATTTGTGAATTATTTTTTTTTCCTATGTATCACATGACATTTTTCTAGCATTTGATTGGTGCTATATTGTATATATACCGGATATGTCATTTAGCAGATCAGCTGTGATAAAGACCGCTTGGTCGAAACGCGTCGCTCGCCTTACTGACCCGTAGAAGCGCAAGCACAGCGCGAAACGGCCGTCGTCTCCACTCCCCCCTGCTCACCTGAGCTTCGGCTCCATCGGTAGCCCGACCTTGAATTTTTAGATGTCACATTAATAAAGTAAGCGATTATTGCACAATAAGAAGACTAGTGAGTGCCCTCGTTATTCCTTTTTCTTTTTGGACTTACTAAGTGTATGATGCCGTCCCAGGAGTCGTCTCCTTATTTTAATATGTTGGATTAAACTTTTATATTTTATTTGGAAGCTGGATCATCTTTTCGTTTTTTGGATATAGTAAAGAAGCTGCTGCAGCAGCAGCAGCAGCAGACAGTTATGGAGCTTTGGGAGGGATGCAGTGGGAGCAATGTACGCACATACAGTGCCTGCAGGCCTTGCACTGATGTGGATATGCTGTGCCCTGCCTACCTATCGCTGCAATATTGGGACCCACGAATTAGCCCTAAAATGGACTGTTGGTTTCTCAGGAGTTGTGGATTTAAGAGTTACAGACCTACACCAACTATAAAAATCACGATTCTGTCCCTATCTCGGCAGCAGCTCTCTCTGCTCTCGCTGAATCCGGAGCAGAATGCGGCGAGCCGGGCGGCGCCAGGTCTCTTATACTCGGGATGATGCTGTGCGGTCAAGCCAATCACTGCACGACCACAACAAAGATGGCTGCGGCGTTTTCATGGCCTGGCAGACAATCCCTACACAGTGATTGGGTCTCTAAAGTCCGCCAAAAATGCTGGGTGGAGACACCAGTTACCGCCGAATAATCCCAGAAATGCTCGGTGCTCGCCGAGTACACCGAGCATAGTGATACTCGGGTGAGTAACGAGTAGTGGCGAGCACGTTCGCTCATCACTAGTGATAAATAGATATTTGGTTTCTCAAAAACATAATCCTCGTAAATATAGATCCTGCCATCGAGCGTTCTGAAACTTCAGCACATTTGGGTACCAGATCACTTTATTTTGTTGCCTTAGGCTAAATCAAGAAAAGGTAGAAAACCTTTGTATACCAAAGTGTTTTTCAAGAAGCCGTGTGTATAGGAGCTACCTTGCAAACATCTTGGGAATTTAGTCCCAAACCATTCAGACAGAATGCAATGAGGTATGAAAACTAGAACATAAACCTCTCGATGACTTCAAGGGAATGACAAATTGGATAGAGGTGCATTCATTCCATATAAATTCATACATAATTCACAAAAACACTACAGAAATTTCATAAATAACAATTTGATACAGCAGATAATAAAAAGCACTCCTTCTGCATGACCCCTTAGAGAGATGCTTGTTCCAATATGGTGAAATAAATTATTAAATTATTTCCTTTCCAAGGTAATGATTTTAGCTATGAATTTAAATATAAAACTTGTAAAAGATGCAATGTGACTATAAGGTAGGGGAGGGCAATTTATTTTCCCATGGTCCACAGGAGAAACTGTAGCTGTTGTGGAGGGCTGATCCACAGGCCAAAATTAATTTTGCTCAAAATTATTATTATTATTATTTGACATAATTTTTTTTTGCATAATGGGAGAATTATTTTGGCTGGTTATCAAAAATAAAGGGGTCCCAATGTCATTTTTTTTAATTATTTAAAGAAATTATTTAAAGAACGGAGTGTGGTCCCCCCATTTTTGACAACCAACCATGCTAAAGCAGACAGCAGGGGCTAGTATTCTCAGATTGGGAATAGGCCATGGATATAGGCCCCCAGCCTAAAAATAGCAGCCCACAGTTACCCCAGAAAAGGCTCATCTATATGCCAATTCTGGCACTTTTTCCACTTGGTGTGGTGTCAAGTGGGGTAATATTTGTGGGGTTAATGTTAGCTTTGTAATGTCAGCTGACATCAAGCCCACAGGTTAGTAATGGAAAGGAGTCTATAAGACTCCCCCATTTCTGACTCCATAGTCATAATGTAATAAAGACACAGACATAATAAAAATCCTTTATTTGAAATAAAAATCCCCGACCCTATTTAACTCATTTATTGACAAAAATAAAATAAAAAAATATATATTTCTCACCTGTCAGACGATAATCCATATGTCCCACAATGTTCTCCAACTCTGCTACATCTGGATTTCATGACTAAGCAGTGGCATGATGCGACCGCTCAGCCGTGAATCCATGATACGCTGAGTTGAGCCTGAGAACTCATCTGTAGTGCTGAGCGGTGATGTCCAGATGTCAATAAAGTGAGCAGAGTTCATAGTCGATGAACTACAGTGACCTCACTGACGTCAGCGCTGGCTTTCAGCAAGACCAGATGTGCAATAACAGCGTGGGAACAGCAGCATTCTAACAGGTAGTAATAAGCTTAACGCCGATCAGAGGTGGTGTTTCTTGTGCTATCACACACATGACAGAGTGAGAAACACCGGATCTTCGGGCTGCAGAATCCGAAAACTAGGTGTTCAGTATGGATCCCGAACTTTATCATTCGGGTTCGCCCATTCCTAGTTACAAAATGCTGAAAACAACCAGAGTGGTGCTGAGAACAGAAGAAGACTGTGGTTAGTAGGTATATGACTAACGACAGGGAACTTAGATTAACGACACCACTCCAGTGCTGAAATGTAAAAAAAAAAAAGACAGTAGAGATGCTCTAATACAGTGTGGACCTGGACTTGCTTTCTAAATTATGTGCATTGGTGATTGGCATAAATGGAGATGGCCCCATTGCACATGGGGTCTCCTTATGTGAAAGGTAGAGTTGTAAACGTTGCAGTTGAGTATGAGCCAGAGTGTGCTGTAGAAGTGTGTCTGATGACTTAGAGACAGCAGTGACAACCTGGGAACCTGGCGGTTGTGATGTGATAGGAAGGGAGATTGAGTCACCCTATCTGATGCCAAGTATGAGACCTACATAGCGTGGAGTGGAGGCATGGCATGTGATACCAGATGTTGTATGGACTCACTTGCTCAGTTGATACAGTACAAAGTAATTTACTTAATGTCATAGAGAAAATAAAATCCATAAGACATCTCCAGAGAAGGCAGAAGACCTGACCCTTCAACCTCCATTGAAGTTAAGGTACCTTCACACTCAGCGACGCTGCAGCGATATAGACAATGAGCCGACCTAAACTCGATTGCTGGAGCGTCGCTGTTTAGGTCGCTGTAGAGACGTCAAACACAACAACTCCCGAACGATGCAAGAGCGATCCAGTGACGTAATAGCGACTCACTTATCGTTCTCGCTGGTTGTTAGCTCCATGTCAAACAGCTGGGGTGTAACGATCCGACAGACTGCAGTGTAGCCAGATAGGCGTGTTTCTCCACAGGGAGACACCCAGGATGTGACGTCCCGGCGTCCCGGAATATAAACCGCGACTCTACAGCGATTGATTCCATATTGTTTGAGAGCTGCGTCTTCACGTTCTTCTGCCTTTCCAGCGTCCTGTCCGGAACGATCCTCCGCCAGCTACGATCCTCTTCTACCGTGAACGTTCTGTCCGGAACGCCGTACTCAGTTTACTGCAGGCGTCTTCATCGGTTCTTTTCTTGCTCATCAACGGTATGAAATATCTTTGAGTTGTTGTTTGTTTCTTCTGTGAATAGTTATGGCTATGCAGCAATGCTTATCTACGTACACGGTATAATGATGTATAAAACATCTCTGGCAGCCATCTTGTGCATCTGGCAAGCGGACGCACAAGATGGAGGCACTTTAGGATGCGGTTAGCAAACTCTTTTGCGCTGGCTGCCATTTTGTGCGCACACTATATGGAAAGGTAAACCAACTCTTTTGTGTCTGCCTTGGCTGTGCTGGCCCTGACCTGCTCCGCTAGTAAATTAAAACAGCATACAACTTAACGGTAATAAGAAAAAAAAATTTGTTTGTGAAAAACTGTGAATTTTAATTTTTTTTTTTTTAACAAATAACAAACAAAATTACAAACAATAAGAGAAAAAACAAAAAAATTATATCCTCCCACGCCTCCCACGGCCCAACAGGTGTCGCAGCGTGCGGCCCTGCTGCTTGACTTGCTCCCGCAGGTGCGCTGCTGTCAGCTCCAGGCGCTGTTGTTTTGCCAGCAGCTCTCTCACGGTGGGCGGTTCTGTGGATAGAAAAGGTTGGAGAACGGACGGTGATTACACTGCAAATACGGCATGTGTGAACATGCCCTGAGATTTACTACACACTCAATTTGGTCCTGTCCCAGAGGGCGAGAACGTTTTTTTTTTTTGTCATTTTGTCGTTGTCAAATGTGACATCCCAACGATAACCCCTCCCACTGTCTGTATACTTACGGAGAAGGGACGCCTATTGGTCATCCCCAGAGTAAGAGCTGCTGACCACCCATCCCCTCGCTCGGGCCACAGCTGCCGCAGCTAAAAGTAAGCAAATACATATCTGGTTTACAATTGAACACGCTGTGGGGAAGCGCTCGCAGTTCTGGTCACTTACGAATGCTCGCCTCTGGGTAGAATGCCGCCGACCCGGGGGAGGAAGATGGGTGGCGGAAGGGCGGTGTTGTGGCCTGCGGTGGGGTGCTAATGCTCCTGGTCCTTACTGCGTCTGTAATGTATACAATATTTCAGTTCCCCTCTTATGTCCCGTATGCAGTAATAAAATTGCAATGACTGATGGTTAACTTACGTGACGTCCCGCGATGTGGGCTGCCGCTGTTGTCGGACGAAGTGCTGCTGGCAATGGCAGGTGGCTGTTGTCGGCGCCGTCTCTCTACACAAAAATTAAAGAACCGCAATATTTAGACACCAAAAGCACAGGGCTCCAGACAAAAAAAATACCTAGGCGCCATTGGCGGAAAAAGTTTTGAGCCAATTGAAATTTGACTGCATCTGTAATGTATACAATATTTCAGCTCCCCTCTAAAGTCCCGTATGCAGTAATAACATTGCAATGAATGATGGTTAACATATGTGACGTCCCAGGCTGTGGGCTGCTGCTGGTGGCGGATGAACCGCTGGCTGGTGCTGGTGGTGCCCTTTGCCGTCGCCGTCTCTCTACACAAACATTAAAGAACCGCAATGTTTAGACAGCAAAAGTACAGGGCTCCATACTAAAAAAAATTAAATACCTAGGCCATTGGCGGCAAGGAGTGAAATGAAATTTTGAGAAGCCAAATGTACATACTGTATATAGAAAATAGAGATCACACTTCCCAGTGATGCTATACTCTGCATTGTCTGGGGGCTCTGGTGTTCAATGGTCTGCCTGGCCTGGGACACGTATTATTGCATCACTAGGAAGCACCTCACGGCAGCGCGCGTCTCCTGATTCCCCCCTCCTGGCAGTGCGCGCTGGGTGCCAACCTCCTCCTAAAATGATTTCTGGACAATCTAGATAAAAATTTCGGACATCCAAAAACTTTAAATATGGGGGTGGAGATTCTGGAACCCCTGACCTGACCATTTTTTCACGGACACCGCATTTTCCTCTCGGACAATACGGACATGAGAAAAAAGTGGCATGTTTTTCCAGGAATTCCAGGACAAGTTGGCAACCACGAGCGCGAGTCTCTCAATTCCCCCCTCCCGGCAGCGTGCGTCTCCCAATTTCCCCATACTGGTACTTGCCTCGCCTTGGCTCCGCCCGCAACTCTGCCAGAAGCTGTGGGTTCTTGTAGCGGAGGTCAGCCCACTTTTTCCACAGCTGCAGCGCACTGCAGCAGATGCCGAACCTCCTATCCATCATGTGCCCAATGCGGCGCAGCACCTCCTGCTTGTGGAGGTTCGGGTGGGCAGGTCGAGTCTCCAGGCCCTCGTAGCCCAGGGCATCCATTTGGCTCACTAAAAAACGGAGCTCGGTCTGCCCCAGAGGAGCAGATTGCTGTCTCGCCGCCATTTTTGCTCGAAAGACGCTGCACGGCACCGCCTAACCACGCCCAGAGGAGGTCCTTGACTCAGCCGTGCTGCCATGCGATCCGCATCGCTATAGCGTCTCCGTTTATGCACAGCATCGCGGTTGTGGCACCGGTATACACAGCGTCACGGTTGTGGCGCCGGCTCCAGAAATCCCTCTTTGGCGTTCCCGGTTTCAAGCCGCAGCGCTCATCGTCCTGGTTTCAGTGTTTCAGTGGCTTGTACACTGATGGGTATCTATGGGGTACGGCTGTTGCGTCAACGCTGCTTATTAGCCCTGCGTATATAATGTACCTTTAAGCTAACGTTAACATTTGTGTTGAGCGCTGCAGCGTCGGCGACGCAACGCACAACACAAATGTAAACGCATGCACAACAGCGTTTTGTGACGCATGCATTCACTTTTGCATGGTTTTTGGCGCAGAAAAAACTGCATCATGCAGCGTCCTCTGCGCCCTGACGCATGCATCACAAAACGCTAAGGCAACGCATGTCCATGCGGCCCCCATGTTAAATATAGGTGCGCATGACGCATGCATCGCCGCGGCTGAGCCCAACGCAACGCTAATGTGAACGTAGCCTTATAAGCGGCAAAAACACGATGTGTGAACGCTACATTACAGTATTGGATGTCTGGTGTCAGTTTAGCAAATCATAAGTACTAATTTTTATTTTTTTTTGCTTTTTCAGGTTGCCATGTCTCTTTCAGATGTACCTGTGATTGTAGCGGCTGCGTTGTTGGTAGAAGCTCACCGCCAGCTGGAGGCTCACGCGCGGAACACTCGTGCTAAGCGACAGCGCCGCATGTGGACCAGACAGTGGCTGCAGAAGAGGAATCAATTGTACCATATGGGCCTAATAAGGGAACTGCAGGATAACAACCCACATGATTTCAGGAACTACCTGCGAATGTCGGAGGATTCCTTTAATGTCCTACTTGCTGCTGTGGAACCTTATATCAGGCGGCAAAATACCAGGATGCGAGCTTCTGTCCCTGTGGATGAGAGACTGGCTGTCACGCTGCGGTTCCTGGCGACTGGCAGGTCTATGCAAGACTTGCATTACTGCGCAGCTATTTCCCGATCCCTGCTCAGCGTCATCATCCCAGAGACATGTAAAGCAATTATCTCAGCTTTACACCGCACTTACATGCCTTTCCCGGAGACCCCGGATGATTGGAAACAGATTTCCCATGGATTTCAGCAGCAATGGCAGTTCCCTAATTGCGGTGGGGCCTTGGATGGGAAACATGACCGCATCACCCAACCACCACACTTCGGCTAATTTTTTTACAATTATAAGGGTTATTTCAGCGTTATTCTCATGACTCTCGTTAATGCAAACTATGAATTTATAAGTGTGGCTGTAGGGATGAACAGGAGAGTTTCTGATGGCGGAGTTTTGGAGCACACCGATTTTGGGGACCGCTTGAAAGAAAACAAACTGGCCTTGCCGCCCAACAGCGACACAACAGAAAACATTAACTTTCTGTTTGTATGAGATGAGGCGTTCCCACTGCATCCCAACCTTCTGAAGCCATTCTCCCAGAAAACTCTGACACCGGAGCGACGCATTTTTAATTACAGACTTTCCAGAGCTAGACGCGTTGTGGAGAATGCTTTTGGAATTATGGCAAACCGATTTCGAGTTTTCCACACTGCACTCAACATGAAACTCTCATCTATTGACTCTGTGGTGCTTGCTTGTTGCGTCCTCCACAACTTTCTACGCCACCGTGATGCCAGTGCATACAGCCCTCCACAATATGTTGACTCTGTTGACCCTGCAAACGGAGATGTAACCTAGGGCGAATGGCATCTAGACGAGCACAGGGTTTCAGGCTTGGAAAGTCTTGGATCCGGAAGGAACTATGATGATGCGACGATTTGCAGGGAGAAGTACTGTGACTTTTTCAATGGGCCAGGGGCTGTCCCATAGCAGCATCAACAGCAGTATGAATAATCAGGATCACTTTGCACTCAATACAAGTAGGTGCTTAGGAGGAAAAAAATAAAGTCAATAGAATAGAACAACCTCCAGCACACATAAAAAAGGTGAGAAAAGTCTTGTCTTCAATTCACAATGATGCAATTTTATTCATTAATTCTGGGGGTTCACAGCCATGAAACAAAGTATAATGAGAGATTTTCCCAACGTTTCGACCGTAAAAAGGTCTTTATCAAGGGTACAATCTTTAGTGGTGAACAATATAAGAAACGGGGAGGAGCAGCACATGACAGAATGGGGGTGCAGGATGGGAGCAGCACATGACAGAATGGGGGCGCAGGATGGGAGCAGCACATGACAGAATGGGGGCGCAGGATGGGTGCAGCTCATGACAGGATGGGGGCGCAGGATGGACCAGCTCATGACAGGATGGGGACGCAGGATGGAGCAACACATGACATGATAGGGACGCAGGATGGAGCAGCACATGACAGGATGGAGACCGTATACCAATATAAATGCTCGCCACCCGGGCGTAGAACAGGTTCAATAGCTAGTAAAGATATATCTATTTATGTACATTCTCTAGTTCTGTATCAAACATATCAATAAATATATCTATCTATGCACATACTCTACTTCTGTATTAAACATATGAATCCTGGGAGTCCGCAGCATCCTCTGCCCTAGCGCTTTCCTGATTTTCATATATATATATATATATATATATATATATATATATATACTAGCTGGTGACCCGATTGTAATGCATCGGGTATTCTAGAATATGCATGTCCACGTGGTATATTGCCCATCCATGTAGCATATTGCCCAGCCACGTAGTATATTGCCGAGCGACGTAGTTTATTGCCCAGCCACAGAGACACGTAGTATAGAGACTTAGAAAATAAATATTTTTTTATCATTTTTGACATGACATATTTTTACTGTTGATGCTGCATAGGGGATTACGGAGTAGGGGAGGGAGTAATCGGGCTTGTTTATTAACATATAAATATATTTATATACTCACCTTCAGAAGTCCCGTTGAAGTCCTGCTATACTCACCCTCCGCCGCCTTTCCTTGGGACCGTAAGCTGCCACTTGCAATGGTGCAATGGAGCAGTCCCGGGAGTGGGAAAGGCGATGGAGGGTGAGTATAGCAGGTGTAATAGCTGGTTTTTTTTTTGTTTTTGTTTTTTTTATTGACATGACATTTTTACTGTTGATGCTGCATAGGGGATTACGGAGTAGGGGAGGGAGTGATCGGACTTGTTTATTAACATATAAATATATTTATATACTCACCTTCCGAAGTCCCGTTGAAGTCCTGCTATACTCACCCTCCGCCGCCTTTCCCTGGCTGGGACCGTTAAGCTGCCGCTTGCAATGGAGCGATCCCGGGAGCAGGAAAGGCGACGGAGGGTGAGTATAGCAGGTGTAATAGAAGGTTTTTTTGGGGGGGGTTTATTGACATGACATTTTTACTGTTGATGCTGCATAGGCATAGGGGATTACGGAGCGGGCGCCGGGCAGTGAGTGCAGGGGAGTAGGCATAGGGGATTACGGAGTTTATGAAACAGAAATCTCTATTGTTTTCAAGACAAGAACCCTACAGATGTTGATAGTAGGTGTCCATCTCGCTGTACTGGTGTGTGGCCGTAGGAGGTCCTTGTGAAAAATCACCAAAAGAAGGCGGTTCAGGTGGTGTCCGGAACTGCGAATGATGTGGGCCAGGTCTGCGGACAGGAGTGCTGTGCATGGGCTCCTGGTGGTGTCCCCAATAAAACTGGCCACTGGGCTGACGGTCGCCGATGGTCACCGTTGATGTGTCGCTCAGTTTTCCAGCGGCTGCCGCGTTCAAAACGTCAAACATTAATCTCTCCGCGTGTGTTCGCTGGGTAACGTCCAATCGGTTTAACCGTCCCGCAACCAAGGATGGGAATCCGGTGAGCTGGGTTGTGGCATGCTGGGTCAAGATGTTATTGGCCAGTGCCAGGAGATCCACAGGTGTGCCCGCAGTCGCCTTTCTTTTGCGAGATGGCCGCTGTGGATGTGTCTGCTCCTCGAGACACGGGCTTATGGAGGACTGAGGGATCTGGTCATCGTTCCCTTCCGGTGTTTCCACCTGCGAGTACAGGAAAAATAAAAATAAAAAGTCAATAACATAGAAAACAAATCAGCCCTAGAGAGCCCCCACCTCCCCAACACCTCTATTCCCGTCCATGGGAAGCTATGAGGAACAGTTATCTAGGTAGCAAACCACAGGGGTTACAGAGCTTACAGAGCTGGGCTGAACTACTTTGGCCGGCTATACTGTACGAATGTGCGGAAGACACAATATATAAATGTATTTATCTTTATGTTATAGACTTTTGAAATAAGACAGCATTTAAAGGAGGGGAAGGACTGTTTGGACATACTTATCTGAACAGGAAATGGCAACTGTTATTATCTGGGGGATTAAACATGAAAAACGTGAATCATTATTATTGGAAACCGTGCAGTCTCATAAACATACAAGACACACGGCATGCTACAAGAAGGGAAGCTAGGGGGTACTTACATGCTCGTCAGGAGACTCGGGCAGGATCTCTTCAGCAGATGGCGCACAAAGGCTTGTGACAGTCTGGCACAGGCGAGGGATTTCCTGGTCACAAGTGAATGCCAGCAGGTCATAGTTCCACAACTTGGGCACATAGACGTCGTCAGTTCCGGCCCCAGACTTCAGCGACTTTTCCACCTTGTTAACTTCTTTTTTGTACACTGTGCGGAGAGCCTGAATCTTCTTCCGCACAATGTTTTCATCCACCGTCTCAGTGGGATGATGCTCCTTGTAGATGGCCACCAGCTTCTTATACGCTGCTTTCTTTTTGTAGCGGTTGCTGTAATCCGCCGACTTTATCTTCCACAAGCAGGGCAGGGAGTGGTACATTTCGATGAGTGCCCGAACACAGTCCTGGTTATTGGCAGACATCTGGAAAAAAGAAAGAAAAAGTTAAGTAACAGCAAGCAAGAAAGTGATGGGCCGTGTGCTGTTCCTATTGTTAGCAGCCATTTCTTGTATGGGATGGGCCGTGGGCTATTTCCTATTGTTAGCCGCCATTTTGTGGATGGGATGGGATGGGCCGTATGCTTTTTTCTATTGTTAGCTGCCATTTTGTGGATGGAATGGGCCGTGGGCTATTTCCTATTGTTAGCTGCCATTTTGTGGATGGGATGGGCCGTGTGCTTTTTCCTATTGTTAGCCGCCATTTTGTGGATGGGATGGGCCGTGTTCTTTTTCCTATTGTTAGCAGCCATTTTGTGGGTTGTAAATGTGTTAATTCTAATGGTGCTATTTTGTGGATGGCAAATGTTAATTTGGCGGTGGCCATTTTGTTGGTGAACATCTTAACATCTTAACACACCACATCACCAAATCCTTGTTACCCAGTAATGACCACTAACGGCCAATACTGCAGCGCAAAAGCGTATTTGTTTACAAACTTGCAAGCTCAAACAGATCTCTGCAGAGATGTAGTATACATCACTCTACAATACACTTTCCATAAAGCAATAGCTAAAAAAGGGCTGCCAGCCAGCGTAAAAACGTATTGGTTTACCTTTCCATATAGTGAAAGCACAAAGTGGCTGCCAGCCAGCGCAAAAGCGTATTTGTTAACAAACTTGCAAGCTCAAACAAATCACTGCAGAGATGTAGTATACATCACTTTACAATACACATAAATTAGCATTGCTGCATGGCAGATAAGTAACAGCACAAAGATATACTTACCGTTGATGAGCTAATAGAGAACGATGCTGAGTTCAAGATCTCCAAACAGGTCGCTCACAAGAGGCTAGAGAATGAAGACGATGCAGAGTTCTTGATTTCCAACCAAGACGCTCACGAGATGCTGGAGAATGAACACGATGCTGAGTTCAGGATCTCCAAACAAGATGCTCACGAGAGGTTACAGAACGAAGACGGTGCAAAGATCTTGATTTCCAACCAGGACGCTCACGAGATGATGGAGAATGAACACGATGCTGTGTTCATGATTTCCAACCAAGACGCTCACGAGATGCTCGTAGATGGCGGAGTACGCACAAGTGATTGCAAAGGAGTAGAGTCGCGGTTTATATTTCAGAACGCAGCTACAGATGATCCCGCTGTGGCCTATCAGCGTTCACAGGGAGACGACGTCACAGCCACTCATTTCAGGCTATCGCGACTGAAGACGTCACTTTTTGTAATGTAAAGGTGTCTCCTTTTGTAAAGGAATGTAATGGCGTCTCCTTTTGTAATGGAATGTAACGTCATGGCGTCTCCTTTTGTAATGTAATAATGTGATGTAAAGGCGTCTCCTTTTGTAATGTAATGTATTGTAAAGACCCCCTTTATGTAATGTACACGACACCTCCCAGGCTGTCGCGACAGAGGGCGTCTCCTTTTGTAATGTAATGTAATGGGGTCTTCTTTTGTAATGTAATGTAACGTAATAGTTGGAGCGCCCCCAGACACAGGGCCACAAGTCACTCGGTACCGGTCCCTTCTCCTTCATTTCTGCGGTTGTCACGGTGGCAAGACCCGGTCGTGACCCTGCTAAGGGGCGTCCAATAAAGATGGTGGTGCGGATTGCGAGGAATTCGTGACGCCACCTGTGGTGTTTGGTCAGGGTGACCGACGCTGCTGTGGGGTCCGCTGGGGTGATGGAATGGCAGCTGGATGGTGTACCTTCCCACAGGTGAAGTATGTCCCCAGGGCTTCCCAGTAAGGTGGATGGTGATGGTGTGAGGCGCAGGCAATAACGAGGACACAGCTTTGCAGTCTCTTTACCTTTTTACTGAAGGCTTCAATATACGCAGTCCAGAGCACGTTCAACCGGGCTATCTGAGACCGGCCGGTCCGATGGGCACATCTAGAGTTTCCCTCGCAGATGGAAATCGTTGCCTACCAATAGCGCCTGTGTGTTGTAGTCCTACCCTGCTGAGCATTCGGAATAGTCCTCACAACTACTGTTCTCGTTCGTTCGTTCTCTACAGCTTTCTCTCTCTCTCGCTCGTTCTTTGGTTCCAGATGTTGCTAGTTTCTAACGTCCCCCAGATATATTTTGGCTAGGACGCCACCCGTTTGACGGGAAGGCTTGGAGGTCTTCCGGGACCCTAGAGATGCCCCTCTCCCAATGTTGCCCCCTATGTCTTCGTAGGTGTAGAAGGTAGACAGCCAACCTATAATCAACTGTCCAGCGGAATTTGAAGTAAGGCCTGAAGTCAGTTACTCCTACGGTGATCCAGCCACCGACTACGCGCCTCAGTAAGATGTTGCCTTTCTCTCTCGGCACGACTCTTAGTGGCTCTCCTTTGTGCTGATCTCGTTTACACTGTTCCACAATATTCTTCCCTTCTTGTCTCTTTCTTAGGATACCGCCGAAAGGTGTGCAGGCGCGGTTCTGTTACGTTCTGTTCTGTTCGCTAGGCACCTGCCAGGTTCCCACGCCTGACAGGGACCCCCCTGTGCCTTCTCCCTGCAACACCCCCTGCCACGGGATGTTGCCTGGTTCCAACCCAGTCAGCTTCTGACTAACTTCCTCCCCAGCCCCTAGTTTTACCAGTGTGAGGAGTGGCCCAATAAATAAAGCCTTTTTCTCCCCATAGTGGTCTGTTATGAAAGGCAATTCAGTATCACAATGGACATGGAGGTCAGAGCACATACAGTGATCTGACAATAACCCAAAATAATAGAACGAGCTCTGAGACGTGGGAACTCTGCAGACCGCAATCCCTGATCCTCTCCAAACACAACTAGAGGCAGCCGTGGATTGCGCCTAACGCTACCTATGCAACTCGGCACAGCCTGAGAAACTAACTAGCCTGAAGATAGAAAAAATAAGCCTACCTTGCCTCAGAGAAATACCCCAAAGGAAAAGGCAGCCCCCCACATATAATGACTGTGAGTAAGATGAAAAGACAAACGTAGGGATGAAATAGATTCAGCAAAGTGAGGCCCGATATTCTAGACAGAACGAGGATAGGAAAGATAACTTTGCGGTCTACACAAAACCCTAAAGAAAACCACGCAAAGGGGCAAAAAGACCCTCCGTACCGAACTAACGGCACGGAGGTACACCCTTTGCGTCCCAGAGCTTCCAGCAAAACAAATAGACATGCTGGACAGAAAAAATAGCAAAGAAGCACTTAGCTATGCAGAGCAGCAGGCCACAGGAATGATCCAGAGAAACACAAGTCCAACACTGGAACATTGACAGGAAGCATGAATCAAAGCATTAGGTGGGGTTAAGTAGAGAAGCACCTAACAACCTCACCAGATCACCTGAGGGAGGAAACTCAGAAGCAGCAGTACCAGTTTCCTCCACAAACAGAAGCTCCCAGAGAGAATCAGCCGAAGTACCACTTATGACCACAGGAGGGAGCTCTGCCACAGAATTCACAACAGTACCCCCCCTTGAGGAGGGGTCACCGAACCCTCACTAGAGCCCCCAGGCCGACCAGGATGAGCCACATGAAAGGCACGAACAAGATCGGGAGCATGGACATCAGAGGCAAAAACCCAGGAATTATCCTCCTGAGCATAACCCTTCCATTTAACCAGATACTGGAGTTTCCGTCTTGAAACACGAGAATCCAAAATCTTCTCCACAATATACTCCAATTCACCCTCCACCAAAACCGGGGCAGGAGGGTCAACAGATGGAACCATAGGTGCCACGTATCTCCGCAACAATGACCTATGGAAGACGTTATGTATGAAAAAAGAATCTGGGAGGGTCAGACGAAAAGACACAGGATTAATAACCTCAGAAATCCTATAAGGACCAATGAAACGAGGTTTAAACTTCGGAGAGGAAACCTTCATAGGAATATGACGAGAAGATAACCAAACCAGATCCCCAACACGAAGTCGGGGACCCACACGGCGTCTGCGATTAGCGAAACGTTGAGCCTTCTCCTGGGACAAGGTCAAATTGTCCACTACATGAGTCCAAATCTGCTGCAACCTGTCCACCACAGTATCCACACCAGGACAGTCCGAAGACTCAACCTGTCCTGAAAAGAAACGAGGATCGAACCCAGAATTGCAGAAAAATGGCGAAACCAAGGTAGCCGAGCTGGCCCGATTATTAAGGGCGAACTCAGCCAAAGGCAAAAAGGACACCCAGTCATCCTGATCGGCAGAAACAAAGCATCTCAGATAGGTTTCCAAGGTCTGATTGGTTCGTTCGGTCTGGCCATTAGTCTGAGGATGAAAAGCCGAGGAAAAAGACAAGTCAATGCCCATCCTACCACAAAAGGCTCGCCAAAACCTCGAAACAAACTGGGAACCTCTGTCAGAAACGATATTCTCTGGAATGCCATGCAAACGAACCACATGCTGGAAGAACAATGGCACCAAATCAGAGGAGGAAGGCAACTTGGACAAGGGTACCAGATGGACCATCTTAGAAAAGCGATCACAGACCACCCAAATGACTGACATCTTTTGAGAGACGGGAAGATCTGAAATAAAATCCATAGAGATATGTGTCCAAGGTCTCTTCGGGACCGGCAAGGGCAAAAGCAACCCACTGGCACGAGAACAGCAGGGCTTAGCCCGAGCACAAATCCCACAGGACTGCACAAAAGAACGCACATCCCGCGACAGAGACGGCCACCAAAGGGATCTAGCCACTAACTCTCTGGTACCAAAGATTCCAGGATGACCAGCCAACACCGAACAATGAACCTCAGAGATCACTTTATTTGTCCACCTATCCGGGACAAACAGTTTCTCCGCTGGACAACGATCAGGTTTATTAGCCTGAAATTTTTGCAGCACCCGCCGCAAATCAGGGGAGATGGCAGACACAATTACTCCTTCCTTGAGGATACCTGCCGGTTCAGATAAACCCGGAGAGTCGGGCACAAAACTCCTAGACAGAGCATCTGCCTTCACATTTTTAGAGCCCGGAAGGTACGAAATCACAAAGTCAAAACGGGCGAAAAACAACGACCAACGAGCCTGTCTAGGATTCAAACGCTTAGCAGACTCGAGATAAGTCAGGTTCTTATGATCAGTCAATACCACCACGCGATGCTTAGCTCCTGCAAGCCAATGACGCCACTCCTCGAATGCCCACTTCATGGCCAGCAACTCTCGGTTGCCCACATCATAATTCCGCTCAGCAGGCGAAAACTTCCTGGAAAAAAAAGCGCACGGTTTCATCACTGAACAATCAGAACCTCTCTGCGACAAAACAGCCCCTGCTCCAATCTCAGAAGCATCAACCTCGACCTGGAACGGAAGAGAAACATCAGGTTGACACAACACAGGGGCAGAAGAAAAACGACGCTTCAACTCTTGAAAAGCTTCCACAGCAGCAGAAGACCAATTGACCAAATCAGCACCCTTCTTGGTCAAATCGGTCAATGGTTTGGCAATACTAGAAAAATTGTAGATGAAGCGACGATAAAAATTAGCAAAGCCCAGGAACTTTTGCAGACTTTTCAGAGATGTCGGCTGAGTCCAATCATGGATGGCTTGGACCTTAACAGGATCCATCTCGATAGTAGAAGGGGAAAAGATGAACCCCAAAAATGAAACCTTCTGCACACCAAAGAGACACTTTGATCCCTTCACAAACAAAGAGTTAGCACGCAGGACCTGAAAAACCGTTCTGACCTGTTTCACATGAGACTCCCAATCATCCGAGAAGATCAAAATGTCATCCAAGTACACAATCAGGAATTTATCCAGGTACTCTCGGAAGATGTCATGCATAAAGGACTGAAACACTGATGGAGCATTGGCAAGTCCGAATGGCATCACTAGATACTCAAAATGACCCTCGGGCGTATTAAATGCAGTTTTCCATTCATCGCCTCGCCTGATTCGCACCAGATTATACGCACCACGAAGATCAATCTTGGTGAACCAACTAGCCCCCTTAATCCGAGCAAACAAATCAGATAACAAAGGCAAGGGGTACTGAAATTTAACAGTGATCTTATTAAGAAGGCGATAATCTATACAAGGTCTCAGCGAACCATCCTTTTTGGCTACAAAAAAGAACCCTGCTCCTAATGGCGACGATGACGGGCGAATATGCCCCTTCTCCAGGGATTCCTTCACATAACTGCGCATAGCGGTGTGCTCAGGCACGGATAAATTAAACAGTCGACCTTTTGGGAATTTACCACCAGGAATCAAATTGATAGCACAATCACAATCCCTATGCGGAGGTAGGGCATCGGACTTGGGCTCATCAAATACATCCCGGTAATCAGACAAGAACTCTGGAACCTCAGAAGGGGTGGATGACGAAATTGACAAAAATGGAACATCACCATGTACCCCCTGACAACCCCAGCTGGACACCGACATGGATTTCCAATCCAATACTGGATTATGGGCTTGTAGCCATGGCAACCCCAACACGACCACATCATGCAGATTATGCAACACCAGAAAGCGAATATCCTCCTGATGTGCAGGAGCCATGCACATGGTCAGCTGGGTCCAGTATTGAGGCTTATTCTTGGCCAAAGGCGTAGCATCAATACCTCTCAATGGAATAGGACACTGCAAGGGCTCCAAGAAAAACCCACAACGCTTAGCATATTCCAAGTCCATCAAATTCAGAGCAGCGCCTGAATCCACAAACGCCATGACGGAATACGATGACAAAGAGCAGATCAAGGTAACGGACAGAAGAAATTTTGACTGTACCGTACCAATGGTGGCAGACCTAGCGAACCGCTTAGTGCGCTTAGGACAATCAGAGATAGCATGAGTGGAATCACCACAGTAGAAACACAGCCCATTCAGACGTCTGTGTTCTTGCCGTTCAACTCTGGTCAAAGTCCTATCGCACTGCATAGGCTCAGGTTTAAGCTCAGGTAATACCGCCAAATGGTGCACAGATTTACGCTCACGCAAGCGTCGACCGATCTGAATAGCCAAAGACATAGACTCATTCAAACCAGCAGGCATAGGAAATCCCACCATGACATCCTTAAGGGCTTCAGAGAGACCCTTTCTGAACATAGCTGCCAGCGCAGATTCATTCCATTGAGTGAGCACTGACCATTTTCTAAATTTCTGGCAATATACCTCTATCTCATCCTGACCCTGACAAAGAGCCAGCAAATTCTTTTCTGCCTGATCCACTGAATTAGGCTCATCGTACAGCAATCCGAGCGCCAGGAAAAACGCATCGATATTACTCAATGCAGGATCTCCCGGCGCAAGAGAAAATGCCCAGTCCTGAGGGTCGCCGCGCAAAAAAGAAATAATAATCAAAACCTGTTGAACTGGATCACCAGAGGAACGAGGTTTCAAGGCCAGAAATAACTTACAATTATTTTTGAAACTCAGAAACTTAGTTCTATCTCCAAAAAACAAATCAGGAATAGGAATTCTTGGTTCTAACATAGATTTCTGATCAATAGTGTCTTGAATCTTTTGTACTCTTGCCGAGAGCTGATCCACAAATGAAGACAGATTCTAATGTCCATCGCTACACCTGTGTACTGAACCACCCAAATGTCTAGGGGAAAAAAAAGACAAAACACAAAGCCAAGAAAAAAAAATGGTCTCAGAACTTCTTTTTTCCCTCTATTGAGAATCATTAGTACTTTTGGCTTCCTGTACTGTTATGAAAGGCAATTCAGTATCACAATGGACATGGAGGTCAGAGCACATACAGTGATCTGACAATAACCCAAAATAATAGAACGAGCTCTGAGACGTGGGAACTCTGCAGACCGCAATCCCTGATCCTCTCCAAACACAACTAGAGGCAGCCGTGGATTGCGCCTAACGCTACCTATGCAACTCGGCACAGCCTGAGAAACTAACTAGCCTGAAGATAGAAAAAATAAGCCTACCTTGCCTCAGAGAAATACCCCAAAGGAAAAGGCAGCCCCCCACATATAATGACTGTGAGTAAGATGAAAAGACAAACGTAGGGATGAAATAGATTCAGCAAAGTGAGGCCCGATATTCTAGACAGAACGAGGATAGGAAAGATAACTTTGCGGTCTACACAAAACCCTAAAGAAAACCACGCAAAGGGGCAAAAAGACCCTCCGTACCGAACTAACGGCACGGAGGTACACCCTTGCGTCCCAGAGCTTCCAGCAAAACAAATAGACAAGCTGGACAGAAAAAATAGCAAAGAAGCACTTAGCTATGCAGAGCAGCAGGCCACAGGAATGATCCAGAGAAACACAAGTCCAACACTGGAACATTGACAGGAAGCATGAATCAAAGCATTAGGTGGGGTTAAGTAGAGAAGCACCTAACGACCTCACCAGATCACCTGAGGGAGGAAACTCAGAAGCAGCAGTACCAGTTTCCTCCACAAACGGAAGCTCCCAGAGAGAATCAGCCGAAGTACCACTTATGACCACAGGAGGGAGCTCTGCCACAGAATTCACAACAGTGGTCGGAGTGTGAAGTGTAGTGTGTTCTAGTGATACCTGGTCAGGAGAACTCCTTAGTGCCATCAGACGTACCGCTGCTCCCCTTAGTGGCAGAGCGCTATACTGCAACGACCAGGTCTCTGGGGCGCTGCACTAGCATCTCCTCTTTTTTATGTAATGTAATTTAAAGGCGTCTCCTTTTGTAATGTAATGTATTGTAAAGGCGTCTCCTTTTGTAATGTAGAACGCCTACCTGGCTAGAACGAGACACTGCTACGCCCCCTATGCTCGTTGCTGGCGTCGTTGCTTTTGATGTCAAACATGACGATACACGCTGACCTAACGACGAAATAAAGTTCTGGACTTTCAGCTCCGACCAGCGATATCACAGTGGGATCCAGATCATTGCTGCGTGTTAAACACAGCGAGATCGCTATCCAGGACGCTGCAACGTCACAGATCGTTGTCGTTCTCGTTGTAAAGTTGCTGAGTGTGACAGTACCTTAAAGTTCTGGACTTTCAGCTCCGACCAGTGATATCACAGCGGGATCCAGATCGCTGCTGCGTGTCAAACACAACGAGATCGCTATCCAGGACGCGGCAACGTCACAGATCATTGTCGTTCTCGTTGTAAAGTTGCTGAGTGTGACGGTACCTTTAGCCGTCACATTGCACATGTGATTAATTATACCCAGGAACAGAGGAACTAATTAAAACAGTGGAAGTGGAAAGAGCTAAAATTTCAACTTCCATTAAAGTAGGGGCTTTCTGCAGTGACTAGATAATTACAGCAGAGAGATTTGCTGGGAAGGAGACAACAAGGCTGAGATTTGTTAATGCAGAGGTGGAGAAGTACCTTTTCCAGGGATTAGTTTACTGTGATAAAAAAAAAAAAAAAAAATTGTTTAATTTCAGGTAGAAATTCTGTCTTAGGTGTCCAGATATGACTATTGGGGTTTGCATCGATCTCATATTTACGGGAGATATATTTTTGGCATCGTAGCAAAGGGATGAACAGAACATATTCAATCATATCACCTTATGTCCATTAGAACCCTTATAACTCAATAATGATCCAATAGATAATGCTATACATGCCATTTTTAATTTTTATCAAATGGTAAAATCGCGATAGGAAACATGATGTAAGTTCTGAGCCATTTCTATGACATCAGGTTTAGTAATATTCTTTCGTTACTCTTTTATTTTATGCAATTGCATATACTGTATTGTTTTGTTCTCAATTTGTATCATCTTTGCATATTCTTTATAAACACTGCCTACATTTCTGGATTAAATATGTAAAATTTAATAGCTCTGTTCCTCTTGCTCTGTAAACCACACCCCTCAAGCCATGCATTACCTGTAATGGGTGTCCAATCTGCCTGTACTGTATAAACGGCTGGTGGTTGCAGCTAGTAGTTCCTTTTGTTATTGTGGAGTTGGCAGTGACCGTATCGGGATATAGATAGATAGATAGATAGATAGATAGATAGATAGATAGATAGATAGATAGATAGATATTCTAAGGGTTGGAATCTGAGGTGTATATACCATACGTTCAGTGAGAGTTTCCAAATAAACGGCGTAATAGTGGAAGCAGCTGTGGCCTCTTCCATCACTCATCACTCTATTGCGTAATTGTCCTAACCATTGGAGGCAGTGGAGTTGCATTCCCCTGACAAACTGGTGTCAACGGTGGGATCTGCGATGTCATCTGTGACAAAGTGGTAACAGCGGAGAGATCAGCATGACTCCCCGGCTGCTATTTGTGACATTGATATGTACTGTACAATAACAACGGGCCGGCGCCTTTACCCAGTGAACATAAAAAAACTAGTTTGCCGCTGAACAGAGGGTCGTTTTGAATAGCTAGCATCATGTGACAGGCAAATTGCAGTCATGGCATTGGAAAATTCAGTCCATAAAAGGTTTTAATAGCCATGAGGACCTATGGAGGTTCAGAGTACTCCACCATAAAGTGATTTGTGCATCCCTGCAAGAGAAAGGGTAGACTGTGGCAGAATGATGCCTCTCAGAAACTTACAGGCTGCATGGGATACAATTGCTTTGGCATAACCTGTCCGGCGGGGGGGCTGCAATATGCACAGCTAAATGAAAGCCCCCCATGACTTTGTTGCCAAGGGGAGTGGAAACATTTAAAGGCAGTTCAGTGGGATTGGTTGAAAGGGGACAAAGGAGGGGGCGGGTGTTTAGGCTGAGGAGGGTGTGGGTATAAAGAAAAATGTGTGGTTAGGGACAGTACATGTGGCATTAGCAGGGAAAGAAGAAACCCACCCACCCTCCATTGTTTTTGTGGGGATTAGTTGATTGGTGGGGGTTGGGGCATTCGGTTTTAACGGGATTATTTTACTTCTAGGGAGTTAGTGTTAAGGCCCCTTCACACTAAGCGACGCTGCAGCGATACCGACAACGATCCGGATCGCTGCAGCGTCGTTGTTTGGTCGCTGGAGAGCTGTCACACAGACCGCTCTCCAGCGACCAACGATGCCGGTAACCAGGGTAAACATCGGGTAACTAAGCGCAGGGCCGCGCTTAGTAACCCGATGTTTACCCTGGTTACCATGCCAAAAGTAAAAAAAAAACAAAAAAAAAACAAACACTAGATACTTACCTACCGCTGTCTGTCCTCCAGCGCTGCGCTCTGCTTCTCTGCTCTCCTCCTGTACTGGCTGGGAGCCGGAAAGCAGAGCGGTGACGTCACCGCTCTGCTTTCCGGCTCACAGCCAGTGCAGGAGGAGTGCAGAGCACAGCGCTGGAGGACAGACAGCGGTAGGTAAGTATCTAGTGTTTGTTTGTTTTTTCTTTTAGCATGGTAACCAGGGTAAACATCGGGTTACTAAGCGCGGCCCTGCGCTTAGTTACCCGATGTTTACCCTGGTTACCAGTGAAGACATCGCTGGATCGGTGTCACACACGCCGATCCAGCGATGTCAGCAGGAGTCCAGCGACGAAATAAAGTTCTGGACTTTATTCAGCGACCAACGATCTCCCAGCAGGGGCCTGATCGTTGATCGCTGTCACACATAACGATTTCATTAACGATATCGTTGCTACGTCACAAAAAGCAACGATATCGTTAACAATATCGTTATGTGTGAAGGTACCTTTAGGTCATTGTCACAGTGGCTGGGGAGGGTTGGGTTCTTGGAGTTGATATTTTATGGGGTTGAACTGGCTTCGGTTTACGGGCTCTGGACGGGGTGTTTACCTTGGGAGCTTTTGGAGTTGGTTTGCCCGCAAAAAAAAGGTTACATGGTGCCCTCGAGCTGGTGGTTACGACTGAGGGTAAAGAAGGTTAGGTTAAAAAAGTTTGTGGGGGGCTTTTGCCCATGGTGTGCCAGTTTTGTTAGATCCAAGAACCCTCCCCTCAAGTTTTTTACACAATTGTATAAATAATGTTATTATGTTTGTTTTGTTAATAAATGGCCGCTGTGGCCAATTGGTGTGAACACTTTCAGAGTCAAGATGCCTAATCCCAGTAAGGACAGCACTCATTTGTCGAGATCTGCACATTAAAGGGAACCTGTCACCCCGTTTTTTGAGATTGAGCTATAAATACTGTTAAATAGGGCCTGCGCTGTGTGTTCCTATAGTGTATGTAGTGTACCCCGATTCCCCATGTATGCTGAGAAATAACTTACCAAAGTCGCCGTTTTCGCCTGTCAATCAGGCTGGTCAGGTCGGGAGGGCGTGGTGACATCGGTGGTTCTTCCTCAGCTTTACGTTGGTGGCGTAGTGGCGTAGTGGTGAACAAGCAGCGCGCGATCTGCGCTGTAATCCCTTGCATCGGTGGGGGAGGCCATCTTCCTGGGGCCGCGCGTGCGCAGATCGAGTGCTCTGCTGCACGGGGCTTCAGGAAAATGGCCGCGGGATGCCGCGCGTGCGCATTAGAGATCGCGGCGGCCATTTTCCCAAAGCCGAGATGCAAACTCGGCTTTGGGAAAATGGCCGCCGCGATCTCTAATGCGCACGCGCGGCATCCCGCGGCCATTTTCCTGAAGCCCCGTGCAGCAGAGCACTCGATCTGCGCACGCGCGGCCCCAGGAAGATGGCCGCCCCCACCGATGCAAGGGATTACAGCGCAGATCGCGCGCTGTGTCTTCACCACTACGCCACTACGCCACCAACGTAAAGCTGAGGAAGAACCACCGATGTCACCACGCCCTCCCGACCTGACCAGCCTGATTGACAGGCGAAAACGGCGACTTTGGTAAGTTATTTCTCAGCATACATAGGGAATCGGGGTACACTACATACACTATAGGAACACACAGCGCAGGCCCTATTTAACAGTATTTATAGCTCAATCTCAAAAAACGGGGTGACAGGTTCCCTTTAATAAAAGCCATTAAACTCCCAAACTCCAACATTTGTGGCATACTCTGGGAGAATACAAGTGGGCGCCACCAAGCTGGGCTGGGGTGTTCACCTATGAGAGAGACTACCATTCTGGTGGACCCCAGCAATGCTTGTACTACGCAGTCACCGTGAACAGCCAGTAAGCCACTGAGTACATTTTCCTGATCTCTATATTTTCTGCATTTCGAAAGGGGTTGTCACTGATGAAGCATTACAAGTGTATTTTCTATAAGTATTAACATTGTGCAACAAATAAAGTCAGTAATCAATTTATTTTTACCATGTTATCCATTACAGATCTGGCAGATAACTGGTTAAATAGATGTCATTAGACAAAGTAAATGTGGAAGAAACAGTAAAATAAAAGAGAATGGGTTTTGTCACCAATAACCTTTTCAATCAAAAAAGAACCAAGGTGTAAAAATTCCGTTAGAAATGATAATTATTGCAAGAATTGCCGAGGCTGGAAATCCCAGTGTAACCTATTCCGAGTTGGGCAGTGCAGCATGAAGAGCCTAGGAGGGTAGCAGAATTTACAGTCATGGCCAAAATTTTTGAGAATGACACCAAAATTATATTTTCACATGATCTGCTGCCCTCTGGTTTTTATTAGTGTTTGTCTGATGTTTATATCACATACAGAAATATAATTGCAATCATATTATGAGTACCAATAGGTTATATTGACAGTTAGAATGAGTTAATGCAGCAAGTCAATATTTGCAGTGTTGACCCTTCTTCAAGACCTCTGCAATTCTCCCTGGCATGCTCTCAATCAACTTCTGGACCAAATCCTGACTGATAGCACTCCATTCTTGCATAATCAATGCTTGCATTTTGACAGAATTTGTTGGTTTTTGTTTGTCCACCCGTCTCTTGATGATTGACAATGGGATTAAGATCTGGGGAGTTTCCAGGCCATGGACCCAAAATCTCTATGTTTTGTTCCATGAGCCATTTAGTTATCACCTTTGCTTTATGGCAAGGTGCTCCATCATGCTGGAAAAGGCATTGTTGGGCACCAAACTGCTCTTGGACGGTTGGGAGAAGTTGCTCTTGGAGGACATTCTGGTACCATTCTTTATTCATGGCTGTGTTTTTAGGCAAGACTGTGAGTGAGCCGATTCCCTTGGCTGAGAAGCAACCCCACACATGAATGGTTTCAGGATGCTTTACAGTTGGCATAAGACAAGACTGGTGGTAGCGCTCACCTCTTCTTCTCCGAATATGCTGTTTTCCAGATGTCCCAAACAATCGAAAAGGGGATTCATCAGAGAAAATGACTTTGCCCCAGTCCTCAGCAGTCCACTCCCTGTACCTTTTGCAGAATATCAGTCGGTCCCTGATGTTTTTTCTGGAGAGAAGTGGCTTCTTTGCTGCCCTCCTTGAAACCAGGCCTTGCTCAAAGAGTCTCCGCCACACAGTGCGTGCAGAAGCACTCACACCAGCCTGCTGCCATTCCTGAGCAAGCTCGGCACTGCTGGTAGTCCGATCCCGTAGCTGAAACAGTTTTAAGATCCGGTCCTGGCGCTTGCTGGTCTTTCTTGGGCGCCCTGGAGCCTTTTTGACAACAATGGAAGCTCTCTCCTTGAAGTTCTTGATGATGCGATAGATTGTTGACTGAGGTGCAATCTTTGTAGCTGCGATACTCTTCCCTGTTATGCCATTTTTGTGCAGTGCAATGATGGCTGCACGTGTTTCTTTAGAGATAACCATGGTTAACTGAAGAGAAACAATGATACCAAGCACCAGCCTCCTTTTAAAGTGTCCAGTGATGTCATTCTTACTTAATCATTCATGACTGATTGATCACCAGCCCTGTCCTCATCAACACCCACACCTGTGTTAATGGATCAATCACTAAAACGATGTTAGCTGCTCCTTGTAAGGCAGGACTGCAATGATGTTGAAATGTGTTTTGGGGGTTGAAGTTCATTTTCTGGGCAAATATTGACTTTGCAAGTACAGTAATTGCTGTTAAGCTGATCACTCTGACATTCAGGAGTATATGCAAATTGCCATTAGAAAAAATGAAGCAGTAGACTTTGGAAAAATTAATATTTGTCTCATTCTCAAAATTTTTGTCCATGACTGTACTAGCTGATGTGATATGTACAGGACAGATGCAGTTATACTGGGAATTAAAAAATGTCTTCTGTTCTCTTTTAGCATAAAAAGCTGAATGATCGTGAATTCTGGAGAGGAACTCTTTATTGCAGTACTAGACTTAATTTGCAATGGGTTATTGCTAAGAAATTATTTAAGCTGCACATGATCTTGTTGAGTCTAAAGATTATATAAATTTATAATCTGCAACACACAGGAATTATGCAATGCTAAATTAGTAATTCAGATTTTGTAAAGGCAATCTGTTAGCAGGTTCTTGATATATGATCTAAAAACAACATGATGTAGGAAAAGAGACCCTGATTCCAGTGATGTGTCACTTTATTATTATTATTATTATTATTATTGTTTATTTATATAGCACCATTAATTCCATGGTGCTCTACATAAGAAAAGGGTTACATACAGGGTTATAGATATCATTTACAGTAAACAGGTTTACAGTGACAGACTGGTACAGAGGGGAGAGGACCCTGTCCTTGCAGACTTACATTCTAGTATAGTGGGGGATAGTGGGGAAGAGACAGAAGGTAGGGGTGAGGCGGCGGCTCTGGTGACGGCGAGGCGGCGGCTCTGGCGGCAGTGGCTTGGTTATTGTGGGCTGTAGGCTTTCCTGAAGAGATGGGTTTTCAGGTTTCGTCTGAAGGATCCGAGGGTGGTGGATAATCGGATGTGTTGAGGCATGGAATTCCAGAGGATGGGGGATAGTCGGGAGAAATCTTGGAGGCGGTTGTGTGAGGAACGAATAAGTGTGGAGAAGAGTAGGAGGTCTTGGGAGGATCGAAGATTACGTGAGGGAAGATATTGGGAGATTAGTTCAGAGATATATGGAGGGGACAGGTTGTGAATGGCTTTGTAGATCAGTGTTAGTAGTTTGAACTGGATTCGTTGGGGAATTGGGAGCCAGTGGAGGGATTTGCAGAGGGGAGAAGCAGGGGAGTAGCGAGGAGAGAGGTGGACTAGCCGGGCAGCAGAGTTGATAACAGACTGGAGTGGTGCAAGAGAGTTAGCTGGGAGGCCACAGAGGAGGGTGTTGCAGTAATCAAGGCGGGAGATGATGAGAGCATGCACAAGAGTTTTGGTAGATTGTGGGCTGAGGAAGGAACGGATTCTGGCAATATTTTTTGAGTTGGAGGCGACAGGAGGTGGCAAGAGCTTGGACGTGAGGTTTGAAGGACAGGGCAGAGTCGGGAGTTACCCCGAGGCAGCGGATTTCAGGTGCGGGAGAGAGCGTGATGCCGTTTACCATAATAGATAGATCAGGTAGGGGGGATACATGAGGTGGGGGAAAGATGATGAGTTCAGTTTTATCTACATTGAGTTTTAGGAAGCGAGAGGTGAATAAGGAGGATATGGCTGACAGACACTTCGGGATTTTGGACTGCAGAGAGGTGACATCTGGGCCAGAGAGGTAGATCTGAGTGTCGTCTGCATACAGGTGGTACTGGAAGCCATGGGACTTTATGAGTCGTCCTAGGCCAAGGGTATAGATGGAAAAAAGTAGGGGCCCTAGGACAGAGCCTTGAGGGACTCCAACAGAGAGAGGGCGGGAGTGGGAAACGCTAAATGTGCGGTTGGATAGGTATGAGGCAATTCAGGATAGGGCAAGGTCTTTAGTGCCAAGGGAAGAGTGAATCTGTACCAGTAGGCAGTGATCAACGGTGTCGAAAGCAGAGGACAGGTCAAGAAGGAGGAGGATGGAGAACTGTCTGTTATCTTTGGCTGTGAACTGTGTGTCATTTACTGTATTTACTGTTTCAATACAATCAGTGTTTTATCACCAGGCGATTATAGGCCCCTTCACATTTAGCGACGCTGCAGCGATACCGACAACGATCCGGATCGCTGCAGCGTCGCTGTTTGGTCGCTGGAGAGCTGTCACACAGACCGCTCTCCAGCGACCAACGATGCCGGTAACCAGGGTAAACATCGGGTAACTAAGCGCAGGGCCGCGCTTAGTAACCCGATGTTTACCCTGGTTACCATGCTAAAAGTAAAAAAAAACAAACACTACATACTTACCTACCGCTGTCTGTCCTCCAGCGCTGTGCTCTGCTTCTCTGCTCTCCTCCTGTACTGTCTGGGAGCCGGAAAGCAGAGCGGTGACGTCACCGCTCTGCTTTCCGGCTCACAGACAGTACAGAAGGAGAGCAGAGCACAGCGCTGGAGGACAGACAGCGGTAGGTAAGTATGTAGTGTTTGTTTTTTTTTACTTTTAGCATGGTAACCAGGGTAAACATCGGGTTACTAAGCGCGGCCCTGCGCTTAGTTACCCGATGTTTACCCTGGTTACCAGTGAAGACATCGCTGGATCGGTGTCACACACGCCGATCCAGCGATGTCTCCAGGGAGTCCAGCGACGAAATAAAGTTCTGGACTTTATTCAGCGACCAACGATCTCCCAGCAGGGGCCTGATCGTTGGTCGCTGTCACACATAACGATTTCATTAACGATATCGTTGCTACGTCACAAATAGCAACGATATCGTTAACAATATCGTTATGTGTGAAGGTACCTTTAGGCTACAGGACAACTGGCCTCGTTCCTACTAGTCCATCAATGACGCAGCTTTCTCTCACTATACATTATACACAGAAATCTGTGCCGTGAGTAGTTATATCACAGCTCAAAAATTGAGCAGAGAAAACTATGAATCTATCATAACTGTTGCACCCAGTAAACTAAGTGATACATCGCTGGAATCAGGGTCTTTGTCTCTATCTCAAGCTGTTGTCAGATTGCATAGCAAAAACCTGCTGACCAGCTCCCTTTAAGGCAATGTCACCATTCTACAGATTATCCAATCAATGAAGAGAAAAAAAAGTATTACTGCACAGCCTGAATGTAACGTACTGGTAAGAACACAGTCACTTGTGGGTGTAGGGCTTCAGTAACTGGAGGTGCTCGCATACGAAAAAACAAACAATCCAGTATAAATATGAAAAAAGAAGAACTGCGGCAGCACTCACCAGATTGCGTAGATCAAACCTTTATTGAAGGTAAAAAATCCATCATGACGTGTTCACGGCTCGGGGGAGTGCGGACATAGTGGAAGTGAGCAGGGGAAGACAACAGCTGTTTCGCGCTCTACCAGCGCTTCTACAGGTCTAGCAAACTGGGAAGTGACGCCGGCTGAAGTAGGTGAGTCACAAATGGACCCTCCCACTCAAACCATGCACACCAGATCCAGTAATTGCCAGGTACACCTTTGTGAAAAGACAAACACATGACTACATCAATTACATCATGTTACAAAACACATTTACAATAAAAACAAATGTACAGAAGACACCTGAATAAAATTAGTACAACCAATAAGAGGACCAACTGATGAAAAATCATCTTTCCCTATAAAACAGTCTGGAACTAATCCAAAATAATTATAAGCATTAGAAGGGATAATAATGAACCTGAATACAAAGGACAACCTTCCTCCTGACTAGCCTAGTTTCAACGAATATTCTATGAAAATGCTGCGCAGAGACACTATGCATTTGGTAGCAGTCATTTGTGTTTGTATTTATCTGCTCACACACAAGAGGCAAACTAAACAACATGAAGCGGCCAGGAAAAACCAATCATAAGAACACCGACAGGTCAGTTCTTTCATTCAGCCCGGCAGCACCTGCTGCTTGTGTCTGTAGGATCCACCATGCTTCACGTCTCAGGAGAAGTCTATGGAGGTCACCACCTCGAGCAGGTAATTTAACCCTTTCTATCCCCGCAAAAGTGAGGACCTCAGACTTACCATCATGTGTGTTCCTAATATGGTCAATCAGCCGAGGTACCCCCTTACCTGTCCGGATAGATCTAAGGTGCTCTCTAAAGCGCACAAACATCGGGCGTTTAGTTTTTCCCACATAAAATCTCCTGCAAGGACAGAAAATGACGTAAACAACATAGTTCGTCCTGCATGAGATGAATTGTTGAACTGTGTGTTGTACTGGACCCACACTAATAGTGCGCCCAGTAATATGGCAACTGCAATAGTTGCAATGGCCGCAACGAAAATTGCCTTTAGGAGGCAATTGTTCCAACCAATTAGACCGTGTATCTGACAACCGATTATGGACCAATATATCCCTGATCCGAGTGCTCCTTCTGTTAGAGATCAAAGGACCCCCTACAGCCTTCCCCGCAAGATCTTTATCTTGTTCTAAAATGTGCCAATGCCTACGGAACGAGGCTCGTAGTGCTTGATCTAATGGGCCATACCTAAAACAAAAATTGAACCGTGGTTCATTACTTTTTTTATGAATGTGGGCTTGTGAGCCCTCTTGCACCCGGCTCCTAGCATCTTGTAACAAAGACTCCGGATAACCTCTTTCTCGGAATCTTTGGCACAATTCCTCAGACTGTTGTTCGAAACCTTCTTGTGTGCTATTTATTCTCCGTGTCCGGAGTAGTTGACTAAAGGGTAAGGCACGTTTAGTGTGGGCAGGATGATGACTGTTAAAATGCAGGAGGGCATTGGAGGCAGTTGGTTTTCGATAGATGGATGTACATAAATCCCCATCCTGAATTGTGACCGACACATCTAGAAATTCTAATTTATCTACCCCAAACACGGAGGTGAAACGCATCCCCATATTGTTGGTGACATTAAGATAATCCACAAACTCTCCAAAAACCTCCTCGGTTCCGTCCCACACCAGGAACACGTCGTCGACATAGCTTAAGAAAAGTTTTATGTGTTTCAGGAAGGCATTCCTTTCAGAGTAAACAAAATCTTCCTCAAAAACCGCCAAATATAAATTAGCGAAAGTGCACGCAACCGGGGTCCCCATGGCAGTCCCAGTGGTCTGGAGATACCAATTCTCCAAAAAAGTAAAAGCATTGTGAGTGAGGATGAAGGTTAACCCCCCACACACAAAGTCAATAAAGGCACCACTCCTATCAGTCGTGTTCAGAACACGCCTGATAGTGTCCACCCCCAGACGCTGTGGAATGCTAGTGTACAAATTGACCACATCAATGGATGCCATGGAGAACCCCGGCTGCCATGCAAAATCGCGGATATGTTTCAAAAACGAGTCAGTGTCCCTGATGTAGGACGGGACAGAGTGAAGCAAAGGATGCAAAATCCATTCTAAATATTGGGAGAGTGGTTCGGTCAGGGAACCCAGACCCGACACAATAGGTCTGCCTGGGGGTTGGGTGACTGATTTGTGTACCTTTGGGAGGTAATACCAGTACGGTTTGGTAGGGAATTGTGGAAAAAGTTTTTCAGCTTTTTTCTGGGTTATAATTCTCTTTTCAACAGATACCCTAAGAAAAGACTGTAGTTCTTTTTTGAATTTGTTAATAGGGTCGCTAGGCAATCTTTGGTAGATATCACCATCCGAGAGTTGCCGACCAGCTTCCATTAAGTATGCCTCCCTTGGTAACAAAACTGTCTTTCACCCTTGTCGGCCGGACGTATAATGGTATCGGACCAACTTGCCATCTCCTTCAATGCTGCCCTTTCTGCACCATCCAGATTATGTGGTGCTCTTTTATACACTAATGCCTCCATATCCTTCAGAACTAGAGTCTCAAACAGGTCTATCATATTGCCTGGAGATGTCTGTGGCATATATGTGGATGGAACCCCCCCTAAAAACGGGGTCGAAGTTTCAGGCAAAACTACACTAGATGGAATGACCTGCTCCCCCAAGCTCATAAGTAAAGCGGCATCCTCATGAAAATCAGCGAGTGCTTCTTCAGTAGATCCTGCAAGGAAGCCAAAAGGTCCTATTTTACACGGTTGTTCCCCTTCTAACACAGTGTTATTACTAGTACCATTAAGAAAAGCCTTATACAAATGTATTTTTCTAATGCCTTTAAATAGATCTATCCGAAATTCTGAGAAATTAAATTTCTCAGGGACACAATAATTTAAGCCTTTTGCTAATAAGTCTGATTGCGCTGGTGTTAAAACGCGGTCCGTTAAATTGATGATACATTCCTCCACTGGTATGGATACTACTGCCCCTGTCTCCAGGAGACGTTCTTTCTTTTGTACCTCCCGGTGGGAACATAATCTCTGTTTTCTCTTCCCCCGACGAGTGCGCCTCCTAAAGGGAGGGCCGTAGTTGCTGAAGCCTCTGTGGTAGATCCTTCTGTTTGTTCCAAACCCGTAGCTCCTCCTTCGCTCAGACTGGAGTCCGACTCTGTTGTTAAATAATCTTTGCGGCGATATTGATTCCGCTTTTTGTGTCTACGTCTCTTGTTGTTTGATTCACTTATATTAGAGGAAAAAGTCCGACTCTCCCTTTGTTGGTTATGCCAAGAAAAGACTTGTCCTGCATCATAGTCACTTTTATCTCTTAAGAATTTGTCTCTTTTTTTCTGCTTAATCTCCGCTTGGAGTGGAATGAGTTTCCCATCCAGTTTCTTTGTAAATGACGCCCATTGACTCTCAGTAAGTCTGCTTTTCAATTCAGACTGAGTTTTCACAATCTCTGTATTCAAAACCTCATAGTTCTGGATGTTAGATTTCAAGACTAACGCCAGTAACTCCTGAGAGCTCTTTAACATTATCTGCTCCCATTCAGATTTGAAGGTGGCATCGTGATTGAAGTGGGATATCTCCTTCCACACCCGAAGTCCTCTAGGGACCCGGTCATTGTCCACATAAGACTGCAGAGAATTGTTGGTCCAAAAAAGACGAATTTCTCTTTCAGATACCGTATATACTCGAGTATAAGCCGACCCGAGTATAAGCCGACCCCCTAATTTTGCCACAAAAAACTGGGAAAACTTATTGACTCGAGTATAAGCCTAGGGTGGAAATGCAGCATTTACCGGTGAATTTCAAAAATAAAAATAGATCATTATTTCCCCATAGCTGTGCCATACAGTGCTCTGCACCGTTCATATTTCCCCATAGCTGTGCCATATACGGTGCTCTGCACCGTTCACTGTGCCCCATAGCTGTGCCATATACGGTGCTCTGCACCGTTCACTGTGCCCCATAGATGTGCCATATACGGTGCTCTGCACCGTTCACTGTGCCCCATAGATGTGCCATATACGGTGCTCTGCACCGTTCACTGTGCCCCATAGATGTGCCATATACGGTGCCCTGCACCGTTCACTGTGCCCCATAGATGTGCCATATACGGTGCTCTGCACCGTTCACTGTGCCCCATAGATGTGCCATATACGGTGCTCTGCACCGTTCACTGTGCCCCATAGCTGTGCCATATACGGTGCTCTGCCCCGTTCACTGTGCCCCATAGATGTGCCATATACGGTGCTCTGCACCGTTCACTGTGCCCCATAGATGTGCCATATACGGTGCCCTGCACCGTTCACTGTGCCCCATAGATGTGCCATATACGGTGCTCTGCACCGTTCACTGTGCCCCATAGATGTGCCATATACGGTGCCCTGCACCGTTCACTGTGCCCCATAGATGTGCCATATACGGTGCTCTGCACCGTTCACTGTGCCCCATAGATGTGCCATATACGGTGCCCTGCACCGTTCACTGTGCCCCATAGATGTGCCATATACGGTGCTCTGCACCGTTCACTGTGCCCCATAGATGTGCCATATACGGTGCCCTGCACCGTTCACTGTGCCCCATAGATGTGCCATATACGGTGCCTTGCACCGTTCACTGTGCCCCATAGATGTGCCATATACGGTGCTCTGCACCGTTCACTGTGCCCCATAGCTGTGCCATATACGGTGCTCTGCACCGTTCACTGTGCCCCATAGATGTGCCATATACGGTGCCCTGCACCGTTCACTGTGCCCCATAGATGAGCCATATACGGTGCTCTGCACCGTTCACTGTGCCCCATAGATGTGCCATATACGGTGCTCTGCACCGTTCACTGTGCCCCATAGATGTGCCATATACGGTGCTCTGCACCGTTCACTGTGCCCCATAGATGTGCCATATACGGTGCTCTGCACCGTTCACTGTGCCCCATAGATGTGCCATATACGGTGCTCTGCACCGTTCACTGTGCCCCATAGATGTGCCATATACGGTGCCCTGCACCGTTCACTGTGCCCCATAGATGTGCCATATACGGTGCCCTGCACCGTTCACTGTGCCCCATAGATGTGCCATATACGGTGCCCTGCACCGTTCACTGTGCCCCATAGATGTGCCATATACGGTGCCCTGCACCGTTTACTGTGCCCCATAGATGTGCCATATACGGTGCCCTGCACCGTTCACTGTGCCCCATAGATGTGCCATATACGGTGCCCTGCACCGTTCACTGTGCCCCATAGATGTGCCATATACGGTGCCCTGCACCGTTCACTGTGCCCCATAGATGTGCCATATACGGTGCCCTGCACCGTTCACTGTGCCCCATAGATGTGCCATATACGGTGCCCTGCACCGTTCACTGTGCCCCATAGATGTGCCATATACGGTGCCCTGCACCGTTCACTGTGCCCCATAGATGTGCCATATACGGTGCCCTGCACCGTTCACTGTGCCCCATAGATGTGCCATATACGGTGCCCTGCACCGTTCACTGTGCCCCATAGATGTGCCATATACGGTGCTCTGCACCGTTCACTGTGCCCCATAGATGTGCCATATACGGTGCTCTGCACCGTTCACTGTGCCCCATAGATGTGCCATATACGGTGCTCTGCACCGTTCACTGTGCCCCATAGATGTGCCATATACGGTGCCCTGCACCGTTCACTGTGCCCTGCACCGTTCACTGTGCCCCATAGATGTGCCATATACGGTGCTCTGCACCGTTCACTGTGCCCCATAGATGCTCCACATAAATCTCTGCCGCCGCTGCTGCTGCTGCTGCAATAAAAAAAAAAAACACATACTCACCTCCCTTGATTGCAGCTCCCGGCGTCTCGTTCCGGCGCCTCCATCTTCCCGGCGTCTCTGCTCTGACTGATCAGGCAGAGGGCGCCGCGCACACTATATGCGTCATCGCGCCCTCTGCCTGAACAGTCAGAGCGCAGACGCCGGGAAGATGGAGGCGCCGGCCGGGAAGATGGAGCGACGCTCGGCGGCTGGAACGAGGACAGGTGAATATGCTATACTTACCTAGTCCTGGCGATCCTCGCGCTGTCCCTCTGCCTGGTCTTCGGTGCCGCAGCTTCTATCTCTATCAGCGGTCACCGGCACCGCTGATTAGAGGAATGAATAGGCGGCTCCACCCCTATGGGAGGTGGAGCCGCTTATTCATTTCTGTAATGAGCGGTCCCACGTGACCGCTGAAGAGGGGAAGAAGCTGCAGCACAGAAGACCGTGGGACGGCAGGGACAGCGCGAGGATCGCTGGGACTAGGTAAGTATGCCTCAGCGCCCTCTCCCCCTCACCTGCCGACCCTGCCACCCACCTTGACTCGAGTATAAGCCGAGAGGGGCACTTTCAGCCCAAAATTTTGGGCTGAAAATCTCGGCTTATACTCGAGTATATACGGTAAATTAATTAATTTGTATTCCAGGGCCTTGGTACTTAGCATCTGTACCTGATCCGCCTGCTCACATTCCTTAAAATAACCGGCTACATCCTCCCGGCCGGCTAGTAGACCCACACACACTGAAGAAACCTCAGGGTCCATGACACAGCAATCACTGTATATCAATGGACACACAACCCACTCAGTTCAAAACCAGGCGTGCTAGCCCAAAAACAGCATGAAAATCCAATCAATGAAGAGAAAAAAAAGTATTGCTGCACAGCCTGAATGTAACGTACTGGTAAGAACACAGTCACTTGTGGGTGTAGGGCTTCAGTAACTGGAGGTGCTCGCATACGAAAAAACAAACAATCCAGTATAAATATGAAAAAAGAAGAACTGCGGCAGCACTCACCAGATTGCGTAGATCAAACCTTTATTGAAGGTAAAAAATCCATCATGACGTGTTCACGGCTCGGGGGAGTGCGGACATAGTGGAAGTGAGCAGGGGAAGACAACAGCTGTTTCGCGCTCTACCAGCGCTTCTACAGGTCTAGCAAACTGGGAAGTGACGCCGGCTGAAGTAGGTGAGTCACAAATGGACCCTCCCACTCAAACCATGCACACCAGATCCAGTAATTGCCAGGTACACCTTTGTGAAAAGACAAACACATGACTACATCAATTACATCATGTTACAAAACATATTTACAATAAAAACAAATGTACAGAAGACACCTGAATAAAATTAGTACAACCAATAAGAGGACCAACTGATGAAAAATCATCTTTCCCTATAAAACAGTCTGGAACTAATCCAAAATAATTATAAGCATTAGAAGGGATAATAATGAACCTGAATACAAAGGACAATCTTCCTCCTGACTAGCCTAGTTTCAACGAATATTCTATGAAAATGCTGCGCAGAGACACTATGCATTTGGTAGCAGTCATTTGTGTTTGTATTTATCTGCTCACACACAAGAGGCAAACTAAACAACATGAAGCGGCCAGGAAAAAAAAAAAAAAAAAAAAAACCTTTTTCCAGCAAAGTAGCAATGTACGGCACCAATCATAAGAACACCGACAGGTCAGTTCTTTCATTCAGCCCGGCAGCACCTGCTGCTTGTGTCTGTAGGATCCACCATGCTTCACGTCTCAGGAGAAGTCTATGGAGGTCACCACCTCGAGCAGGTAATTTATCCCTTTCTATCCCCGCAAAAGTGAGGACCTCAGACTTACCATCATGTGTGTTCCTAATATGGTCAATCAGCCGAGGTACCCCCTTACCTGTCCGGATAGATCTAAGGTGCTCTCTAAAGCGCACAAACATCGGGCGTTTAGTTTTTCCCACATAAAATCTCCTGCAAGGACAGAAAATGACGTAAACAACATAGTCCGTCCTCCATGAGATGAATTGTTGAACTGTGTGTTGTACCGGACCCACACTAATAGTACGCCCAGTAATATGGCAACTGCAATAGTTGCAATGGCCGCAACGAAAATTGCCTTTAGGAGGCAATTGTTCCAACCAATTAGACCGTGTATCTGACAACCGATTATGGACCAATATATCCCTGATCCGAGTGCTCCTTCTGTTAGAGATCAAAGGACCCCCTACAGCCTTCCCCGCAAGATCTTTATCTTGTTCTAAAATGTGCCAATGCCTACGGAACGAGGCTCGTAGTGCTTGATCTAATGGGCCATACCTAAAACAAAAATTGAACCGTGGTTCATTACTTTTTTTATGAATGTGGGCTTGTGAGCCCTCTTGCACCCGGCTCCTAGCATCTTGTAACAAAGACTCCGGATAACCTCTTTCTCGGAATCTTTGGCACAATTCCTCAGACTGTTGTTCGAAACCTTCTTGTGCGCTATTTATTCTCCGTGTCCGGAGTAGTTGACTAAAGGGTAAGGCACGTTTAGTGTGGGCAGGATGATAACTATTAAAATGCAGGAGGGCATTGGAGGCAGTTGGTTTTCGATAGATGGATGTACATAAATCCCCATCCTTTGTGCCAAAGATTCCGAGAAAGAGGTTATCCGGAGTCTTTGTTACAAGATGCTAGGAGCCGGGTGCAAGAGGGCTCACAAGCCCACATTCATAAAAAAAGTAATGAACCACGGTTCAATTTTTGTTTTAGGTATGGCCCATTAGATCAAGCACTACGAGCCCTCGTTCCGTAGGCATTGGCACATTTTAGAACGAGATAAAGATCTTGCGGGGAAGGCTGTAGGGGGTCCTTTGATCTCTAACAGAAGGAGCACTCGGATCAGGGATATATTGGTCCATAATCGGTTGTCAGATACACGGGCTAATTGGTTGGAACAATTGCCTCCTAAAGGCAATTTTCGTTGCGGCCATTGCAACTATTGCAGTTGCCATATTACTGGGCGTACTATTAGTGTGGGCCCGGTACAACACACAGTTCAACAATTCATCTCATGCAGGACGGACTATGTTGTTTACGTCATTTTCTGTCCTTGCAGGAGATTTTATGTGGGAAAAACTAAACGCCTGATGTTTGTGCGCTTTAGAGAGCACCTTAGATCTATCCGGACAGGTAAGGGGGTACCTCGGCTGATTGACCATATTAGGAACACACATGATGGTAAGTCTGAGGTCCTCACTTTTGCGGGGATAGAAAGGGTTAAATTACCTGCTCGAGGTGGTGACCTCCATAGACTTCTCCTGAGACGTGAAGCATGGTGGATCCTACATACACAAGCAGCAGGTGCTGCCGGGCTGAATGAAAGAACTGACCTGTCGGTGTTCTTATGATTGGTGCCGTACATTGCTACTTTGCTGGAAAAAGGTTTTTTTTTTTTTTTTTTTTCCTGGCCGCTTCATGTTGTTTAGTTTGCCTCTTGTGTGTGAGCAGATAAATACAAACACAAATGACTGCTACCAAATGCATAGTGTCTCTGCGTAGCATTTTCATAGAATATTCGTTGAAACTAGGCTAGTCAGGAGGAAGGTTGTCCTTTGTATTCAGGTTCATTATTATCCCTTCTAATGCTTATAATTATTTTGGATTAGTTCCAGACTGTTTTATAGGGAAAGATGATTTTTCATCAGTTGGTCCTCTTATTGGTTGTACTAATTTTATTCAGGTGTCTTCTGTACATTTGTTTTTATTGTAAATGTGTTTTGTAACATGATGTAATTGATGTAGTCATGTGTTTGTCTTTTCACAAAGGTGTACCTGGCAATTACTGGATCTGGTGTGCATGGTTTGAGTGGGAGGGTCCATTTGTGACTCACCTACTTCAGCCGGCGTCACTTCCCAGTTTGCTAGACCTGTAGAAGCGCTGGTAGAGCGCGAAACAGCTGTTGTCTTCCCCTGCTCACTTCCACTATGTCCGCACTCCCCCGAGCCGTGAACACGTCATGATGGATTTTTTACCTTCAATAAAGGTTTGATCTACGCAATCTGGTGAGTGCTGCCGCAGTTCTTCTTTTTTCATATTTATACCATTCTACAGATTATTTCCAAAGCTGATCAGCTCCCCAGTGTCACATAACCATATAGTGCCCATACTCCCAGGATTGCACAATGCTATTTAGTGCCACAGGCTTCCATGTTCCTTCCACTGATTTCGGGAGGAGCGGAGTGAAACGCGCGTCGGGGCAGAGGGAATACACCTTGTGCAATAGCGGTTCAGCTCTGACAGGTATTATTATAATACTCCGAATTTTGACATGACTTACTACTCTGCAATATTTGAATGCACGATATGCGCTCTAAAACTAAGCACATGAACAGAATAGTGAAAATTATGTACCTTTTAAGTAATTGTTTTTATACTTTTTGTGAAATAAAAATAACTTTTTAATTAAGAATTATATGTTATATATACTTCTTTCGTAACCCTTATGATACATAACTAGGGTTAATTTGCAGCATGGCTATTTGAGTAGAAAAGTACCATTTAATTAATTATTTGTGGACTAATTTTGCTAATTAAATGGGTAGTCGTCTGTAGCACTGAAGAGTCTTGATACTTCTCATGAGGTGATGCCCGGTCAGCAAATAGCGGCTTCTGTTCCTCTTAGTAGGGAATCCCCATGACCTCTACTCTCCTTTTCTTCTTCACCACGGCATTTCTTTTTCACTCCCTTCAAGATGATTCTGATTGCTTACTGGAGTGTTCTTTATGGGCAAAGCACTTTTTTGATATATATCTTCGTAATTGTCCTACGTGAGAGCCTGGTAATGGTTCTTCAGCGGTATGGGGGCTGGTTGCCTCCTCATCCTCCTGCTTCTTTGGGTCACATGCTTCCATTGCTCTTCTTCTGCAGGTACATTGAAAGGTGCTTCTCTTCGAACATTCTGAATAGATATTTCTACTCCGTCATTAGCTTCTGTAGGAACACTGAAAAGTTCTCCTCTTGCAACATTCTGAAGAGATCCTTCTGCTCTGTCAAGGAAATTCTCATCTTCTTTGTTGAGCTTCAGCGTAGCTATTCTCACCTGAAGACTTTGCACCTTTTCCTTTAATAGAGTCACAAGCTTGCATTTCTGGCATGTAAAGTTTGTCATTTCCTCTGGCAAGTCTGTAAGCATGTAGCACACACAGCACAACATTGGGTAATCTCCATGTTGAACAAAATGAATTGTTGTTGAACTGTTGTAATGGATAATGGAAGCCCACCATGTACTAGGTGTCATGTATATTATTGTCTGATACAGCAGAGCGTGCTTCTTCACCACCTTTAGCTTGGTCATTATTATCTGCAGTGCTAACACTACAAGGAAGATCTTACACACAGTTACAATTTAGAATTACAATTTAGGCTCTAGAAGGAATTATAAAAGTAGCCAATGGGGCAAGTGTCCCAAGATCATCCATTGAAGCACTTTTACTAACTAGAGCACAAGCAGACAAAATGCGACTGTTCAAAAGGCCTTTGCATTTAGGGGCACTAAGGTCTTAGCAGAAGAGCGGATGAAAAAAGTCTGAGGCTATGTGCACACGTATTTAGGTCCACTGCGGATTTTTCTGCAGCTGATTTGATAAATCCGCAGTGGAAAACCGCTGCGGATTTATCACGGATTTACCCCGGTTTTTCTGCGGTTTTCACTGCGGTTTTACAACTGCGGTTTTCCATAAGGGCAGTTGTAAAACCACTGCGGAAAACGCAGAAAGAAGTAACATGCTGCAGAATGTAAACCGCTGCGTTTCAGCGCATTTTTATCCGCAGCATTCGCATAGCTTTTTTTGGTTTCCCATAGGTTTACAATGAACTGTAAATGCATGGGAAACTGCTGCGGACCCGCAGCTGCGGAAACGCTGCGGATCCGCAGCAAAATCCGCATTGTGTGCACATACCCTGAACCATCTGGTGTTATTGGAGCCAGCACACTACATTATATACTGTAGGTACTGCATCGTCATGGTACAGTATTTTCCATAGTTACAAATACAATTGAGTGGTCAATAATATGTGAATTATTCTCAGTGATCCACCACCACCAGCAAATTCCATGTTTTCAACAAGTGCAGCTACCCTTTAAGCACACTGTCCTCATTAATGAAATGTCATGCATGTGGGTGTAAGATGAATCACGTATACTTCAATGTCCCCACTTCATCCATCTCTTTCCATCTCGACATAGAAAGCTGTGCACCCTTATTAGGCTGGTTTCACATTTGCGTTTTAATCTGCAGCGTTTTAAACGCATCTGCAAGTGATGGAAAAAACGTATGTAAACGCGTACAACGCGTTAACGCATGCGGCTAAAAAAACGCTGCGTTTGTACGAGTTTACATGTGTTTTTTCCTGCGTTTGCGTTTTTGGTGCTCAAGAAGAGAAATTTCACAAGAGAAAAATCAAGATAACCAGACACCACCAATGGGACTAGAGAGGGCGTATATGATGGGATCTCTATATATAACAGTTTGCTACTGTATCCTGTGTCATGATGGATCTTCGCATGGAGAGCTTTTATTTCAACCTGGATTCAGCTTCAAGCTGTTTCTTGCCTGTGCTTTTGCTTGGGAGCAAGACAGAAATCGCGAAAGATGGAGAAGGAGACAATGTAGGCGTTTTTGGAGGCACCCCATTATTGAACTACGTGAGAGCTGTGGAGCCTATCACACGCTCTATGCCGAGCTGAATGCCAACCCGGAGAAATTCCAGGAGTACACGCGAATGTCGCAAGAATCGTTCCGGGATTTGCTTTCTCGTGTCCAAGGAGCCATACGGCGACAGGACACCCAGCTCCGTAGAGCGATTCCACCCGAGGTACGTTCAAAATCTAAACCAATGACAGTCCAAATTTAGGTTTTTCTGACATGTATTTTTTGTGTATTTTACTTTTTTTTTTTTATTGTAACCACACCATAAAAAGAATAGATTGTAATTTTTTTTGTGTGTGTTTTTCTTCCAGATTTCTGGCCACAGGAGAGAGTTTATCATCGAGCAAAAAAGGGGAGAAGCCAGCGCAGCCTAAGGTTAAGACGCAATACATAAAGTGCATATGCACATATTAATTTCTAACTGTATTTTCAAAATGAGACATTTAGCAAACAATTGATCAGAGTTTATCATCCCTCCACTTCCAATACCGGCTTGGAATATCCACCCTGTCCGGAATAGTTGTGGACATCTGTCGGGCTTTGTGGAATGTACTCCGGGATGTACTCCGGGATGAGTTTATACCCCTACCCACCGCGGACATGTGGCGTGAAATTGCAGAAAAATTCTGGAACGTGTGTGATGGAAAGCACATTCACATTATCAAACTTGCCAGAACCGGATCGGAGTTTTTTAACTATAAGAAATATTTTTCTGTAGTGCTCATGGCAATAGCTGATGTGGATTGTCGCTTCATCGCTGTGGACATTGGAGGTTTTGGCTGTGGCAACAATTCCCAGACTTTCAAGAGCTCGGATATGGGCCGGCGTGTGTATGGCAAAAATTTCTATTTTCCCCCGCCACAGCCTCTCCCCAACACTCAAGGTCCACCGCTGCCATTTGTTATGGTTGGGGATGAGGCCTTCCAGATGTGCGAAAATCTACTGAAGCCCTATTCCAGTCGGGACTTGAACCACACTAGAAGGATCTTTAACTACAGACTGACCAGGGCCCGAAGAACAGTAGAGTGCACCTTTGGCATTCTGATCGCTAAATGGCGCATTCTTGCATCAGCCATAAATCTAAAAGTGGAAACAGTTGACGAGGTGGTCAAAGCCTGTGTGGTTCATCACAATTACATAATGACTAAGGAGCGACCCAACATTGAACTGGATGAACCAGTTGCACACCCACTGCCTGATTTCCAGCATCACCCGCTGCGGTCATCTGCAGCCGTTGGTCTCATGTGGGACCAGTTTGCTGCCTTTTTTGATTCAGATATTGGCAGGGTGTCATGGCAGGAGAATGTTGTGTAAATGTCCTGTTGTAACTTTATCTGTAAAAAACAAAATCCAGCTCACCATACCGACATTCCCAAGAGCTCGGAGCACGGAACTGCTGTGTCAGGGCGTGGACGAACAGGAAAGAGAAGGAGATCCAGCTCAACGAAATAGTGAAAAATCCATAATTTATTTCACTTAAAATATAGTGAAAGGACAAAACATCAGCATACAAAAAAAAACCTACAGAAATCGCATGCGGAGACAGGTCACCTTTAGTTCGTCTGATCTGGACACTTCAACTGGAGTCACAGAAGACTCAGATTCTGAACCTCCACAGAGTGCAAAAAACTCCTATTTCAAGAAAAGCAAACCCCCATTGATCAACAGAAGAAGGTCTATCGAAGAAAAGGAAGGAAACATCGAAGCAAACAGAAATCCTTCGAGATATCATCTCAGACGTCAACGTTAGGACATTTTAATGTTGTTAACATGTCTTCCTTTTCCCTTACAGAAGACCAATTAGAACTCTTATCACATGGTCTTAATTTTGTACCAAGTTGCAATTTTGATCTTTTTTCCACAATTTGTGATGTGAACAGATTTATTAGAAATATTGCTCTCAAATTGCATTTCAAGGATGATTCAACAGAGAAAAAATGTAACATCAACCCCCAAAGTAATGATTTCAGGTCTCTCGATTTTTCAGATCAACTGTCACTCATGTGTCTATCAGATTTACAGGAAGAAAGTTTAGAGGCTAATGTAGATTCATTCATTCCTAAAAATATAATTAAAGTGCCTAATCCTAACTATTATCCTGTTCAGGCACGTAAACCTGCCATGGACAGATTCCAAAATGTGATAGAGTCTCAGTTGAGGAGCTTTTCTGAAAGTGTGCGGAATAAACGCTTGCACGGTAGTAATCTCAAACCTAGGTTACAGAAGGCATTACATGAATTACAAAATAGTGATGACCTTGTCATTAAAAACTCTGACAAGGGTGGGTCAGTTGTTGTAATGGATAAGGCTAATTACATCACCTGGGTCAATGATATGCTTACAGATCTGACTGTGTACAAGCGCCTGTCCACTAACCCCACTGCACTAATACAGAACAGAATTTTCAATCTTATAGATGAAGGGTTCAGTATGGGTTTTTTAACAAAAAAGAAAGTGACTATCTCAAGGTAGCTAATCCAGTAACTCCAATTCTGTATGCCTTACCTAAGACCCACAAAAACTTATACCCACCACCCATGAGGCCGATCGTGTCGGGTATTGGGTCTCTGGGTGAGAGGCTGGGAGAGTGGTTAGATCTGCTCCTCCAGCCTCTCGTCCAGAGAACACCTGGGCACCTTAGGGATAGTACCGATGTCCTGAATTTCATGGAGGGGTTTATATGGCAGTCTAATTTCTCTTGGATCACTTCAGACGTCCACTCGTTATATACCTCTATACCACATGAAGTGGCGATATTTGCTCTTAAATTTCACATGCAAAGGTATAGTGATTTTTCCGTAGATTTACAGTCTTATGTCATAGAGGTCACTTCTTTTCTCATGACTACAAATTTTTTCTGCTTTAACCAAATATATTTCATGCAAACCAGTGGTGTCTCAATGGGTGCCAAATACTCACCTTCCATTGCCAATTTGGTTATGAGTTGGTGGGAAGAATCTTACATATATAATGATGAGAATCCATTTAAAGACTGTATACGATGGTACGGTAGATACATTGATGACCTGATATTTATCTGGAGTTCTGATGTATCTACCGTACAGGATTTAACAAACTATCTAAATTACAATCCATTCAATCTTAAATTTATTTCACGCCAAGACCACACGTGTATAGAGTTTCTAGATTTAAAACTAAAGGGGATACCTAATACCCCGATTGTTACTTCCACTTTCCGGAAAACCACAGCAGGGAATACAATATTGCGTGCAAACAGTCACCATCCTAAACATACTATCAAAAGTATCCCTATAGGGGAGATGGTAAGAGCAAAATATAATTGTAGCACACTAGAAGATTACTCCCAAGAGATTGAGGGTATAAAGGGCAGACTTGTGCAGAGAGGCTACAGTGACTGGCATTTAAAAAGAGCAGAAAAAATTGTCGCTCGACGACCTCGTTTTCATAGTAAACAAAACCAAAGTTTATCTCCTCAAAATCCAATCACTGTGGTCTTCCAGTATAGTAATCAATTTAATGCAATCAGGAAAATATTGACTAATAATTTGACTATTCTTAAGGAAGATGCTGATATAGCTCAAATTTTGCGTAACGGATACAGAATTGTGTCTAGAAGAGCCCCCTCTTTAGGCTCTAGTCTACAGTGGGGCAAAAAAGTATTTAGTCAGTCAGCAATAGTGCAAGTTCCACCACTTAAAAATATGAGAGGCGTCTGTAATTTACATCATAGGTAGACCTCAACTATGGGAGACAAACTGAGAAAAAAAAATCCAGAAAATCACATTGTCTGTTTTTTTATCATTTTGTTTGCATATTATGGTGGAAAATAAGTATTTGGTCAGAAACAAACAATCAAGATTTCTGGCTCTCACAGACCTGTAACTTCTTCTTTAAGAGTCTCCTCTTTCCTCCACTCATTACCTGTAGTAATGGCACCTGTTTAAACTTGTTATCAGTATAAAAAGACACCTGTGCACACCCTCAAACAGTCTGACTCCAAACTCCACTATGGTGAAGACCAAAGAGCTGTCAAAGGACACCAGAAACAAAATTGTAGCCCTGCACCAGGCTGGGAAGACTGAATCTGCAATAGCCAACCAGCTTGGAGTGAAGAAATCAACAGTGGGAGCAATAATTAGAAAATGGAAGACATACAAGACCACTGATAATCTCCCTCGATCTGGGGCTCCACGCAAAATCCCACCCCGTGGGGTCAGAATGATCACAAGAACGGTGAGCAAAAATCCCAGAACCACGCGGGAGGACCTAGTGAATGAACTGCAGAGAGCTGGGACCAATGTAACAAGGCCTACCATAAGTAACACACTACGCCACCATGGACTCAGATCCTGCAGTGCCAGACGTGTCCCACTGCTTAAGCCAGTACATGTCCGGGCCCGTCTGAAGTTTGCTAGAGAGCATTTGGATGATCCAGAGGAGTTTTGGGAGAATGTCCTATGGTCTGATGAAACCAAACTGGAACTGTTTGGTAGAAACACAACTTGTCGTGTTTGGAGGAAAAAGAATACTGAGTTGCATCCATCAAACACCATACCTACTGTAAAGCATGGTGGTGGAAACATCATGCTTTGGGGCTGTTTCTCTGCAATGGGGCCAGGACGACTGATCCGGGTACATGAAAGAATGAATGGGGCCATGTATCGTGAGATTTTGAGTGCAAACCTCCTTCCATCAGCAAGGGCATTGAAGATGAAACGTGGCTGGGTCTTTCAACATGACAATGATCCAAAGCACACCGCCAGGGCAACGAAGGAGTGGCTTCGTAAGAAGCATTTCAAGGTCCTGGAGTGGCCTAGCCAGTCTCCAGATCTCAACCCTATAGAAAACCTTTGGAGGGAGTTGAAAGTCCGTGTTGCCAAGCGAAAAGCCAAAAACATCACTGCTCTAGAGGAGATCTGCATGGAGGAATGGGCCAACATACCAACAACAGTGTGTGGCAACCTTGTGAAGACTTACAGAAAACGTTTGACCTCTGTCATTGCCAACAAAGGATATATTACAAAGTATTGAGATGAAATTTTGTTTCTGACCAAATACTTATTTTCCACCATAATATGCAAATAAAATGTTAAAAAAACAGACAATGTGATTTTCTGGATTTTTTTTCTCAATTTGTCTCCCATAGTTGAGGTCTACCTATGATGTAAATTACAGACGCCTCTCATCTTTTTAAGTGGTGGAACTTGCACTATTGCTGACTGACTAAATACTTTTTTGTCCCACTGTATCTCCGAGTTCTCTTCATGCCCACTCTGCACAACCTTCTCATTGGCTCAGCACAAAAGGCTTTTTCAAATGTGGTGCGATGGCATGTAAAACTTGCAAATTCTCGGGTAAATGCTACAATTTCACTGATGCCAGTAATCAAAATGTTTATCCCATCAAGACTTTCATGAATTGTAACACCAAAAATGTGGTATACATCATGGAATGCATGGCATGCCATCTTAAATACGTGGGGTTTTAATTTTTTTGTATGCTGATGTTTTGTCCTTTCACTATATTTTAAGTGAAATAACTTTATCTGTACCAGTAATTTTCTACAATGAAAATAATATTTCACATTAATAAACTTTAGTGTTGGTTGTGTTGACCGTGTCTCCTTTTTCCTCTCCAAACCAAGGTTGTCCAAAAACTGACAGTATTTGATCTGTATTTAATATCATTTTTTTGTAATCCAAAACCAGGAGTGGGTGATACAGGCAGAGGTGCTAGTTATTATGTTATCATAATTTACCTCTAATTGTTCCACTCCTTGTTTTGGTTTACAAATACAGATATATAACACTCGCAAAATACTGCTAGTAATGGCAGCCATGTTGCTTTATTGGTAAGCTTGTTGACGTCATTGCATCATGATTCTCTTCTCCTGTATCCATTGGACACAAACTGAAGAGACAATCACTGTCACGCTATCTATACTCATCAAGTCAGGTGTCAGAAATAATGAATTCATGATAAACATATACAGGCTCATGAATTCACTATTTCTGACACCTGGGCAGGTGAGCATAGATATGTAGCGTGTGACAACCATTGTCCCCTCAAATTGTGTGTAATCGATTATGAATAAAGAAGAGAAAATGGTGGTTATACAAGGCAGTTATCTACTGAACAGGTCAGGTGTCATAACTAATGAGTTTTTTGACACCTGACCTGTTCAGTAGAGGACTGCACTGTTTTTCCACCATTTTATCTTCATACTGCCACACTAGGCATAGACAAAAAGAGATTATGGAGATACATGTTATATTTTTTGGCCCACCTCATATCTGTATACTAAAGACACACATATAGCTGCAGTCTTGTATTTTTAACTACTGGAGATATGTTGTGGCCCTAAAAATAAGTGTGTGGCGAAGTTTCTTGGCGCACGGTGTGTGTTGCTGGCGGCGATAGACACAATAAACCAAACATAATTGTGGCAAATCAAACTTGTTTTATTTTGTTAACAAAGTCAAAAAATTATTTTTTACTGCAGAGTGATGTAAACGGGGGGTGTGAAGAACTGAGGCCTGGCTAACTGTGGACAACGCAGAGGTGGCAGGAGAAGGCAATGAAACTAGAAGGGTCTGGAAGTTCGGGGATGGGGCTTGACACATGAGAGGCTTGAGACGCACTGGAAGGGTGAGACAAAACTGGCATTACAGACACATCGGTAGATGAAGGGGGAGAAATACTGAGAGTTCTTTGTTTTTTTTCTGAGTTTTTTTTTTGTTTGCCTGGTAGGGGGACGTCTTGGTGGGCTCATGGAGCGCCCCCAGACGCAGGGCCGCGGGTTACTCGGTACCGGTCCTCTCTGGCTCAGTTCTGGGGTTGTCACGGTGGCTGGACCCAGTCCGTGACCCTGCTAAGGGGCGTCCAATGAAAGATGAATAAAGTCGGCTAAGGTTTCGTGACACCACCTGTGGTATTCGGTCAGGGTGACTGACGCTGCTTGGGGTCCACTGGGGTGATGTGATGGCAGCTAGATGGTATACCTTCCCACAGGTGAAGTATGTCCCCAGGGCTTCCCAGTAATGTAGATGGTGATGGTGTGAGGTGCAGACAATAACGAGGACACAGGGTTGCAGTCTCTTTACCTCTTTACTGGTGACTTCAGGATCCTCAATCCAGAGCACTATCAACAGGGCTGTCTGAGACCGGCCGGTCCGAAGGCACATCCAGAGTTCCCTTTGCAGGTGGAAATCGTTGCCTACCACTAGCGCCTGTGTGTTGTAGTGCTTCCCTGCTGAGCATTCGGGATAGTCTTCACAACTTCTGTTCTCGTTCTTTCTAGTTCTTTCTATTCTCCGTCCCCCAAGTTTGTTATGGCTAGGACGCACCCGTTTGATGGGTAGGCTCGGAGCTCTTCCGGGACCCTAGAGACGCCCCTCTCCACGGTTGCCCCCTATGTCTGCTTAGGTGATGTAAGGTAGACAGCCAACCTATAATTAACTGTCCTGCGGTATTTGAAGTAAGGCATAAAGTCAGTTACTTCCTCGGTGTTCCGGGCACCGACTACGCGCCTCAGTAGGATGTTGCCGTTCTCGGGGCACGACTCCTACTGGCTCTCCTTTATGCTTGATCTCGTTTCTCACTGTCCACAATATCCTTCGCTTTGTGTCCTTTATAAGGATACCGCCGCAAGGTCGTGCAGGCGCGGTTCCGTTTCGTTCTGTTCTTGTCGCTAAGTTTCTGCCAGGTTCCCACGCCTGACAGGGACTCCCCTGAAGTCTCCCCCACAACACCCCCTGCCACGGGATGTTGCCTGGGCAAAACCTAGTCAGCTTCTGTACTAACTTCCTATCAAACCCCTAGTTTTACCAGTGTGAGGAGTGGCCTAATAAATAAAACCTTTTGCTCCCCCTAGTGGGCGGAGTGTGAAGTGTAATGTGTGCTTGTGATACCTGGTCAGGTGAACTCCTTTAGTGCCATCAGACGTACCATCACTCCCCTTAGTGGCAGAGCGACACTACTGCAACGACCAGGTCTCTGGGGCGTTACACTCATATGCCGTGGCGGGTGACCTGTCAGGGTCCGGCTGCACTGTCTCACAGTCCATAGCGCTTGTCAAGCAAACGGCCATGCCAGGGTCCTGCTGCGTCGTGGTGGGGGCGGTACATAAAGCCATGCCAGGGTCCTGCTGCGTCGTGGTGGTGGCGGTCCAGAAAACCATGCCAGGGTCCTGCTGCATCGTGGTGGGGGCGGTCCGGAAAGCCCTGCCAGGGTCCTGCTGCATCGTGGTGGGGCCGGTCCATAAAGGCATGCCAGGGTCCTGCTGCATCGTGGTGGGGGCGATCCGGAAAGCCCTGCCAGGGTCCTGCTGCATTGTGGTGGGGCCAGTCCGTAAAGGCATGCCAGGGTCCTGCTGCATCGTGATGGGGTCGGTCCTGAAAGCCATGCCAGGGTCCTGCTGCATCGTGGTGGGGTCGGTCCAAAAAGGCACGCCAGGGTCCTGCTGCATCGTGGTGTCAGTGGAGGAGGTCCAAGCAGGAGCAGCGGTTGTCACGGTGGTGGCGGTGGGATGTCCAACTGCACTCGTCATGGTGCTGGCGCTGTAGTGGAGTCCGCCTGTGGAAGGAATTGAGGTGGCCGTGCAGTGGTATGCAGCAGAGGTCGGCATTGAGGTTAATCGTGACAGTGATGGCACAGTTGGATATGCCGCCACTGTCTGCTGGAAATACCGACTCTGCTGCATAGCCTGCACGTAAGCAGCATTGCAGGCCTGCATCACACTGAGCTGGAGATCAGGGGTAAGGTGTTCCGACATGCCCTGCTCAATTTGGTTAAAAAAATGATGAGCTGGCCTCTGGAGGTCGGCTTTCATTTGATCAAGGCTTTTGGTGACCTCCTGGATACGGGCATTCAAGAGGTTATGTGAAACATCCATTCGGTCACCTAAAGCCTTGATTGCTTTGTGTAAAACCGAGCTCAAGTGCAAAAACTCGGGCATGAGTGACCTGTCCGAAGCCCTCTGCCACTGCCGGGATGAGCCAAAAAAAAATGGGGCAGTGGAAGAGGACTGCGAAAGGGGAAGACCTGATGGACCAGCTCCCTGGTCTCCAGTTAGTGTGGAAGGCCCACCTGCTGCTCCGCTGCTGGATGGCTGGGACGGGTCCGTGGCTGTCGGATGAAGGACCGCTCTAGAACCTGGGCCGACAGTCATGCTGTATGTACTGTGAAAAAAGGAAACAGAAAATTAATACCAAAAATTAACCAGACGCAAAATCCTGTGGAATTTAAAAATACAGATTATGTCAATACAATACAAGGGAAAGCATGTGATAAATACTTACGTTCTCTGGGCAAGGACCGCTCTTAAAAATGACAGAACGCGATGATACTTGTACGTTCGGATCCTTGCTCCTGAACCACTGGCAACACGACTCTCTTGGCGCAGGTCCTTATTGAAGCGGTCCTTCATCGAACGCCAACGTGTTTTTACTTTGTCCACTGTTAAAAAAAAACAGATTATGGTCAGGAAATGGACTTTTTGCCGTGCACAGACAACTGTGTGTGACGAGAGAAACTCCGGAGAGTTTCTTTCATCACACACAGTTGAGTGAGCATGGCCAAAGACTCTGCTGCTTCACACTGCAGTGCAATACTTACCAAATGCACTACGGACCTGTGGCGGGGCGTTGTCCCAGCCATCCCACATCGCTTGGGCCACCTCATTCAATTAACGCCGGAGCGTGGTGTTGATCGAATGCAGTGGATCCCGGCTTTCCCACAATGGGACTCGCTCCTGGACCAGGGTGATTAGGAGGTCATTGTCGATCAGGTCATCGTCCTGTTGTGAAACCTAAAAATTAAAGAAAGTCATTAAAGTTTGCTCAATTACATAAGGAAAAGAAAGACAACAGATGCTGAGAAATGGCATGAATAGGAAAGTCAACATACAAAAGGATTCCAGAAGAAAAAATTAAAGAAATACGAGTGGAAAGAAAGGAAGATTCAAGAATATTACAATGAGGACAGTCAGCCTTGTATACCTACCCGCTGCCGTCTACCCACCGGAGCTTGACTCCGCTGCTCCTGCCCGGTCAGCGCATCAGCCTCAGTAGAAGTGCTCTAAACAAAAGGAAAAAGCAAATTGTCACATGTGTTGATGTGACAGTGAATACTTACCAAGCTGACTAGGCAAATACTCACCTCACTGACATGCTCCACTTCCGACTGACGTGGTTGAAATTCCTCATCAGATGAAGACTCCAAAGAAGACATTCTGATGCATGTAGAAAGAAAGAAATGGAAGAAATTAGGACATGTAGAGCCAAAAAATAGAAAATAAAGGCATTGGCTAGGATATACTCACATTGTTCAGAGACTTGTCCTCCAAGATGCTGCCTGGCTGTGTCTCGTCTTCTTCAGAGTCTGGTGAGAAGTGACCTGCAACTGTCTACACACTCCCTTTTATCACCTTGATGGTAGGGGGTGGCTTATCAGTGTGTAGACATGGTTATCTCAATTGAAACGCATGCGTTCAAAAACGCAACCAAACGCATGTGCGTAAAAACGCATGCATTTACATAGACAGCAATGTATTTTTTGGACGCAAACCAAACGCAAACGAACGCATGCGTTTCCATGCGCCAAATAGACACCTCTAAAAATTACTACATGTTGCATTTCCGCGGCAGGACGCATGCATCAAAAAAACGCATGCGTCGTCAAAAGCGGCCAAACGCGTACAAAAAAAGCGCATGCGTTTTTAGTGTTAAACATAGGAAAACATGACGCATGCGTTTATATGTGGTACAAACGCAGCGTTACTAAACGCAAATGTGAAACCAGCCTTACACGTTGCTATTCATGCACCACAGTCCCACGTGTTTCACTTTAAAGCAAGTAAAGTAAAGGCATGGACAATATTGCTTTCACAAACGATCAATTCTATGTTATGAAATGACTTTGGAGTGTCGGTACTTACCAGCCATTTGGGAAGTAAACAGTTTGCTGTTGTATTCTGATTCGCTTTGTTTCTCTGTGTAATGAGTGCAAGAGATATAATCACACACAGCCTGCAATCTATGGTTCTAACAAAACACCAAAGTGAATTCTGTCCGGAGTTCTGTGTTACCTTTTCTGCATCAGGATCTTAGCTGTTGTTCTAGTGGCCAAGATACAGAAGAAATTAGAATGTAGGTTTAAACTCTTGACAACTTTCCTTCTTTCGTTTTTTCCTCCCCTTCTTCCCAGAGCCATAACTGTTTATTTTACTGTCAATATAGACATATGAGTAGGGTTGAGCGAAACAGATCGGACAAATTCAAAAATAGCCGACTTTTGGCAAAGTCGGGTTTCGTGAAACCCGACCCGACCCTAGTGTGGGATCGGCCATGAGGTCGGCGATCTGAGCGCCAAAGTCACGTTTCGTATGACGCTTTCAGCGCCATTTCTCAACCAATTAAGGAGGACGCAGAGTGTGGGCAGCGTGATGACATAGGTCTCGGTCCCCACCATCTTAGAGAAGGGCATAACAGTAATTGGCTTGCTTTCTGCGGCGTCACAAGGGCTATAAAGGGGCGTGCACGCCGACCGCCATCTTACTTCTGCCGATCTTAGCATAGGGAGAGGTTGCTGCAGCTTCATCAGAAGAAGGGATATAGTTAGGGAGGGAAGATTAACCCCAAAACTGTTTGTGCTGTAGCGATTTACACTGTCCAACACCACCATTTGTTTGCAGGGACAGTGGAGGCTATATTTGTGTGAATCAGCTCATTAGGCTGCATTATAAGGCACCCTGGTAGCTGCATTGCTGTTTGAACGCTGCTGTGCAAGCCAACTGCTTTTTTAAAAGCAAAAATCCTGTTGCTCCTTTCTGCACAGTTATCTTGTTTATTTGTCCACACTTTTGTGTGCAGCAGTTCTTTTTATTGCTGCCATACTTTTCCTTAGATCATTGTAGGGAGATTGAAATTGTACTACAGTCCTTGTATTTTTTCATATATCTTCCAGCCACTTTCTGCCACTTACATGGTGTTGTATTATACACTGTGCCTTAGCTTTGGTTCAGTCTCCCCCCAAAAAAGGCGAGATTCAAATTCTCACAAAGTGGATATACTTCAGTCCTGTTAGTCTGTCGTATATCAGCCAGCCACTTTCTGCCACTTAGCTTGCTTTGTTCTATACACTGGGCCTGAGTTTTGGTTCAGTTGCAGCGCCCCAGAGATCTGGTCGTAACAGTAACGTCGCTCTGCCACTAAGGGAAGTGATGGTACGTCTGACTGCACTAAGGAGTTCTACTGACCAGGTATCACCAGTACACATTACACTTCACACTCCGGCCACTATGGGGAGTAAAAGGCTTTATTTATTGGGCCACTCTTCACATTGGTAAAACTAGGGGTTGGACAGGAAGTTAGGCAGAACGAAGCCTGGGAGAGTTCCAGGGAGGACCTGTCAGAACTGGGAAATCTGGCAGGTACCTAGCGAAAGGACAGATTGTTACGGAACCGCGCTTGCACTACCTTGCGGCGGTATCTAAAGAAAGGACACAAAGCGAAGGATATTGTGGACAGTGAGAAAACGAAATCAAGTACATAGGAGAGCCAGTAGGAGTCGTGCCCCGAGAACGGCAACATCCTACTGAGGCGCATAGCCGGTGGCCGAAGCACCGAGGAAGTAACAGTCTCCACGCATTACTTCAAACAGCGGCAGGACAGTTAATTACAGGTTGGCTGTCTACCATACAACACCTAAGAAGGACATAGGAGGCAATTGTGGGAGAGGAGCGACACTAGGGTTCCAGAATAACTCCAGGCCTACCTGTCAATAAGGTGAGTCCTAGCCATAACATACCTGGGGGACGGAGAAGAGAAAGATCTAGAAAGAACGAGGACAGAAGTTGTGAGGACTATCCTGAATGCTCAGCAGGGAAGCACTACAACACACAAGCGCTAGTGGGTAGACACTGATTTCCACCTGCAAAGGGAACTCTGGATGTGCCTTCGGACCGTCCGGTCTCAGACAGCCCTGTAGACAGTGTCCTGGACTGAGGATCCTGAAACATTCAGCAAAAGGTAAAGAAACTGCAACCCTGTGCCCTCGTTATTCCTCGCACTACGCACCATCACCCTTCTATTGGACGCCCCTTAGCAGGGTCGCTGGCTGGGTCTAGCCACCGTGACAACCCAGGACCGAGTACCCCGTGGCCCTGTGTCTGGGGGCGATCCAACTTGGCATCACGAACAGGATCTACTTAAGCCTGAGGAATCAGGTCATGTGTGCCTTGGAACTGTGATTGAACTGTGACTTATTGCAAAGACTGTGTATTGCTATTTTCCGCCAAAAATCCGCCATTGCCGCGCCGTGTGGAGCACGAAGGGAGGAGCCATAGCTTCGTGGGTGGAGCCGGCTGGAAAAGCGTGCGGAGCAGAAGATGCGGTGAGGCGCCGACCTCGGAAGGAGGATCCCGACCCCGACAGATTAGCAAGGGGAAGGAATGGCCATGTCAGATTCCGGAGGAGCGGAGGCGGCGGCCACAGCTGCAGACCCGGGAACACTTCCGGATTCCGCGGTAAGCGCAGCCACAAACCCGGTATCACCGCTAGAGGCCGTGGGGCTTACCGCTACCACAAACCAGCCGGATACTGCCGCCGCTACAGCAGCCATAATGCCCTTCTCTATGCTGTACCTACCAGGGGCCGCCTGGCTCCCGCGATACTTTGGAGAAGCTCATACGTTAACTGACTTTAAAGAGGGGATTTGTAGCCTGCTCGAGTTTTATCCCCTGACGGAGCCTCAGAAGGTTCATATGATAATCGGCCAACTCTTTGGAGCGGCATTGAGGGAAGTAAAGTCCTGGCCCGCTGCAGACAAGAAAACTGCGCAACAAGTATTTGCCAAGCTTAAAGCCACCTTTGACACCCGCACCGCTACGGAAATTAAATTGACGTTCTATGGGTGCAAGCAGCGGCTGCAGGATAGCTTACAGGACTGTGCCCTTAATCTGCAGGAGGCGCTGCGGGCCATCAAGCAAAGTGACCCAAACAGCATGCAAGATGAAGATAAACTCCTGAAAGAGCGGTTCGTCGAAGGGCTCCTGTGCAGTAACCAAAGGGCCCAGCTACACTTCCTGGCCATGCAGAATCCAGATCTGACTTTCGCGCAATTCAAAGATAAAGCTATCCAGGCGCTACCGGAGCGGCACCACAGCCGTGCCACACTTTCCAGGCGGCAGGCCCTCACATACCACCAGGAGGTGGCGCCGGACGCACCTGTCTCCGCCGAGGCCGATGCCCAGATCCTGGAAGACGACTCCCCTGCAGGACTGCGCCACCAGGTACAGGAACTGACCAGGAGCGTTGCTGCCCTAGCCCGGACCGTCCAGTCCCTACAGAAGGCCCCCAAGGAGAAGATCCAGCTGGCTTCCCAACTGGAGGATGTCCCCTGGCCATGACCAAGGAGGGTTCCATCGACCAGAGGCAGAGACAACGATCGTTTTCATCAGGATGGACGACCTATCTGCCACCGCTGCCACCAGGTGGGCCATCTTGCAAGGTACTGTCAGTTAAACGAGCAACCCCTGGGGCCAAGGGCAAACCCCAGTAGTAGAATGCCCAGGCCCACAAAATTGGAGAGTCAAATACGTCGGGGGGCGTCCTGTTCTCCCCATCGTGATCGATGGTATCCCCATGAACGCTTTGCTGGACACCGGTTCCCAGGTGACAACTATGCCCTACATTCTTTATAGGCGTTATTGGGAGGACACTGATATTACCCGTGCCCCTGATGATGATTTCACCATAATGGCTAGCAATGGTCAGCCACTGCCGCAAGTGGGATATAAAGAGGTCACTATTAAGGTGGGGCGGGTAGAATTGGAGGCCCAAGGAATTGTCATTGTTGATATTGACCGACGTGAACGTTACCCCATGATGACCATCAGTACTAATGTCATAGAAAATTGTCTTGCAGTAGTTATTATCTTGTTGCAGCAAGTAGCAGAGACAGCTGGTCACAGTGAGTGATTCGAATCCCATTGCAATACCCCCAGGAGTGAAATGTTAATATGGTGTAGGGCAGCCATAGGCCTCGGGGGTAAGGACTATCAGGCCCTGGTAGAACCTGTGTATTCAGAGAATAGGCCTACCCTCCTGACAGCCAGAGGGGTGGTTGACGTCCGCAAGGGGAGGGTGCCAGTGCGTGTTCTTAACTGCAGGGAGGAGGAAGTCCACCTAACCAAATATGTCACACTTGCCAAGCTGTTTACTGTTAACAATAGTGTGATACACGCACCCAGGCCCTTGGCTCCGTCTAAGTCGGCGGAGGACAACGGCTCTGCAGAGCAACCAAAATATTGGTGTCAGGAATAACATGTAGGCACTGATGCTACTCCATCTCACCAGATACAGGGGGCCTACAGGGTGGTTCACGAGTATCAGCGGATATTCAGCAAACACCCCCTTGATTTCAGGCGGGTAAAAGGGATTCAACATCACATCCCCACCGGAGATCACCCATCAGTAAAAGAAAGAGACCGTCCTGTACCCCCAGCTCATTATCAGTGTGCCAAGGACATGTTACGAGAGATGAAGGAGGATGGGGTAGTGAGAGACAGCTGTAACCCCTGGGCAGCTCCGTTAGTCCTCGTTAGGAAGAAAGATGGCACCATGAGGATGTGTGTGGATTATAGGCAATTAAACCGCATTACACATAAGGATGCATACCTCCTGCCTAGGATAGAGGAGTCCTTGGCTGCGTTAAAGTCTGCTAATTACTTCTCTACTTTAGATCTCACCAGTGGGTATTGGCAGGTTCCCGTGGCAGAGGCGGACAAAGAAAAGACAGCCTTCACGACGCCGATGGGTCTTCGAGTTCAACTACATGCCTTCGGATTGTGTAACGCCCCGGGGACGTTCCAGAGGATGATGGAGTGCTGTTTGGGACACAAGAACTTTGAGACCGTGCTGCTGTATCTGGACGATGTCATTGTCTTCTCTAAGACCTATGAAGACCATCTGAACCTGCACCTGGCCGAAGTATTTGAAGCGCTGTCCAACTTTGGCTTAAAGGTGAAACCGTCCAAATGCCATCTGCTCAAACCCAAAGTACAGTATCTGGGCCATGTGGTGAGTGCCGAAGGAGTGGCCCCAGACCCCGACAAGGTCACGGTGATCAAGGACTGGCCGCAGCCCAGTAACCTTCATGAGGTCCGGCAGTTCCTCGGGTTGGTGGGTTACTACCGGAGGTTTATCAAGGACTTCACCAAGAAGGCCGCACCGTTGCAAGACCTGTTGGTGGGCCAGCCCAAGAAACCCAAGGGTAAGAATACCCCATTGGATTGGAACAACGGACTGGAAGGATCGTTCACTTGCTTAAAATCGGCACTAACGGGAGAGGAAGTACTAGCCTACCCGGAATACGACCAACCGTTTGTATTGTATACAGACGCCAGCAACGTGGGGCTGGGAGCGGTGCTGTCCCAGGTCCAGAAGGGCAAGGAACAAGTAATCGCTTATGCCAGCAGGAAGCTTCGCCCCACTAAAAGGAACCCAGACAACTACAGTTCCTTTAAGCTGGAGTTCCTCACAGTCGTTTGGGCCATGACGGAGAGGTTCAAGCACTATCTGGCCTTAGCGAAATTCACCATCTTCACGGATAATAATCCACTTACGCACTTGGACACAGCGAAACTCGGCTCCTTGGAGCAGCGGTGGATGGCCCGGTTGTCCAATTACGACTTCACCATCAAGTACCGGGCGGGGCACAAGAATGCGAATGCCGATGCATTGTCCCAAATGCCTCACCTACCCGAAACGGAGGAAGACCCAGAAGCATTTGAAGAAGTGGAGCTGCCCGCTTTCCATCGTCCCAAGGCAACTCAGTGTTCCCATCAGGTGGAGAACAGGCACAGAAACAAACAGGGCGCCCCGTTGAATCCCCTGCCCCACCACGGGTGGACAGAGAACCAGGATGGTGACCCTGCGGTCCGTCGGGTGAAAGAGCTCCTGACGCAGGCAGGTTTGCATCCTGGCCCAGATGATCCACTGGAGACATTACAGTTGTGGAAGGAATGGGGCAAACTGTTTCTTCACAATGGCAAGCTGTGCCGAAGGAGCATCGACCATTGCACTCACGAATTAGTGTGCAGATTGTGGTCCCCAGACAAGATGTGCCCATGGTCCTGGGAGCGTACCACGATGGGGCAGGACACTTCGGATGGAGGAAGCTGGAGAGGCTACTCCGTGGGAGGTTCTACTGGATCGGCATGAAAAAGGCCATCGAGAGGTGGTGTCAAGAGTGTGGCCCCTGTAGCCTACGCCGGAAGGATCGTGACAGCCAACGGGCTCCCTTGCAGCCCATCATCACCAAACGGCCGCTCGAGTTGGTCGCGCTGGATCACGTAAAGCTAACACCTAGCCGGTCAGGGTATATCTACGCTCTCACCATTGTGGACCACAATTCCAGATTCCTGGTAGTCGTACCAGTCAAAGATCTGACGGCTAGGACGGCTGCCAAAACCTTCCAGCAGTACTTCTGTCGACCCCATGGGTACCCAGAGAAGGTGTTGACCGATCAGGGGCCGGCATTTGAAGCGGAGGTGTTCCAGGAGTTCTGCAATTTGTACGGGTGTAAGAAGATCAGAACCACGCCGTACCATCCACAGACCAACGGGATGTGTGAGAAGATGAATCAAGTGGTGATCGACTTACTCAAAACCTTACCTGTAGAGGAGCGGAACTTGTGGCCTACAAAGTTACCAGACTTGGTAGACATGTACAACCACATTCCGGTGAATTCCACCAACTGCACCCCAGCGTACCTGATGCGAGGAAGGTCTAGCAAGTTACCCGTCGATCTGGACATGGGGGTTCTGATCCCCGAGGATATATCACCAGATGCGGATTGGGATGCCGAGAGGCAGCAGAGGTACCGCAAAGTACAGGAATGTGTGGAAAAGAGTCTCGCTCAGGCCAGACAGAAGCAAGAGAAGGACTACAACCAGCATATGTTCCCGCGGCTCCATTGGCACCTGGTGAGCAAGTACTCAAAAGAAAGAGGAGACTACACAAGCTTGATGATCAATGGGAAGCGGAACCGTATACCATTCTCCCCTCCGACTTTGACAATACAAAGGTCTGTCTCATCAGTAAGGACGGAGGGGAGACCTCAGCGGCCATATCCAGAGACCACCTAAAAATATGCCCTGATAAGCTGAAAGATGGAGAAATAGATCCCAGGACTTCTCCGCCCGTGGAAGAAGAGAAGATGATACACACTGTTCTTGGCGATTTTCCCCAGTCCTGGACTCAAATAAATCAGGCCATTGTGGTACCTGTTGTGAATTCTGTGGCCAAGCTCCCTCCTGTGGTCGAGAGTGGTACTTCGGCTGGTTCTGTCTATGAGCTTCCTTTGGTGGATGAGAGTGGTACTGTGGCTTCTGAGTTTCCTTCCTCAGGTGCTGAGGTTAAGTCGTTAGGTGCTGCTCTATTTAACTCCACCTGGTGCTTTGATCCTGGCCTCCAGTCAATGTTCTAGTATTGGTCTTGCTTCCTCCTGGATCGTTCCTGTGGCCTGTCTATCCTGCATAAGCTAAGTTTTGCTTGTGTTATTTTGGTTTGCTATTTTTTCTGTCCAGCTTGCTATATTGGTTTTTCTTGCTTGCTGGAAGCTCTGAGACGCAGAGGGAGCACCTCCGTACCGTTAGTCGGTGCGGAGGGTCTTTTTGCCCCTCTGCGTGGTTGTTTGTAGGTTTTTGTGTTGACCGCAAAGCTATCTTTCCTATCCTCGGTCTATTCAGTAAGTCGGGCCTCACTTTGCTAAATCCATTTCATCTCTGTGTTTGTATTTCATCTTACTCACAGTCATTATATGTGGGGGGCTGCCTTTTCCTTTGGGGAATTTCTCTGAGGCAAGGTAGGCTTATTTTTCTATCTTCAGGGCTAGTTAGTTTCTCAGGCTGTGCCGAGTTGCATAGGGAGCGTTAGGCGCAATCCACGGCAACCTCTAGTGTGGTGTGTTAGGATTAGGGATTGCGGTCAGCAGAGTTCCCACGTCTCAGAGCTCGTCCTTTGTTTTTGGTAATTGTCAGGTCACTTTGTGTGCTCTGAACTTCAATGTCCATTGTGGTTCTGAATTACCTGTTCATAACAGGTACCTGTCCTAACGTTCTGTCAACCGAGACCGCCAGAACTAAATGTGGTGCCAGGGCAGCTGGACCCGCCAGCGCAGCCGACCCCGCCTGAAGATGCGATGCCAACGGCCGAACTAGCGGGTCCTCCCTCTGTCATTGGTGAATCTGCCATGCCCACCACTAATAACGGTAGCACTGAGGACTCCAGTATGCCAGTGCTGCCCAGACTCACTAGAAGTGTAGCTAGAAGACTAGAAGACTAGCGATAGCAAGCGTAGCGGGTCCTGTCAGGCCAGTAGCAGCCCCTGCGCTGCGGAGGTCCACGCGTAGCACCAAGAATCAGACTCCACTTCGTTATAGACCTTGGCGATATTAACGGTAGTTGCTATTTGGTTGAAAATGCTTGTGTAAATATCTGTGTTATAGGTTAAAAATGGACAATGGTGTGATGGACAGTGAATCACTCCAAAACTTTCACAGGGGCCCCTTTGTTTACCCAGGGTCCCTGCTATTCTATGGTTGCACCTACAGAACTGGGAGTCATGAACTGTGCATGACCAATCTTTTGCAATGTTCAAGCGTCCTTACCTTCCATAACGGAAAGCACTGTTATATTTATTTGTTCATAGTATATATATAAGAATTTTTGTGTGTTTTCTATTAACATGCATTGTTATTCTTCTTTTCCCAGTCCGGGAGTACTGGATTTAACCGGGGGTGAGTGCAGCGCCCCAGAGATCTGGTCGTTGCAGTAACGTAGCTCTGCCACTAAGGGGAGTGATGGTACGTCTGACTGCACTAAAGGAGTTCTACTGACCAGGTATCACCAGTACACATTACACTTCACACTCCGGCCACTAGGGGGAGTAAAAGGCTTGATTTATTGGGCCACTCTTCACATTGGTAAAACTAGGGGTTGGACAGGAAGTTAGGCAGAACGAGGCCTGGGAGAGTTCCAGGGAGGACCTGTCAGAACTGAGAAATCTGACAGGTACCTAGCGAAAGGACAGATTGTTACGGAACCGCGCCTGCACTACCTTGCGGCGGTATCTAAAGAAAGGACACAAAGCAAAGGATATTGTGGACAGTGAGAAAACGAAATCAAGTACATAGGAGAGTCAGTAGGAGTCGTGCCCCGAGAACGGCAACATCCTACTGAGGCGCATAGCCGGTGGCCGGAGCACCGAGGAAGTAACAGTCTCCACGCATTACTTCAAACAGTGGCAGGACAGTTAATTACAGGTTGGCTGTCTACCATACAACACCTAAGAAGGACATAGGAGGCAATTGTGGGAGAGGAGCGACACTAGGGTTCCAGAATAACTCCAGGCCTACCTGTCAATAAGGTGCGTCCTAGTCATAACATACCTGGGAGACGGAGAAAAGAAAGATCTAGAAAGAACGAGGACAAAAGTTGTGAGGACTATCCTGAATGCTCAGCAGGGAAGCACTACAACACACAAGCGCTAGTGGGTAGACACTGATTTCCACCTGCAAAGGGAACTCTGGATGTGCCTTCGGACCGGCCGGTCTCAGACAGCCCTGTAGGCAGTGTCCTGGACTGAGGATCCTGAAACCTTCAGTAAAAGGTAAAGAAACTGCAACCCTGTGTCCTCGTTATTCCTCGCACTACGCACCATCACCCTTCTATTGGACGCCCCTTAGCAGAGTCACTGGCCGGGTCTAGCCACCGTGATAACCCAGGACCGAGTACCCCATGGCCCTGTGTCTGGGGGCGATCCACAGTCTCCCCAAAAAAAGGGAGATTCAAATTTTCACAAAGTGGATATACTGAAGTCCTGTTAGATTGTCGTATATCAGCCAGCCACTTTCTGCCACATAGTTTGCGTTGTTCTATACACTGGGCCTGAGTTTTGGTTCAGTCTCCCCAAAAAAAGGGTGAGATTCAAATTCTCACAAAGTGAATATACTGAATTCCTGTTAGATTGTCGTATATCAGCCAGCCACTTTCTGCCACTTAGTTTGCGTTGTTCTATTCACTGGGCCTGAATTTTGGTTCAGCCTCCAGCAAATAAAGGGAGATTCAAATTCTCACAAAGTGGATATACTGAAGTCCTGTTAGTTTGTCGTATATCAGCCAGCCACTTTCTGCCACTTACATTGTGTTGTTTTATGCACAGGGCCTGAGTTTTGGTTCAGTCTCCCCAAAAAAAGGGAGATTTAAATTCTCAACAAGTTTATATACACCTTCTACCTTGTTTTACAGTACCATATAACGGTTGTTATTTCGGTTACATTTTCCAAAAAATGAGGAAGTCTGGTGGAAGATGCCGTGGGCGGTGGTTGCCAGCTGATACTAATGGTGGTGGTGGTGCATCTGGTGGTAGTGGCAAAAGCACAATAGCTCCTAAGGCTGGAGGTGTTGAGCCAGCGTCATCGTCTGGCTACACAAGGCTTCGAAGGCTCCCTTTTCTGGGAGTAGGAAAACAGGTTTTAAAGCCGTAGCACCAGGAAAAAGTTTTGGCCTTCCTTGCTGACTCAGCTTCTAGCTCTTTCACATCCTCTTCAGAAAGTTCCAAATATAAAAGCAGCGAGTCGTCTGTGGATGCTCCCGGTCAGGAACAAGACGTTTCCTTGTGTCCTTCACCCAAACCAAAAGTGAAGGATGCGTCAGGCAACACTACAGGTTACTCCATGGAGCTCTTTACACATACCGTGCCTGGGTTAGAAAGGGAAATTGTTAACTGCCCATTACAAGATGAATCGGACATGGAGTTCACTGATGCACAGCCACAGCTAGATTGTTATGCTGTTCCATTGACTCAGATCACTACATTGCCCTCGCAGTGTACTGAGCCAGACTGTGACCCTGATGAGACTATGGTGCCCCGTCCCGAATGCTATAGCACCTTACACAGTGACACAGAGGAAGGTGCACATGACATTGAAGAGGAGGTGATAGATGACCCAGTTGTTGACCCAGATTGGCAGCCATTGGGGTAAGAGGGTGCCGCTGCCAGTAGCTCAGAAGCGGAGGAGGATGATCCGCAGCAGCCATCTACATCACAAAAGCTGTCATCTGGCAGGGCCGTATCAGGCCAAAAACGTTTGTCAAAAACAAAAACAGTTGTAGGACAGCGTGGCCATCCAGTGAAAGTAGCACAGCGTGCAATGCCTGAAAAGGTATTACATAGTAGGAAAAGTGTAGTGTGGCAATTTTTTAACCAAGATCCGAATGATCAGTCAAAAGTTATCTGTAAGAAATGCTCAAAGACCTTTAGCAGAGGGAAGAATCTTCAAAATTTAAATACAACGTGCATGCTTAGACATTTAACCAGCAGGCACTTGCAAGCCTGGACTAAGTACCTAACATCCCGTACCGTTGATGCACCTGCTCAGAATGAAGGTAGTCAGCAACGCTACATTGCTTCCCTCACTGTAAGCCCACCGGTTAGGACACCACCAGCAGCAAATGTGGAGGTATCGTCGCAAGGCCAAAGCAGTCAGGGAATCACAAGGTTTTTGGTAGGAAACACTGTATGTAGGCCAACATCAAGAATACCATCATCAACCCTCTCTCAATCCGCCATGTCCACCACCCCCACCGCTGGTTCCACCATATGCAGCTCTCCAGTCCAGCTCACCCTACAAGAGAAAAGAAAGTACTCATCCTCTCATCCGCGTACACAGGGTTTGAACGGCCACATTGTTAGACTAATCTCGTTAGAGATGATGTCCTACCGGTCGGTTGAAAGCAAAGCTTTCAAAGACCTGATGGCCTACGCAGTACCACGCTATGACCTACCCAGTCGGCACTTCTTTGCGAGAAAAGCCATCCCAGCCCTCCACCAGCATGTCAAAGTCCATATTGTCCATGCACTGAGGCAATCAGTCAGTAGAAAGGTGCACCTCACAACAGATGCATGGACCAGTAGGCATGGCCAGGGACGTTATGTGTCTATCACGGCGCACTGGGTTAATGTGGTTGATGCAGGGTCCACAGGGGACAGCCATAGTGGGACAGTTCTGCCTAGCCCACGGTCTAGGAAACAGTTGGCTGTAGGCGTTCGCCAACCCTCCTCCTCCTCCTCCAGAAGCGAAAGCTCATCCACAGAGCGCAGTCGCACGACCATTCCATCCGCAGCTGCCAGTGTTGCACACGAGGTGTCCCATTATCGAACAGCTAGTGGTAAGCATCAGCAGGCTGTGCTACAAATGAAGTGTTTGTGCGACAACAGACACACTGCGGAAGTACTGGCCGAGTACTTGCAGCAACAAACTCAGTCATGGCTGGGCAGTGTACATCTTGAGGCAGGCAAGGTAGTCAGTGATAATGGAAGGAATTTTATGGCTGCCATAGCCCTTTCAGAACTTTAACACATACCTTGCCTGGCTCACACCTTGAACCTGGTGGTGCAATGCTTCCTCAAAAATTATCTGGAGATACCAATCCTGCTCCTGAAGGTGCAAAGACTTTGCTCGCACGTCCGCCAGTCGCCCGTACACTCCAGCCGTATGCTGAACCATCAGCGATCGCTGAATGTTCCCCAGCACCACCTGATAATCGACGTTGCAACAAGGTGGAACTCCACACTGCACATGGTTCTGTGTGAACAGAGGCGTGCTGTTATTAATTTGTGGGAGGAGACACATACACGGCCAGGCAGTTGAATGGCAGACATGGAGTTGTCTGGTGTGCAGTGGTCGAAGCTCCAAGACCTCTGTAAAGTCCTTCAGTGTTTTGATGAATGCACATGGCTGGTAAGTGCAGACGACGCCATTATAAGCATGAGCATCCCACTAATGCGTCTGCTGATGCAAAGTTTGACGCACATTAAGGAGCTGGCGTCGGCAGCCGAGGAGGAGGGAAGCCTTGATGACAGTCAGCCATTGTCTGCTGAGGGAACTCTCCTGGACGAGGTGACGGATGAAGAGGAGGAGGAGCAGGAGGATGGGGATGAATATTTATGGGAGGAGGATGCTTCTCAGGGGGCAATAGAAACTGTTGGCGTTGCAAGGTCAGGTACAGGGTTTTGCGGGACACAAGTGATGTTAATTTGCAAGAAAGTGCTCCTCAACCCAGAACAAGCAGTGAATTGACACCTGGAACATTGGCCCACATGGCTGAGTATGCCTTGCGTATCCTAAAAAGGGACCCCCACATTATCAAAATGATGACCAATGACGATTACTGGTTGGCCTGCCTTCTGGATCCACAATATAAAGGAAAATTACAAAATATCATGCCACATGAGAACATTGAGCAAATATTGGCTACCAAACAAGCAACTCTTGTAGACCGTTTGGTTCAGGCATTTCCAGCACACGAGCCGTAGAGGGCAACATGGCAGAGGTGTTAGAGGTGCACAAATCCGAAGTGGCGTTGGACAGAGGGGTTTTGGAGTGATTTCGCAATGACCGCTGACACGACAGGTACTGCTGCATCGATTCAAAGTGACAGGAGACAACATTTGTCCAGTATGGTTACGAACTACTTTTCCTCCCTTATTGATGTTCTCCCTCACAGGTCATTCCCCTTTGATTACTGGGCATCTAAAATAGACACTTGGCCTGAATTGGCAGAATATGCATTACAGGAGGTCGCTTGCCCTGCTTCTAGTGTGCTATCAGAAAGAGTCTTCAGTGCTGCTGGTTCAATACTGACCGAAAAAAGGACACGTCTGGCTACCCAGAATGTTGATGATCTAACCTTCATTAAAATGAACCAATCATGGATTTCAAATTATTTTGCTCCACCTTCCCCTGCTGACACGTAGCTTGCCTGAAAAAGGTCTTGCTTTTGGCCTCCTCTTACTGACTTCTCAAATTCCTAAAATTGCAGCTGCTGAATGTCCGCCATAGGTCATTTTTATACCTCCCTAAATGGGCTGACTCCTCCACAGGACCGTGGTCACCACCTGGCGCAAGCACCCGTGCGAGTGCCGTTTGCTTGGACAGGTGGGTGCGCCCACTCTTGGGCGACGGCACTGGCACAGGGTCCCTCATAGTACACTGAAGTGTCTCTGATGGTGGTGGTGAACAACCAACGTCCGACACACCGTCGTAATATGAGGGGCCCTGTGCCAGTACCGCCGCCCACGAGAGAGTGTTCCCCCCCAGCTCGAACAGTGCTCTACCACTGGCAATACTTACCTCTCCCTGCTCCACCACTGTGCAGTCTGTGCTGTTAAATCCTTCAATGGCACTGCCAATACAAATTTGTTGAAATGATAGATGATAGTTAAAATATACAAGGGCCCTGGCCTCCATTTAGACCAGTTAATACTTTGCGCCTACTACCACTGTCTGCTACTCAGCAGAGGAGCCCACCCCTGTACCTAGCTATGCCACCTGTTTATTTATGAACTATTTTTTGGCAGACATTTAGCCCACTTTATTATTTTGGCCTACTAACTGTGTCTGTCACTCATTACAGTTGTCCTTCACTGAACAAAGCAATGCCGCCTGTTTAGTCCTGTTACCAATTTTGAACTGCATTTAGCCTACTTTATTATTTGGGCCTACTGACTGTGTCTGCCACTCATTACAGTTGGCCTCCACTGAACAAAGCAATGCCGACTGTTTAGTCCTGTTACCAATTTTGAACTGCATTTAGCCTACTTTACCATTTGGGCCTACTAACTGTGTCTGCCACTCATTACAGTTGGCCTCCACTGAACAAAGCAATGCCGCCTGTTTAGTCCTGTTACCAATTTTGAACTGCATTTAGCCTACTTTATTATTTGGGCCTATATCTGTGTTTCCTCCTCATCCTGCCCATTGCCCAGCCACTGCTAGATGAGTCTGCTGGTACTTTGACCCAGACCACTACTTTCCACTTGCACTCTACACAGCCTGAATTTGACCCTGCTGAAAGTCTGGTTCCCCTTCCCACATTCTATACCACCTTACACGGGGACAAAGAAGAAGTTGCAGATGAAAGTGCAGGTTCCTTCATCAGGTTGGGGGTGCATAATCATTGGCGACGTCACTGGCACAGGGCCCCTCATAGTACATAAAAGTGTCTCTGGCAGTGGGAGGCGCCACCCGCCATCAAACACACCGCCATACTATGAGGGGCCCTGTGCCAGTGCCAACGAGTGCCCCCCCTGTTTGCTCAGGATCACAGCACTTGCAAAGTTGAAATGCTTACCTCTCCCTGCTCCACCGCGGTGACGTATTCCACGTTTCCTGGGCCCACGAAAATCTTGAGCCAGCCCTACCCCCCCACAACTTTAGCCAAATGACCCCCAGTTTTCAATGCCTAGCTATTATTATAAAGTAAATTAAGATTGACAAGCTTAAGTAATAATAATTCATGTTTTTGGCATTAAAATGGGCACTGTAGGTGTTTTCCTGGCTTCCACTCACTGCCACCTTTGATACCCCATTGACTTGCATTGGGTTTCCTGTTTCAGTCGCCCCCCGACTTTTCGCAATAATCGTCCGATTTCACCCGACCCGACTTTTGACATAGTCGGGTTTCGTGAAACCCGACTCGATCCGAAAAAAGTAAAAGTCGCTCAACTCTAGTCTTTAACTCAGTCATGCCTCTGGCAGTCCATCTGGATAAGTGGTTGCACAAACAGACAGGAAGCCATTGCTGGCTCTACACCTCCACGTTAGAGCTGTTTTCTTACTACCCTTACTGAGAAAATCATTCAGATTGGGGTAACTCAGTCCCGTCAAAGCAAGGGATCAAGCTACATAAACAGTTTTTTGGTAAAATCTGTGGAGAGTCTGGATGTAAAATAGATTCCTGCTCAAGTCAACCACCACCAGAAAAGTGCCAGTCCTAAGTAGGTCTGTGGATGCCAATCTAGGCACACAAATATTTCCTTATGATTCAGCAAGATTGTTGCTCCCTGTTTATCTTATCTAGAAAAATCTGTGTGGATTAGGCCTTTATTGATTGTAGTACTTCAGTTCTTAAAATTATGTTTTCCTATTAAAGTCACTGGTGTTGATACGTAATTCAGCTCTCACCCATGATGTGCCAAAGTTTTTCACTAAATAGGTGTTCCTGCTTCTTGGTGCTTTACATTTAGAATATACAGTATGTAATTTTTTTTATCATTGATAAATTAGTAGTTTTGAAATTTCCTTGGTTTAATAAATATAACCTGTCCATTGTCTGGCACAAGGGTGATATGGTGCGCTGGAGCTTAACGGAAATCGAGGCAGAGCTTAATGGTCATCAGTTGCTGGATGTACTGTGATGTACTGTGAAGATGTACAGTATGTTCCCAACTTGTACACCGTGACTAAAAGCACAACCGCAGCTGTTAAATGAACATCAATCAGGTACATGCAAGCTTCATGCAAGTGGCTTTCATTTAATGACCTGTTTGAAAAGGTCAACTGCACTTCTACCATCACAGAACTGATTGTCCTGTGTGCATAGAACATCATTTTATCAGCATATTGGTTTATCATATTATGACATCTTGGCTTATTCAGCTGATATTAGTGCACATGTAAGAAGAGGGACCGGAAGCTCATCAAGAGAATGCCAAGAGTGTGCAAAGCAGTCATCAAGCAAAATGTGGCTACTTTGAAGAACCTAGAATATAAGACATAATTTCAGTTGTTTCACACTTTTTTGTTAAGTATATAATTCCACATGTGTTAAGTCATAGTTTTGATGCCTTCAGTGTGAATGTACAATTTTCATAGTCATGAAAATACAGAAAAATCTTTAAATGAGAAGGTGTGTCCAAACTTTTGGTCTGTACTGTAGGTCAGGAAAGGAAGATCTATGAGATGGAGGAAAGATGATGAGTTCAGATTTGTCCACATTGAGTTTGAGGAAGTGAGAGGAGAAGAAGGAGGATATGGCTGATAGACACTCCTGGATTCTGGACAGCAGAGAGGTGACATCTGGGCCAGAAAGGTAGATCTGAGTGTCATCAGCATAAAGGTGGTACTGGAATCCATGGGACTTTGAGTTGTCAAAGGCCAAGTGTATAGATTGATAAAAGTAGGGGTCCTAGAACAGAGTCTTGGGGACTCCAACAGAGATAGGGTGGGATGAGGAGGTAGTGTGGGAGACACTGAATGTGCAGTTGGAAAGGTATGAGAAGATCCAGGATAGGGCAAGGTCTTTGATGCGAAAGGAGGAGAGGATCTATAGTAGGAGGCAGTGGTCAACTGTCGAAAGCAGAGGACAGGTCTAGAAGGAGGCGCACAGAGTATTGTCTGTTAGCTTTGGCTGTAAATAGGTCATTAGTAATTTTGGTCAGGGCTGTTTTAGGGATGGGGCGGAAACCAGATTGTAAATTGTCAAAGAGCAAGTTAGATGAAAGGTGGGAGGAAAGTTCAGCATGGACGTGCTGCTCTAGGAGTTTGGAAGCGTATGGGAGCAGCGATATTGGGTGATAGCTGGACATAGCAGTTGGATTAATGGTTGGCTTTTTAAGGATAGGCGTGATTGTGGCATGTTTGAAAGCAGAAGGGAAGGTGCCAGAAGTTAGTGAAAGGTTGAAGAGGTGGGTTAGGGATTGGAGTGGTGGTGAGGTTGGGGAGGAGGTGGGATGGGATGGGGTCGTGCGCACAGGTGGTGAAGTGCGATTTGGAGAGGAGACAGTTAATCTCCCCTTCAGTGATGTTGGATAAGGAGGTTATGGGGTTTGGGCACTGGTCTAGCGTGCAAAGGGGTTGTGGTGGTTGAACAAAGAAGACTCGCCTTGTTTGGTCAATCTTATTTTTAAAGTGTGTGGCAAAGTCCTCAGTAGTGGGCAGAGGAGGGAGTTAAAGGTATTGAATAACTGTTTGGGGTTGTAGGATAGGGAAGATATGAGGGTTGTGAAGTAGGCCTGTTTAGCAGAGGTGAGAGAAGATTTAAAAGCTGGTTTTGCCTGTTTGAATGCAGTGAAGACATCTTGCGAATGTGTTTTCTTCCAATGCCGCCCTGCAACCCTGGACACTTGCTGGAGCTTTTTAGTGGTGTTATTGTGCCAGGGTTGTCTATTGATGCATCGAACTCTGCCACGAACAAGAGGGGCGACCGTGTCAATAGCTGATGCGAGAGTGGCATTGTAGAAAGCAGCGGCACTGTCTGTGTCATGGAGTGAGGATGTGGATGCCAGTGGTAGGATAGAGTCAGAGAGTTTCTGCAGGGGTGCGCATGTTGCTGGACATGGGTGACCGGTGAGGAGGACAGGGATGAGAAAGTGAGTAGATGGTGGTCGGATAGAGGGAGAGGGGAGTTGGTGAAGTTTGATAGAGAGCAGAGACGGGTGAAGACCAGATCTAGTGTATGTCCGTCTGTGTGGGTGGCTGCAGAGGACCACTGAGTAAGTCCAAAAGATGAAGTAAGGGACAGAAGTTTAGAGGCTGTTGACTGAAGGGTATCAGTGGGGATGTTGAAGTCACCCATGATGATGCTGGGAATGTCAGCAGAGAGAAAGAAAAGTATGTAAAAGAACATCTAAACAAGCCTCATGCATTTTTGAAACAAGTCTTGTGGACTGATGAGGTTAAAATTTAACTCTTTGGCCACAATGATCAAAGGAATGTGTGGAGAAAAATGGGTACAGAATTTCAGGAAAGAACATCTTGCCAACCATTAAGCATTGGGATGGATCAATCATGCTTTGGGGTTATGTTGCAGCCAACTGCACAGGGAACATTTCACGTGTAGAGGGAAGAATGCATTCAATGAAATTTTAACAAATTCTTAATGCAAACATATTTGTAAAAAAAAGCTTCACAATAGATCTGCAAATACTGAGAATAAATGACACAAAGGTGGACTCAATTTACTAATGATGTGACTTCTGGTGGCAATTGGTCACTCAGGATTTTATTTAGGGATATTAGACTACAGGAGACTGAATACAAATGCACGTCACAATTTTCAGATTTATCATTTTAAAATAATTGGAAAACCATGTATTATTTCCTTTACACTGCACAAAAAACTTGCTATTTTGTGATGGTATAGCACATAAAATAAAAAAAATAAATTTACGTTTGTGGGTATAATCCCATTAAATGTAAGTCTGCAAGGACAGGGTCCTCTCCCCTCTGTACCAGTCTGTCACTGTAAACTTGTTTACTGTAAACGATATCTATAACTCTGTATGTAACCCCTTTCTCACGTACAGCACCATGGAATTAAAGGTGCTATATAAATAATAATAATAATAATAATAATAATAATAATAATAATATAATGTGAAACAATGTGAAAAAGTTCACAGGGTGTGAATACTTTTTCAAAGCAATGTGTATAATAAAAATGTTTCCAAGATTGCCAAACCACTATTGACATCAGTCAATTTGTGCCTTCTGTGAGTCAAAGGGCCACTGTCACCCCCCTCCAGCCGTTATAAACTAAAAGAGCCACCTTGTGCAGCAGTAATGCTGCATTCTAACAAGGTGGCTCTTTTAGTTTTAGGTTCAAGTATACCCCAAATAAAGCGTTTTTATACTTTAGCACAATCCTTGTCTCTAGCCAGGGAGGCGGGTCCTCACTCCCCAGCTCTAACCGCTCCTCTGCCGTCACTCCAATCTTCCTGCGCTTTCGGCGCCGCCCCCTCAACGCTGTGTACGTTTCAAAACCGGCGCCTGCGCAGTGTACTGCTGTGCTGCGCAGACGCAGTAAGCTCTGGCCGTCTGACGTCCCAGCCAGGCTTGCAGACTGCGCCTGCGCGGGCATTGCGGCCAGCCACCTTTGGAATCCCCGCCCCGCACTGTGTTATGCATTATGCACAGTGCGGGACGGGGATTCCAAAGGTGGCTGGCCGCAATGCCCGCGCAGGCGCAGTCTGCAAGCCTGGCTGGGACGTCAGACGGCTAGAGCTTACTGCATCTGCGCAGCACAGCAGTACACTGCGCAGGCGCCGGTTTTGAAACATACACAGCGCTGAGGGGGCGGCGCCGAAAGCGCAGGAAGATTGGAGTGACGGCAGAGGAGCGGTTAGAGCTGGGGAGTGAGGACCCGCCTCCCTGGCTAGAGACAGGAATTGTGGCTAAGTATAAAAACGCTTTATTTGGGGTATACTTGAACCTAAAACTAAAAGAGCCACCTTGTTAGAATGCAGCATTACTGCTGCACAAGGTTGCTCTTTTAGTTTATAACGGCTGGAAGGGGGTGACAGTGGCCCTTTAAAGAATGTTCTTCCTCTGATCCTATATTGGATCAACCCGATGTAGAGCATAATTTTATTGTGGAAGTCGACACCTCTAAGGTTGGACCTGGAGTGATGCTATTGCAAAGCACTCTGCCTCTTTTCAAGATTTTCCATGGACCTTCTTTTCATGAAAATTTTTATGTGCCATTCTTCTTGGATACCGGTCAGGCGCCTCTCAATCAGCCAAACCAGAACTCCACTTTGACTGACGAAGGGCAGTACCTCGAAACGCAGTGTCTGCAAATTGAGATTCAGGTTTGGCTATTATCCTAAGTCATGTGACAAGGCTCGGTAAAGGGTCGACATTGACTGTTAGGATTGCTACTTCCAATAGGTGGCACTAGAGTTCTAGTTCTCTTGCTCTCTGAAGAGACAATTTGCATATGTGCCAAGAGGAAATAAGACTTTGGTAATCATGAATTGCCGGCAACTAAGTGGACATTCGAGGAATGGTGCCAAACATAAGATTACTATTACCATTGTACCACAAAAATGTATGTTAATTTATTTAGAATCAGCTAAATGATGCAACCCTAAGTAAGCTAGATGGGCTTGGAACTATTCTAGATTTGATTTTGTTGAGTCGTTCAGACATGGAATTGAGAACATACAGTATATAGTGGCATGATAAAGTATTCACCCCTTGGCATTTTTCATGTTTTGCTACCTCACAACCTGGAATTTCACTGTTTTTTGATGGTTTGCATCAGTTCATGCAAAGAACATGCCTACAATTGTGAACATTTAGCTTTCTTTTTATTGTGAAGCAAGCAACAAATAGGATAAAATAACTGAAAACTTTAGTGTGCATAACTAATCCCCCCCCTAAATTCAGTACTTTGTAGAGCCTCCTTCTGTGTCAATTACAGTTGCAAGTCACTTTTGATAAGTCTCTATGAGTTTTCAACATCTTGCCACCAGGATTTTTGTCCATTTCACAAGGCAAAACTGCTCCAGCTCCTTTAGTTGGATGGTTTCCTCTGGTGAACACCAATTTTCGAGTCTGACCACAGATTCTCAATTGGATTAAGGTTTAGGCTTTGACTAGGCCACTCTAAAAGATTTGCACAATACCCCTTAACCTCTTTCCGACCCATGACGCCACGTAGTCGTCATGAAAGTCGGTGCCAATCTGACCCATAACGCCTATGTGGCGTCATGGAAAGATCGCGTCCCTGCAGATCGGGTGAAAGGGTTAACTCCAATTTCACCCGATCTGCAGGGACATGGGGAGTGGTACTTTAGCCAAGGGGGGGTGGCCTATAAACCTATCACAGTGATCAAAATAAAAAAAAAGTAAATGAACCCCCCCCCCCCTTTATCACCCCCATAGGTAGGAACAATAATAAAATAAAGAAAATATATATTTTTTTCCACTACAGTTAGAACTAGGGTTAGGGTTAGGGTTATGTATGTGCACACGTATTCTGGTCCTCTGCAGATTTTTCCGCAGCGGTTTTTATAAATCCGCAGTGCAAAACCGCTGCGGATTTATCACGGATTTACTGCGGTTTTTCTGCGGATTTCACTCCGGTTTTCTATTGGAGCAGTTGTAAAACCGCTGCGGAATCCGCAGAAAAGTGAAATGTACGGAATGTAAACCGCTGCGTTTCCACGCAGTTTTTTCCGCAGCATGTGCGCAACGTTTTTTGTAAACTCATGGGAAACTGCTGCGGACCCGCAGCGGCGGAAACGCTGTGGATCCGCAGCGTTTTCTGCATCGTGTGCACATACCCTTAGAATTAGGCTATGTGCACACGGTGCGGATTTGGCTGCGGATCCGCAGCGGATTTGGCTGCGGATCCGCAGCGGATTGGCCGCTGCGGATTCGTAGCAGTTTTCCATCAGCTTTACAGTTCCATGAAAACCTATGGAAAACCAAATCTGCTGTGCCCATGGTGCGGAAAATACAGCGCGGGAACGCTGTGTTGTATTTTCCGCAGCATGTCAATTCTTTGTGCGGATTCCGCAGCGTTTTACACCTGTTCCTCAATAGGAATCCACAGGTGAAATCTGCAAAAAAAACACTGGAAATCCACGGTAAATCCGCAGGTAAAACGCAGTGCCTTTTACCCGTGGATTTTTCAAAAATGGTGCGGAAAAATCTCACACGAATCCGCAACGTGGGCACATAGCCTTAGGGTTAGGGTTGGAATTAGAGATAGGGTTGGAAATAGAGTTAACATTAGGCTTGTGGTTAGGGTTATAGTTAGGAGTGTGTTGGGGTTAGGGTTGTGGTTAGGGGTGTGTTGGGGTTAGGGTTTGGATTAGGGTTAGGATTATGTTTAGGGTTGGGATTAGGGTTAGGGGTGTGTTGGGGTTAGGGTTGTGGTTAGGGGTGTGTTGGGGTTAGGGTTGTGATTAGGGTTATGGCTAGAGTTGAAATTAGGGTTAGGGGTGTGTTGGGGTTAGTGTTGGAGTTAGAATTGAGGGGTTTCCACTGTTTAGGCACATCAGGGGTCTCCAAACGCAACATGGCGCCACCATTGATTCCAGCCAGTCTTGCGTTCAAAAAGTCAAATGGTGCTCCCTCCCTTCCGAGCCCCGACGTGCACCAAAACAGTGGTTTACCCCCACATATGGGGTACCAGCATACTCGGGACAAACTGGGCAACAACTATTGGGGTCCAATTTCTCCTGCTACCCTTGTGAAAGTAAAAAACTGCTTGCTAAAACATCATTTACTCTGCGTTATAAACTTCTGTGAAGCACTCGGGGGTTCAAAGTGCTCACCACATATCTAGATAAGTTCCTTTGGGGGTCTAGTTTCCATAATAGGGTTACTTGTGGGGGGTTTTACTGTTTAGGCACATCAGGGGCTCTGCAAATGCAACGTGACGCCCGCAGACCATTCCATCAAAGTCTGCATTTCAAAACGCCACTACTTCCCTTCCGAGCCCCGACGTGTGCCCAATCAGTAGTTTACCCCCACATATGGGGTGCCAGCATACTCAGTGCAAACTGGGCAACAACTATTGGGGTCCAATTTCTCCTGTTACCCTTGTGAAAATAAAAAATTGCATGCTAAAACATCATTTTGAGGAAAGAAAAATTATTTTTTTATTTTCACGGTTCTGCGTTGTAAACTTCTGTGAAGCACTTGGGGGTTCAAAGTACTCACCACATATCAAGATAAGTTCCTTGGGGGGTCTAGTTTTCAAAATGGGGTCACTTGTGGGGGGTTTCTACTATTTAGGCACATCAGTGGCTCTGCAAACGTAACATGATGCCCGCAGACCATTCCATCAAAGTCTGCATTCCAAAACGTCACTACTTCCCTTCTGAGCCCCGACGTGTGCCCAAACCGTGGTTCCCCCCCCCCACATATGGGGTATCAGCGTACTCAGGACAAACTGGACAACAACTTTTGGGGTCCAATTTCTCCTGTTACTCTTGTGAAAATAAAAAATTGCGGGCTAAAAAATAATAATTATTTTTTTTAACCAATAAGCTTTTTATTGAAGTATAACATATCTAATAATACATCAAATAACAGGAGGAGCAGAAGGAAAAAAAAAACAACAAATACATAGTACTCAAGGACCACAGGCTAATCAGTATAAAAATACACAATTACAGTGCCAGATACATCACATATTCAAAAGAAACATGACTTTTAGATAAGAGTAAGAGCAGACTGGGAAATATAAATCGAGGACACCCAGGGATCCCACCAGGAAAGGACTTTATTCTTTTTCGGCAAACCCTGAGCCATAATAAGCTCATAACAGAAGTGTAGATCAATTTTAGAGATCAGTTCGGCCCTAGAAGGGAGATCCGAAGATTTCCAGTATTTTGCGATACCCTGTCTGGCCGCAACTAGGACATTGGAAATTATTGGACGGAGAGGGGAGGGGAGATCAATGAGGGAAATGCCCAGCACAGCAAGTTGACCATTCAGAACAAAGGGAAGATGCATTAGATCGGCGATCAAGGCCTCTACCTGGCGCCAAAAAACCTGAACCCGTGGGCACGGCCACCAAACATGAGAGGAGGAACCCATGGCGCCACACCCCTTCCAGCAGAGCGGGGAGGAGGACGGGGTGAATTTTGCCAGGCGGGCAGGGGTAAGATACCAATGCAGTTGTATCTTCTTCACCTGTTCCAGGTAGCCAAGACACGAGGAGAATTTAGAGGGATGCACCATAGCAAACTGCCAATCCTCTAGGGAAGCCTCAAAATTCAGTGAGGACTCCCAGGAAGTCATAAAAGGAAACTTATCAGGAATACCATGGGATATAAGGGCTTTGTATATGATAGAGATACCATGGGGCAATATAGTGGATGGTCTAAAGAACCTATGAACTGGGTCCTCTGTCAGAGGCGGGGGCGCACCAAACAGCCGACGTGATTTAAGGAAGCTGCGAATCTGTAGATATTGAAAAAAATCAACATTAGTAAGGGAGAATCTCCCTGCAAGATCCTCAAACGGCAAGAGGTCATTTGAGCCAAACAGGTCAGCCACCCGGAGCACCCCACGCCCCCTCCAGGAGGAAAGAGAAATGTGCCCGATAGCATACTCCAAGGCCTGCAAAGAAACATAGTCACACATAAACCCTAGGTGAGAAGAGCAAAGCGACGCCCAAAGTTTAGTAGCGGACTTAATAGTACGGAGATAAGGGCCCTCAGGAGAAAAACGAAGCAGCTGAAGCTCTAGGAGCAATTTAAGAGAGTTTTTGGGGGCGAACTGAGACTCAATAAGAAACCAAGGTAAGCGTGAGTTCCCCTCCCACCAAATTTTAAGGGGTTCCAAAACCGCCGCCCTATAATAAGACTGCACCGCAGGGGCACCCAGCCCACCCATAGAGTACGGAAGGGACATAATACGGCGCCTGATCCTATGAGATTTTTTGTTCCAGATGAACCGATCTAAAAGCGATTGAAAAGCTAAAATAAATTTCGAGGGGATAAAAAGGGGGAGGCACCGGAAAAGGTACATAATTTTAGGGAGGAATAGCATTTTAGCAGTCTGTATACGGGCCATCCACGAGAGTGACGCGCACGCTAACTGATCCATGCCTGTCCTAACCGCCGAGAGAGTTTCCTCACAGTTTGCACGGACGATGTTATCTAACCTAGTTATCCGAATACCTAGGTACGTAAAGCCCAGGGGGGCCCAAATAAACGCATATTGGGATTGGATTTGGATTTGAAGAGGAACCGGCAGAAAAAGGGGAAAAATTGTGGATTTACTCAAATTAAGTTTGTAATACGAGACCGCAGAAAACTCAGTTAAAATTGAGGTGATCGCATTCAACGAAGCTAAAGGTGAGGTGCATGTCAGGACCACGTCGTCGGCGTAGAGACCAATTTTGTGCTCAGTTCCCCCAACCCTAATTCCTTTAATGTCTGAACATTGCCTAACCATGACAGCCATAGGCTCCATGACCAGAGCAAAGATAAGGGGGGAAAGGGGGCAGCCCTGACGAGTACCATTCAAAATGGGGAACGTCTGAGACCCAAAACCGGACGAGTGAACCGACGCACAGGGGTTAGAGTACAAAGCCATGATAGCTTTGGAGATTTGCCCAGTAAGCCCGAACCTTTCCAGCGTAAGCTCGATATATCCCCAGTGCACCCTGTCAAACGCTTTTTCAGCGTCAAGCGACAGGAATACACTGGGGTGACCCCCCCTCTCCACTACATCCAGAAGGTCTATCAGGCGCCTAGTGCTGTCTCTGGTATGTCTGCCGGGAACAAACCCGACTTGATCGGGGTGTATGAGGCCGGAGAGAACCGATAGCAATCTGTTGGCCCAAATTTTTGCATAGATCTTGACGTCACAATTTAGGAGGGCTATAGGACGAAAGTTCCCCCGGGAGGTTGGTGGTTTCTCCTGTTTAGGAAGAGTCGCAATGGAAGCCCCCAATCCCTCGGCTCTGATGCTACCTACCGACAACCAGTTATTAAAAAGGCGCAGAAGATAAGGGGAGAGGACAGAGAAAAACTGAGCATAGTAAAAAAAAAAGGAAAGCCATCTGGCCCAGGGGAGGAACCCTTGTTGGCGTCCCTGACTATTTGAGATAATTCAGACTCAACAATGGGAGAATTCAGATAGGAAAGCTGCTCCACACTGACCGAGGGAAGATTAGCCCTCTCCAAGAAAGCCAAAATTAACTCCCGCGAGGGCTGGGGAACCCCTGGGTCAGATCCAAGATCATATGACGCGAACTCCTCAGCAATATGAATAGGATTATAAACCCGGGAACCGTCAGACCTAAGCAGGAATGGGATCTTGGATTGAGCCTCTCTCTTCCTGACGCGTCTAGCCAGAACAGCACCTGCCCGGTCTCCCATTGCATAAAATTTGGCTCTGGTTTTCCTCAGGGCATTCTCAGCCTTATAAAGCAGCAGGTTTCGAACATGTATGCGGGCCTTAGAAAGATCAGCAAAGACCGCAGGGGTAGGAGATAGTTTGTGGGCCGACTCGAGGTGAGTTATTTCGTCTAGGGCAGACTGAAGGGCTGAGTTATACTTTCTCTTGGCCGTAGCCGCCATTTTGATGAGACAACCCCTGATCACCGCCTTGTGGGCAAACCACAGGGTGTCATCACATATGTCTGGAGTATCGTTGGAGGAAAAGAATTCCTGCAAGGCTCTTTCTACAAACTGAGAATTTGATTGGTCTGAAAGGAGGTGAGCGTTGAGACGCCAATGTGTGGGGGGCCTGATAGCCAAAGGGTCCCTCAAAGTGAGGGACACCGGGGCATGATCCGACCAAGTGATACTACCTATATCTGCTGAAATGCAGTGAGGAAGAGCCACGTCATTCACCAGCACATAGTCAATACTGCTATAGGAACCATGCCTGGGTGACATGAACGTGTAATCCCTCTCGCCGCAATGCAGATATCTAAAGACATCGTGTAGATTAAAAGAGTTAATCAGGGGTCCTGCCTCACATCTTGACAGGGAGGAGGCCGAGCAGTCTAGCCCTTTAGACATTGGGCCATTAAAATCCCCAGCAATCAGTTTGTGACCATGTTGAATGTCGTGTAAGATTTTGAGCAAGCCCTCCAAAAATTTAAGCTGACCTACATTGGGAGCATAAATCGAAGCAATGGTGTAAGGGGCATTATTAATAAGGCAGAGAACTACAATGAACCTACCCAACGGATCTGCTATGGAACGAATCAATTGAAAAGAGTTGATTTTGCTAAAGAAAATGGCTACTCCCGCCTTTTTTGACGGGCCATTGGCAAAAAATTGGTGCGGATATAAACCTGAGTGCATTCTAGCATTATCACATTCCAGCAGATGCGTTTCTTGAAGACACAAAATGTCATGACGGGATTTACCCAGCTGACGCCATACAATAGACCTCTTTCCCGGGGAGTTGAGGCCATTCACATTAATTGAATATAACGAAATACTCATAGCAAAGGCATATAAACAGTTTTACAACATTCTGAGCACCAATGAGCCGTGAGAGAGAGCAGATGGCATGTGGCCAGCGGGCCTGAGCACAAGTAAGGGGAAACTGGGAAGAGGGGAAAAAAGGGGGAAAAACAAACAAGACAGACAACATATAAACCAGTAGACCAAGGTCCATTCAGGAATACCCTGAGTCCAAAAGGTGAGATTCAAAAAACAGTTCACCTGTGGGGCAGAAAAACGCTGCGGATACTCTCAAAGAGGAACCAGCGCAGCTCAAGGAAAGAAAAAAAGAACGTTGAAAACAAAACAAATCCGTACAGGAAAATAGCCGGGAACCAAAAATGAAGTGAACTTCAGGCCACCTCCCAGTCCGGTGCAATGCGGGCCCTAAGATTTCTGCCACTCCCAGACTTTGGAAGGTTCGCGGAGACCGGAGAGCCAGGAGCCGAGAGTCCCCACTTGGAGAGGGCGGTTGCCACGTGAGACGGAGTCAGGCAGGTGGTGATTGATCCATCTTTCCGGATGAGAAGCTTGGTGGGAAACCCCCAGCGGTACAGAATGCCCTTTTCTCTGAGAATAGCAGTATAGGGTCCAAAAGCCCTTCGGAGGGCCAAAGTACCTGGGGAAAGGTCTGGGAAGACAGAGATGCGAGCAAATCTTTCCGGTAAAGCTGGGTTCTTCCTCAGCGCCTGAAGAAAATCCTCCTTCATTTCATAGAAGTGTATGCGTGCAAGTACATCTCCTGGAACCGAGGGCCCCAGACCAGACGGTTTAGGGATCCGATGCACACGGTCAATTGTGATATCTTTGGGGGCAAACTGCGGGAGAACAGCCGCAATAAAATCCTGCAGAAACAGTTTCAAATCCCCTGCCAAGATAGATTCCTCAATGCCTCTGAGCTTAACGTTATTCCTCCTGGACCTATCCTCCAGGTCCAGGGCTTTGGAGTGGGTTTTCGTGGCTAGGGTTTGCAGGGTCTCATGTGCGTCCCAGAGTTCGTTATGAGAAGAGACCAGCTCCGCCATCTTGCGCTCCAGGCGATCAGTGCGATTGCCCAGCTCCACCACCTCCCCCTTCAAATCAGCCAGCATGGTGCGCATATCCTCCTGTATGGAGGTTCTAAGGTCACTAAGAAGACCCTTAAGTAGAGCGGCAGTCACTGGGGCATCTGCAAGATCCGGCGCTGCATCGCCTGAAAGCGACGCCTGAGCACCGCGTTGTGAAGAGCGGGAAGCCCTGGGGGAGGACGGCGCCATCTTGGAACTCGGCGGCGGCTGAGGGGAGGCCGCGAAGAAATCAATGATTCTCCTAGAGGGATCGCGGGTGCCGGCTCTAGATTTCCCCATGCACTCACCGCCGCTCCCGGGACCAGCGCCAACTCCGTGAAGGTGAGAGAGGCCGCCGTAGACAAAGATATGAGCCGCTTTAAGGTTCCCGGCGACGGAGCTCCCGCTCTGTGCGACCTACTCCATGCACAGATAGGCCACGCCCCGCTAAAAAATAATTTTTGAGGAAAGAAAAATGATTTTTTATTTTCACTGCTCTGCGTTATAAACTTCTGTGAAGCACTTGCGGGTTTAAAGTGGTCACCGCACATCTAAGTTATTTTGATGGGAGGTCTAGTTTCCAAAATGGGGTCACATGTGGGGGAGCTCAAATGTTTAGGCACACAGGGGCTCTCCAAATGCGACATGGTGTCAGCTAACGATTGGAGCTAATTTTTCATTCAAAAAGTCAAATGGCGCTCCTTCCCTTCCAAGCCCGGCCGTGTGCCCAAACAGTGGTTTACCCCCACATGTGTGGTATCACTGTACTCAGGAGAAATTGCCCAATAAATTTGAGGATCCATTTTATCCTGTTGCCCATGTGGAAATGAACAAATTGAGGCCAAAATAATTTTTTTGTGAAAAAAAGTACTTTTTCATTGTTAAGGATCAATTTGTGAAGCACCTGGGGGTTCAATGTGCTCACTATGCATCTAGACAAGTTCCTTGGGGGGGTCTAGTTTCCAAAATGGGGTCACATGTGGGGGAGCTCCAATGTTTAGGCACACAGGGGCTCTCCAAACGCAACATGGTGACCGCTAACGATTGGAGCTAATTTTTCATTCAAAAAGTCAAATGGTGCTCCTTCCCTTCCGAGCCCTGCCGTGTGCCCAAACAGTGGTTTACCCCCACATGTGAGGTATTAGTGTACTCAGGAGAAATTGCCAAATAAATTTTAGGATCCATCTTATCCTGTTGCCCATGTGGAAATGAACAAATTGAGGCTAAAAGAAATTTTTAGTGAAAAAAAAAGTACTTTTTCATTTTTACGGATCAATTTGTGAAGCACCTAGGGGTTCAATGTGCTCACTATGCATCTAGATAAGTTCCTAAGGGGGTCTAGTTTCCAAAATGGGGTCACATGTGGGGGAGCTCCAATGTTTAGGCACACAGGGGCTCTCCAAACGCGACATGGTGTCCGCTAAAGATTGGAGCCAATTTTTCATTGAAAAAGTCAAATGGCGCTCCTTCCCTTCCGAGCCCTGTCGTGCGCTCAAACAGTATTTCCCCCCCACATATGGGGTATCGGCGTACTCAGGACAAATTGTACAATAACTTTTGGGGTCCAGTTTCTCTTTTTACCCCTGGAAAAATAAAAAAATTGTTGCTAAAAGATCATTTTTGTGACTAAAAGGTTAAATGTTCATTTTTTCCTTCCATGTTGCTTCTGCTGCTGTGAAGCACCTGAAAGGTTAATAAACTTCTTGAATGTGGTTTTGAGCACCTTGAGGGGTGCAGTTTTTAGAATGGTGTCACTTTTGGGCATTTTCAGCCATATAGACCCCTCAAACTGACTTCAAATGTGAGGTGGTCCCTAAAAAAATGGTTTTGTAAATTTCGTTGTAAAAATGAGAAATCGCTGGTCAAATTTTAACCCTTATAACTTCCTAGCAAAAAAAAAGTTGCCTCCAAAATTGTGCTCATGTAAAGTAGACATGTGGGAAATGGTACTTATTAAGTATTTTGTGTCACATAACTCTCTGGCTTAACAGAATAAAAATTCAAAATTTGAAAATTGCAACATTTTCAAAATTTTAGCCAAATTTCCATTTTTTTCACAAAGCCAATTTTTTTTAGCCAAATTTCATTTTTTTTAAGGGACTACATCTCATTTGAAGTCAGTTTGAGGGGTCTATATGATAGAAAATACCCAAGTGTGACACCATTCTAAAAACTGCACCCCTCAAGGTGCTCAAAACCACATTCAAGAAGTTTATTAACCCTTCAGGTGTTTCACAGGAATTTTTGGAATGTTTAAATAAAAATGAACATTTAACTTTTTTTCACAAAATTTGTTTTATTTTTACCAAGGGTAACAGGAGAAAATGGACCCCAAAAGTTGTTGTACAATTTGTCCTGAGTACACCCATACCCCATATGTGGGGGTAAACCACTGTTTGGGCACATGACAGAGCTCGGAAGCGAAGGAGCGCCATTTGACTTTTCAATGCAAAATTGACTGAAATTGAGATGGGACGCCATGTTACGTTTGGAGAGCTACTGCTGTGCCTAAACATTGAAACCCCCCATAAGTGACACCATTTTGGAAAGTAGACCCCATAGGGAATTTATCTAGAGGTGTGGTGAGTACTTTGACCCACCAAGTGCTTCACAGAAGTTTATAATGCAGAACCGTAAAAATAAAAAATCATATTTTTTCACAAAAATTATCTTTTCGCCCCCAATTTTTTATTTTCCCAAGGGTAAGAGAAGAAATTGGACCCCAAAAGTTGTTGTACAATTTGTCCTGAGTACGCTGATACCCCATATGTGGGGGTAAATCACTGTTTGGGCGCATTTGAGAGCTCGGAAGGGAAGGAGCGCCGTTTGACTTTTCAAGGCAAAATTGACAGGAATTGAGATGGGACGCCATGTTGCGTTTTGAGAGCCACTGATGTGCCTAAACATTGAAACCCCCCACAAGTGACACCATTTTGGAAAGTAGACCCCCTAAGGAACTTATCTAGATGTGTGGTGAGCACTTTGACCCACCAAGGGCTTCACAGACGTTTATAATGCAGGGCCGTAAAAATAAAACAAAAATTTTTTCCCACAAAAATTATTTTTTAGCCCCCAGTTTTGCATTTTCCCGAGGGTAACAGGAGAAATTGGACCCCAAAAGTTGTTGTACAATTTGTCCTGAGTACGCTGATACCCCATATGTGGGGGGAACCACCATTTGGGTGCATGGGAGGGCTCAGAAGGGAAGGCGTGCCATTTGGAATGCAGACTTAGATGGAATGGTCTGCAGGTGTCACATTGCGTTTGCAGAGCCCCTAATGTACCTAAACAGTAGAAAACCCCCACAAGTGACCCCATATTGGAAACTAGACCCCTGAAGGAACTTATCAGATGTGTTGTGAGAACTTTGAGCCCCCAAGTGTTTCACTACAGTTAATAACGCAGAGCCGTGAAAATAAAAATAAAAAAATTTTCCCCCCCCCCAATTTTTTTCTAGCCCACAGCTTTGTATTTTCCCAAGGGTAACAGGAGATATTGGACCCCAAAAGTTGTTGTCCAATTTGTCCTGAGTATGCTGATACCTCATATGTGGGGGAACCACCGTTTGGGCGCATGGGAGGGCTCGGAAGGAAAGGAGCGCTATTTGGAATGCAGACTTAGATGGAATGGTCTGCAGGCGTCACATTGCAAAAATACTGTACCTAAACAGTAGAAACCCCCCACAAGTAACCGCATATTGGAAACTAGACCCCTCAAGGAACTTATCTAGATGTGTTGTGAGAACTTTGAGCCCCCAAGTGTTTCAGTACAGTTTATAATGCAGAGCGGTGAAAATAAAAAAAATCCTTTTTTTTCCCACAAAAATTATTTTTAGCCCCCAGTTTTGTATTTTCCCATGGGTAACAGGAGAAATTGGACCCCAAAAGTTGTTGTCCAATTTGTCCTGAGTACGCTGATACCCCATATGTTGGGGTAAACCCCTGTTTGGGCACACGGGAGAGCTCGGAAGGGAAGGAGCACTGTTTTACTTTTTCAACACAGAATTGGCTGGCATTGAGATCGGACACCATGTTGCGTTTGGAGAGCCCCTGATGTGCCTAAACAGTGGAACCCCCCCCAATTATAGCTGAAACCCTAATCCAAACACACCCCTAACCCTAATCCCAACGGTAACCCTAACCACACCTCTAACCCAGATACACCCCTAACCCTAATCCTAACCCTATTCCCAACTGTAAATGTAATCCAAACCCTAACCCTAACTTTAGCCCCAACCCTAACTTTAGCCCCAACCCTAACTGTAGCCTTAACCCTAGCCCCAACCCTAACCCTAACCCTAGCACTAGCCCTAACCCTAACCCTAGCCCTAACCCTAACCCTAGCCCTAACCCTAACCTAACCCTAACCCTAGCCCTAACCCTAGCCCTAACCCTAACCCTAATGGGAAAATGGAAATAAATACATTATTAAAAATTTTTAATTTTTCCCTAACTAAGGGGGTCATGAAGGGGGGTTTGATTTACTTTTATAGCGGGTTTCTTAGCAGATGTTTATGATTGGCAGCCGTCACACACTGAAAGATGCTTGTTATTGCAAAAAATATTTTTTGCGTTACCACATTTTTAGAGCTATAATTTTTCCATATTTGAGTCCACAGAGTCATGTTAGGTCTTGTTTTTTGCGGGATGAGTTGACGTTTTTATTTATTTCGGGCACGTGACATTTTTTGATCGCTTTTTTTTTCGAATTTTGTGAGGCAGAATGACCAAAAACCAGCTATTCATGAATTTCTTTTGGGGGAGGCGTTTATACCGTTCCGCGTTTGGTAAAATTGATAAAGCAGTTTTATTCTTCAGGTCAGTACATTTACAGCGATACCTCATTTGTATCATTTTTTATGTTTTGGCGCTTTTATACGATAAAAACTATTTTATAGAAAAAATAATTATTTTTGCATCGAATATATTCTGAGGACTATAACTTTTTTATTTTTTTGCTGATGGTGGCTCTTTTTTTGCGGGACAAAATGACGTTTTCAGCGGTACCATGGTTTTCAGCGGTACCATGGTTATTTATATCTGTCTTTTTGATTGCGTGTTATTCCACTTTTTGTTCGGCAGTATGATAATAAAGCGTTGTTTTTTGCCTCGTTTTTTTTTTTCTTACGGTGTTTACTGAAGGGGTAAACTAGTGGGACAGTTTTATAGGTTGGGTCGTTACGGACGCGGCGATACTAAATATGTGTACTTTTATTGTTTGTTTTTTTTATTTAGATAAAGAAATATATTTATGGGAATAATATTTTTGTTTTCATTATTTAGGATTTTTTTTTTTTTTTACACATGTGGTAAAAATTTTTTTTACTTTTTTACTTTGTCCCAGGGGGGGACATCTCAGATCGCTGATCTGACAGTTTGCACAGCACTTACAGGGCTGCAGGTTTACCAAGCGCCTGCTCTGACAGGCACTTGGTAAGCCACCTCCCTCTCTGCAAGACCCTGATGCCGCGGCCATTTTGGATCCAGCCTGCTGCAGGGATGGGAGGTCACATCACATCGCGTTGCTGCGGGGGTCTCAGGGAAGAACGCAGGGAGCCCCCTCCCTGCGCGATGCTTCCCTGTACCGCGGCACACCGCGATCATGTTTGATCGCTGTGTGCCAGGGGTTAATGTGCCGGGGGCGGTCCGTGACCGCTCCTGGTACATAGTGCCGGATGTCAGCTTTACTTAGCTGCTTTTTTCTTGCCATAAAACAAATTCTAACAGTCTATTCAGTAGGACTATCAGCTGTGTATCCACCAGACTTCTGCACAACAGAACTAATGGTCCCAACCCCATTTATAAGGCAAGAAATCCCACTTATTAAACCTGACAGGGCACACCTGTGAAGTGAAAACCATTCCCGGTGACTACCTCTTGAAGTTCTCAAGAGAATGCCAAGAGTGTGCAAAGCAGTCATCAAAGCAAAAGGTGGCTACTTTGAAGAACCTAGAATATAAGACATAATTTCAGTTGTTTCACACTTTCTTGTTAAGTATATAATTCCACATGTGTTAACTGATAGTTTTGATGCCTTCAGTGTGAATGTACAATTTTCATAGTCATGAAAATACAGAAAAATCTTTAAATTAGAAGATGTGTCCAAACTTTAGGTCTGCACTGTATGTAAAGGCATTATTCTACCCACTTTTCCATAAAGGCAAGCTCTATGGAGTGTACGGCTTTTTGTAGTAATAGGACAGAAACTCAGATGTTTCTGTGAGAACTCTGCAGCTCCTTCAGGGTTTCCTTTGGTCTCTGTGCTGCCTCTCTAATTAATACCCTCCCTGCCCCAGGCTGAAAGTTTTGGTGGGCGGCCCTCTCTTGACAGGTTTGTTGTTGTACCATGTTCTTTCCAATTGATGATAATGGACCGCACCGCCCCAGCAGCCATTTCCCCAGAGTCCACTGCATAGTAAACCATGTAAGTGCGGGAGGCTCTGAGATTTCACAAAATGTCGGTGGAGCCCCCGCACCACCGAACACGCGCAGCGGCCCACATCAGAACATCACCTCATCCCAGCCTACAGCCTGCAGTAATGCTCCACTCTTGCCTCCTCCAGCAGCGACCCTAGGACCCTGCTCCACCATGGCCAGTAAGGTATAACCGCATTATAAGACGCACCCCCATTCTCACCCCAAATTTGGAGCGGGAAAAGTGTGTCTTATAATCTGAAAAAATATGATACATCTTTGCTTATATTTTCTCACTTCACTAATTTAGACTATTTAGTGCTGATGCATCACACACACAAAAATCGCATTACAAAAATATTTAAACACAGATTGTAATGTAACAAAATAGTTAAAATGCCAAGGGGGTGAATAATTTTGCAAGCCACTGTAAGCTAATATACTCTACCAAATTATCTGTCCAACTTAGTCTGAGAAGTCTGAACCAGTTCTTACTTTCACTGAAGATATAGCTGTGTCTTCTGTTTCCTTAGATCTTATCGGGGAGATCCAAAGATTCCTAGAGCTAGCCTTTTACAATACTACCAAACAAAAATTATTTGTTCATACCTCAGTTTCACCTAAGTATTCTTCAGGAGTCTCATTATGCTGTTTGGTGGCCAACCATAGTTACAGATTATAGTGGATACGAACTTGCTTGTGCTCACGTCAAGATGCCCAGACTCTTCAGCACCTACCCATTCCATTAGGAGCACGAATAAGTTGATGAGACTGTGGCATGATGAGAAATCTAATCTACAGAAAGGGAACTACCGTATTTTTCGGACTACAAGACGCACTTTTTCCCCCCCAAAAAAGGGGGGAAAATTGGGGGTGCGTCTAATAGTCGCAATGCAGGCTTACCATGGCGGCAGAGGTGCGGGGATGAGGAGGTGCAGTAAGCGGGGTCCCTTTCTCCGGTGAGGTGATGCAGCAGCCCGGTAAGCAGCAGAGCCGGGTGAATCCTGTTGTTATCGGTGGGGGCGGCCATCTTCCTGAAGCTGCGCGTGCGCAGATGAAGCGCTCTGCTTCCCGGGGCTTCAGGAAAATGGCCGCCGCGATCTCCATCTGCTTCAGGAAAATGGCCGCGGGAGGCCGCGCGTGCGCAGATGGAGATGGCGGCGGCCATTTTCCTGAAGCCCCGGGAAGCAGAGCGCTTCATCTGCGCAAGCGCGGCTTCAGGAAGATGGCCGCCCCCACCGATAACAACAGGATTCACCCGGCTCTGCTGCTTACCGGGCTGCTGCATCACCTCACTGGGGAAAGGGATCCCTCTCACAGCACCTCCTCAGCCCGGGACCCCTCTCACAGCACCTCCTCAGCCCGGGACCCCTCTCACAGCACCTCCTCAGCCCAGCACCTCCTCAGCCCGGGACCCCTCTCACAGCACCTCCTCAGCCCAGCACCTCCTCAGCCCAGCACCTCCTCAGCCCAGCACCTCTGCCGGTAATCACTGCTGCAACCCTCCCATGGACACCAGGCCGTGGCATCGCCCACCTAAGCAGGAAGGGACCCTGCTCAGGTGCATGCCACACCGCATCACCCCACCTCTGCCGACACCATGCCTCCTGTGACCCTGCTCTGCCACCACCATCCCTCAGGTAAGATACTGTACATTCGGACAATAAGACGGACCCCCATCTTATAAAAAATCTTTTTTTCTGCAATTTTCACCCCAAATTTGGGGTGCGTCTTATGGTCCGGTGCGTCTTATAGTCTGAAAAATACGGTATATCAGAGGGAAGAAGGAATGAAGATGGCAGACAACACAGACTGAATGCTTTTAAAAGCCGCTCAGACAATATGAATGAGTCTATTATCATGAATAGACAGAAAAGCAAGAAGAGAATGGAGCTGTATCAACAAAGCTTTTCCACCAGAACACTGGAGTAAAAGCTTTGAAAAGTTCCAATTTGTAGTGAAATAGTGAGTTGCACCAAAATTTTGCTACTTTTGCCATTTTTTTACATTTTGACTCAGCTTTAACAAAATGGGCAGAACTGTGGCATAGACGATGTGGCCATGCTCGCTGTGGAGACACAGCAATGTATCTTAATTATCCAAAATATTTAGAATTGAGAGTCCTCAGTGGTTGATACCTTTTAATGGCTAACTAAAAAGATGGTAACAAGTTGCAAGCTTTCGAGACTACCCAGGTCTCTTCATCAGGCAAAGACTAAAACAAATTCTGAAGAATCACATATTTATGCTCAACATAGCACAGAGGAAAAAAAAAGGAAAAACCATGGATAAGACAGGTGACATGAAGCAGTAGCAGAAGCAGAAGCCAATCGACCGTCCAACATACCTTAAATGGGACAGTTTCCATCCAAAACACATAAAAAACTCTACTGTCTACAGCCAAGCCATCAGATACAATCGTATATGTTCCTACCCAATGGATAGGGATGAACACCTTGGTCGCCTCAGAAAGACCTTTTCGAATCAGGGCTACCATCCAAGAACAATTGAAAACCAGATTACAAGAGCCACCAGAATATCAAGGAATCACCTGCTACATTACAAAGCTAAAGAAGAAAATAACCGGGTACCTCTAGTAGTTACCTACAATCCAAATCTGGAGGTGCTAAGGGGAGCTGCACGGAAATTACAACCTTTACTACAAAAATATGCCCGCTTACAATACATTTTTCCAGACCCCCACTACCGTGTTTTAGGCAGCCCCCAAATCTAAGAAGCATCATTGTCAAGAGATCCCTGTCCTCTCCAACAGCTGCAGGTACCTTTCCTTGCAATCAGAAAAAATGTAAAACCTGTCCATTTATAATGATCACGGACAAAATAAAGATCCCCAATTCACATCAGGACTACAAGATACCAGGTACTTTCAACTGCGTCACTTCTAATGTGGTGTACCTAATTATTTGTACTAAATGTCCAACTGGGGGTCTGTATGTGGGGGAGATAGGGCAAAAGCTTAGAACAAGAATGAACTCTCATCGCCATACAATAAGAGAAAAAAGAATGGATCTACCTGTGGCAATACATTTTTGTCTCCCAAATCATAACATTATGGACATGAAATTACTTGTGTTAAAGGTAGCTTCAAATCTCAGAGAGACAGAAGAGTCTGGGAATATAAACTGATGACGACCTTTGACAGCCTTAGTGGAGGAATGAATGTGTCGCACGGATTTATGTCTTTTTACATCAACTAAGGAACTTGCCCCTCAGACTATGAGGGGTCATCACAACAGAGACCCTAATCAGAGGACAATAAAACAATCTAAGAGCTGGCCCAATATTTATGGACATAACTGTTTATCACTCATGGTAATTCTGCTTCATGTCACCTGTCTTATCCATGGTTTTTCCTTTTTTCCTCTGTGCTATGTTGTGCATAAATATGTGATTCTTCAGAATTTGTTTTAGTCTTTGCCTGATGAAGAGACCTGTGTAGTGTCGAAAGCTTGCAATTTGTTACCATCTTTTTAGTTAGCCATTAAAAGGTATCAACCACTGAGGACTCTCAATTCTAAATATTTTTCTATCTACTGGCTAAAGGCCCTTTCACATTAAGCGACGCTGCAGCGATACCGACAACGATCCGGATCGCTGCAGCGTCGCTGTTTGGTCGCTGGAGAGCTGTCACACAGACAGCTCTCCAGCCACCAACGATGCCGAAGTCCCCGGGTAACCAGGGTAAACATCGGGTAACTAAGTGCAGGGCCGCGCTTAGTAACCCGATGTTTACCCTGGTTACCAGCGTAAAAGTACAAAAAAACAAATGCTACATACTTACCTACCGCTGTCTGTCCCCGGCACTCTGCTTCTCTGCACTCCTCTTGCACTGGCTGTGAGCACAGCGGCCGGAAAGCAGAGCGGTGACGTCACTGCTCTGCTTTCCGGCTGACCGACACTCACAGCCAGTACAGGAGGAGTGCAGAGCACAGCGCCGGGGACAGACAGCGGTAGGTAAGTATGTAGTGTTTTTTTTTTTTTACTTTTACGCTGGTAACCAGGGTAAACATTGGGTTACTAAGCGCGGCCCTGTGCTTAGTTACCCGATGTTTACCCTGGTTACCAGTGAAGACATCGCTGGATCGGTGTCACACACGCCGATCCAGCGATGTCCACGGGTGATCCAGCGACGAAATAAAGTTCTGGACTGTTGTTCAGCGACCAACGATCTCCCAGCAGGGGCCTGATCGTTGGTCGCTGTCACACATAACGATTTCCTTAACGATATCGTTGCTACGTCACAAAAAGCAACTATATCGTTAACGATATCGTTATGTGTGAAGGTACCTTAACACAGTACCAAGATATATATCTTTCCTGTATCTTAATTAACCAGACATCTATTTTTAGCAAGCCAGAAAGAATAGACTTAACTATATGTTGACTTTTGAATTTATGTGTTTCTTTCTGGTTAGTCAAGAAAACAGACTTTTGCTTGTGTAAGCCTGTAATATTGACTTGTAAGTTGACATTTGATGTAACATATGCTACACCAGTCACATTTCTAGCACAACACAAGGAGGCGCATGCCACTTAGAAGAGGCATCAAATTCATTATTGCTTCTATTTTAGCAAGACTGGTGTAGTGCAATTGTGCACGTCGTCAGTCTTGATGCCTCGGTCCCAGTATGTTTCAGTATCAGTCTTTCATTAGTAAAAAAAAATTAGATAATAAATTCCCTTTACTTTTCTTTCATTAATATGTATGTTTGATAATACAAATATTATTTCATGTAGTAAATTTATAATTTACAATGATCACATACTTTACTGTAGCAAAAGGCCACAAGTTATCTGATGATCAGAGTTTAATGTGGGTCATTTCCCATACAGATGTCTATCTCAGTAGATACAGTATCTACTCTACTATTTCTTAAACATGGAGGCGTTATTGTGTCTCCCGCTTCCTCCTCAGTGTCTGCAACAATAAAAGCATGGGACCACTCTTCACAAATCTAAATAGTCTTTTCTTGGCTCTGTTCATTAATATGCAAGTTCAGCAAGAAAGAAGACAGTGTGGCTATTAGAGGGGAACACTGGTCTCTTTCAGCCTCCGCCTCTGACTAATGAACTCTATTCTTACTTCTCCGCACTGATCACAGATCCCTCCTTCCGACAGCTCACAGATGTTCCTAGTGTAGCACTTTGCCACTTCCTCTTATCTTTTTTTGTTCCAGATTACTTAGCAATGACTAATAATAGTGCAATGGACTATGCTATTACAACATCATTGAGACGAGTTTTACATTTCATTTACTGACTCAAATTTTTAAGGGCATATGTCACAAGATTTTCTAAAGAGACTATCTAGAGGAGGGAGTCCCTGCAAATCTGGAGACAAATTGAGCAAACTACACTCAAATAGTGTAATGTTGGGTGTGGAAACACAGAAAACAACCTTTAAAAAGAATCTGTCAAGATTTCACACCCCAAACTACAGTGGGGGTAAAGAGTATTTGATCCCTTGCTGATTTTGTAAGTTTGCCGACTGACAAAGACATGAACAGTCTATAATTTTAATGGTAGGTTAATTTTAACATTGAGAGATAGAATATCAAAAATAAAATCCAGAAAATCACATTGTATAAATTATATAAATTTATTAGCATTTTGCAGTGAGAAATAAGTATTTTATCCCTCTGGCAAACAAGACTTAATACTTGGTGGCAAAACCCTTGTTGGCAAGCACAGCAGTCAGACTTTATTGTAGTTGATGATGAGGTTTGCACACATGTCAGGAGAAATCTTGGTCCACTCCTCTTTGCAGATCATCTCTAAATCATTAAGATTTTGAGTCTGTTGCTTGGCAACTCGGAGCTTAAACTCCCTCCATAAGTTTTCTATGGAATTAAGGTATGGAGACTGGTTAGGCCACTCCATGACCTTAATGTGCTTCATTTTGAGACAATCCTTTGTTGCCTTGGCTGTATGTTTTGGGTCATTGTCTAGCTGGAAGACCCAGCCACAACCCATTTTTAATGTCCTGGCGGAGGGAAGGAGGTTGTCACTCAGGATTTTACGGTACCTGGCTCCATCCATTCTCCCTTTGATGAGGTGAAGTAGTCCTGTACCCTTAGCAGAGAAGTACCCCCAAAATATAATGTTTCCACCTCCATGCTTGACAGTGGGGACGGTGTTCTTTGGGTCATAGGCAGCATTTCTCTTCCTCCAAACACAAAGAGTTGAGTTAATGCCAAATACCTAAATTTTTGTCTCATCACAGCACAATCACTCACAAAATCATCCAGGTGTTCATTGGCAAGCTTCAGACAGGCCTGCACATGTGCCTTCTTGAGCAGGGGGACCTTGCGGGCACTGCAAGATTTTAAACCATTATGGCACAATGTGTTACCAATGGTTTTCTTGGTGACTGTGGTCCCAGCTGCCTTGAGATCATTAACAAGTTCACCCATGTAGTTTTTGGCTAATCTCTCACCTTCCTCATCAAGGATACCCCACGAGGTGAGATTTTGCATGGTGCTCCAGATCGATGTCGATTGACAGTCATTTTGTATTTCATCCATTTTCTTACTATTGTATCAACAGTTGTCTACTGCTCAGTGTCTTACTTATGGTTTTGTAGCCCATTCCAGCTTTGTGCAGGTCTATGATCTTGTCTCTGACATCCTTAGAAAGCTCTTTGGTCTTGCCCATGTTGTAGAGGTTTGAGTCTGACTGATGAATTTAGTCTGTGGACAGGAGTCTTTTATAAAGGTGACTATGTAAGACAGTTGTCTTTAATGCAGGTAGGAGCCAGAACTCTTAATGTTTGGTAGGGGATCAAAAACGGTACTTATTTCTCACTGCAAAATGCAAATAAATTTATATAATTTATACGATATGATTTTCTGGATTTTATTTTTAATATTCTATCTCTCAATGTTAAAATTAACCTACGCTTAAAGCTATAGACTGTTCATGTCTTTGTCACTGGGAAAACTTACAAAATCAGCAAGGTATCAAATACTTATTTCCCCACTGTACATGTGAATGTGGCTCTATCAAAACACAAGTCCAGCAATACCTTTACATGGCGAGCCCATTCCTCTGTTTCCGAGAAATCAGTATTTAAATTGATATGCAAATTAGACTGAAAGGACTATGGTAGAAACCTCAGTCAATCCACCTCTATTCCTCGCCCAGTGTCGTATCCTTGCCATTGACTTACAACCTCTATGCTGTTTTCCTTCAGCCAAAGGAGACGGTAGTCAAAAATGAAACATAACCACGTACATTATAGTCTCTTCCTTATGTTTGATGCAGGCTCTGGCGATAAGCCCACAACTTTTCCTATACATGTCAGCTGATTTCATCAGCTGACATGTGCCTCTTACAGCCGCAGATTGAATCCACCTACGGCTGTTAACATGTTAAATGCCGCTGTTAATTTCTGACAGCGGCATTTAACATGATCGCGCCTGAACCGCATAATTAGCTCTGCCTATCAGCACCCGTGTCACATGAACGTGGGTCGCCGATGGGTTGGCATGACAACCTGGAGTCTGCAGGAAACCCCTGAGGTTTTCTTTGCTGGATAGGTATGAGTGCCGCCCTGTGGCCAGCGCTCACAGCAAATGAGCATTTAAGTTAAACATAGCAGGTCCGAAGCCCTGCTATGTGTAGCGCAGGAGATTGGATGATCGCAGCTTCTAGTCTCCCATGGCTAGAGGTTGTTGATGGTTATTTGAGAAGGTGTTTGGTGGATTTCCCTTATTCTCCTTTGGTTAAAACTCATCCTCCATTTCCGGTGCATTCCTCTGATGTTTGTTTGAGTATATTTGAATGATTGGTATTTTTCGTTATTCCTGTTCGTATTACTTTGTTAGTCTGGTTGGTGTATTACAGTGCACTATTACTCCCTTCTTTCCTGGGTGGGGCAAGGGTACAGACTGAGGGCGAAATCAGGAGCTAAGGCAAGATTCGTGACCTCGGAGTCTTGAGTCTTCACCGTCAGAAGTATCCAGGGAACAGGGCGAGCTAGGGTGCCTCTACTGTTAGGGACAGGGAAGGAGCCCCTGGTCCCGAGACACCGTCGTGATATTATCTCTGACCGAAACCATTGATTCATCCATTATGGATCATAGTAACATAGTAACATAGTTAGTAAGGCCGAAAAAAGACATTTGTCCATCCAGTTCAGCCTATATTCCATCATAATAAATCCCCAGATCTACGTCCTTCTACAGAACCTAATAATTGTATGATACAATATTGTTCTGCTCCAGGAAGACATCCAGGCCTCTCTTGAACCCCTCGACTGAGTTCGCCATCACCACCTCCTCAGGCAAGCAATTCCAGATTCTCACTGCCCTAACAGTAAAGAATCCTCTTCTATGTTGGTGGAAAAACCTTCTCTCCTCCAGACGCAAAGAATGCCCCCTTGTGCCCGTCACCTTCCTTGGTATAAACAGATCCTCAGCGAGATATTTGTATTGTCCCCTTATATACTTATACATGGTTTTTAGATCGCCCCTGAGTCGTCTTTTTTCTAGACTAAATAATCCTAATTTCGCTAATCTATCTGGGTATTGTAGTTCTCCCATCCCCTTTATTAATTTTGTTGCCCTCCTTTGTACTCTCTCTAGTTCCATTATATCCTTCCTGAGCACCGGTGCCCAAAACTGGACACAGTACTCCATGTGCGTTCTAACTAGGGATTTGTACAGAGGCAGTATAATGCTCTCATCATGTGTATGCAGACCTCTTTTAATGCACCCCATGATCCTGTTTGCCTTGGCAGCTGCTGCCTGGCACTGGCTGCTCCAGGTAAGTTTATCATTAACTAGGATCCCCAAGTCCTTCTCCCTGTCAGATTTACCCAGTGGCTTCCCGTTCAGTGTGTAATGGTGATATTGATTCCTTCTTCCCATGTGTGTATAACCTTACATTTATCATTGTTAAACCTCATCTGCCACCTTTCAGCCCAAGTTTCCAACTTATCCAGATCCATCTGTAGCAGAATACTATCTTCTCTTGTATTAACTGCTTTACATAGTTTTGTATCATCTGCAAGTATCGATATTTTACTGTGTAAACCTTCTACCAGATCATTAATGAATATGTTGAAGAGAACAGGTCCCAATACCGACCCCTGCGGTACCCCACTGGTCACAGCGACCCAGTTAGAGACTATACCTGTTGTGAATTCTGTGGCTGAGTTCACTTCTGTGGTCACAAGTGGTATTGCAGTCTCTGGGCTTCCTCCCTCAGGTGTTTTGGTGAGCTCGTTGGCTGCCTTGCTATTTAGCTCCACCTGAGTCTGTCTTCCTTGCTCCTTGTCAATGTTCCAGTGTTGGATCTGAGCTACTGCATCTTTCCTTGGGCCTGCTGCTCTGCTAGATAAGTGCTTCTAGTTTGTTTTCTGTTTTTTCTGTCCAGCTTGCTATTATCTTTTGCTGGAAGCTCTGAGAAGCAAAGGGGTGCATCGCCGTGCTGTTAGTTCGGCACGGTGGGTCTTTTTGCCCCTTTGCGTGGTTTTCGTTTTAGGGTTTTTTGTAGACTGCATAGTTCTCTTTGCTATCCTCGCTCTGTCTAGAATATCGGGCCTCACTTTGCTGAATCTATTTCATTCCTACGTTTGTCTTTTCATCTTGCTAACAGTCATTATATGTGGGGGGCTGCCTATTCCTTTGGGGTATTTCTCTGAGGTAAGTCAGGCTTGTATTTCTATCTTCAGGCTAGTCAGCTCCTCAGGCAGTGCCGAGTTGCATAGGTAGTGATAGGCGCAATCCACTGCTGCTTATAGTTGTGTGAGGATAGATCAGGTACTGCAGTCTACAGAGATTCCACGTCTCAGAGCTCGTCCTATTGTTTTTGGTTATTGCCAGATCTCTGTATGTGCGCTGATTACTGCACGCTGTGTTGCCTGATTGCCAGCCATAACAGTACAAGGAGCCACACCAATGATTCCCAATAGAGGGAAAAAAGAAATCCTGACATCATTTTTTTTTCTTAGCTCTGTCTTCAGTCTTTTTTTTCCCCTAGACATTAGAGTGCTTCAGGACACAGCTGTGGACATGGATATTCAGGCTCTGTGCTCCTCAATGGATAATCTCGTTGTAAATGTACAAAAGATTCAAGATACTATTGATCAGAAATCGATGCTAGAACCAAGAATTCCGATTCCTGATTTGTTTTTTGGTGACAGAACTAAGTTCCTGAGCTTCAGAAATAATTGTAAGCTATTTTTGGCCTTGAAACCTCATTCTTCTGGTAATCCTATTCAACAGGTTTTGATTATTATTTCTTTTTTGCGCGGCGACCCACAGGACTGGGCGTTTTCTCTTGCACCAGGAGATTCTGCATTGAGTAATGTTGATGCATTTTTCCAGGCGCTGGGATTGCTTTACGATGAGCCTAATTCAGTGGATCAGGCTGAGAAAAATCTGCTGGCTTTATGCCAGGGTCAGGATGATGTAGAAGTATATTGTCAGAAATTTAGGAAGTGGTCAGTACTCACTCTGTGGAATGAATCTGCACTAGCGGCTTTGTTCAGAAAGGGTCTCTCTGAAGCTCTTAAGGATGTAATGGTGGGATTTCCTATGCCTGCTGGTTTGAATGAGTCTATGTCCTTGGCCATTCAGATCGGTCGTCGCTTGCGCGAGCGTAAATCTGTGCACCATCTGGCGGTATTGTCTGAGAGTAAACCTGAGCCTATGCAGTGCGACAGGACTATGACTAAAGTAGAACGGCAAGAACACAGACGTCTGAACAGACTGTGTTTCTATTGTGGTGATTCTACTCATGCTATTTCTAATTGTCCTAAACGCACTAGGCGGTTCGATAGCTCTGCCATTATTGGTATTGTACAGTCCAAATTCCTTTTGTCCATTACCTTAATGTGCTCTTTGTCATCGTATTCTGTCATGGCGTTTGTGGATTCAGGCGCTGCCCTGAATCTGATGGATTTGGATTATGCTAAACGTTGTGGATTTTTCTTGGAGCCTTTGCGGTGTCCTATTCCGTTGAGAGGAATTGATGCTACACCTTTGGCCAAGAATAAGCCTCAGTACTGGGCCCAGCTGACCATGTGCATGGCTCCTGCACATCAGGAAGTTATTCGCTTTCTGGTACTGCATAATTTGCATGATGTGGTCGTGTTGGGGTTGCCATGGCTACAAACCCATAATCCAGTATTGGATTGGAACTCTATGTCGGTAACCAGCTGGGGTTGTCAGGGAGTACATGGTGATGTTCCATTTTTGTCTATTTCGTCATCCATTCCTTCTGACATCCCAGAGTTCTTGTCGGACTTTCAGGATGTATTTGAAGAGTCCAAGTCTGATGCCCTACCTCCGCATAGGAATTGTGATTGTGCTATCGATTTGATTCCTGGTAGTAAATTCCCTAAGGGTCGTTTATTTAATTTGTCCGTACCTGAACACACCGCTATGCGCAGTTATGTGAAGGAGTCCCTGGAGAAGGGACATATTCGCCCATCGTCGTCACCATTGGGAGCAGGGTTCTTTTTTGTAGCCAAGAAGGATGGTTCGCTAAGACCGTGTATTGATTACCGCCTTCTTAATAAGATCACTGTTAAGTTTCAGTATCCCTTGCCATTGATTTCTGACTTGTTTGCTCGGATTAAGGGGGCTAGTTGGTTTACTAAGATTGATCTTCGTGGTGCGTATAATCTGGTGAGAATCAGGCAGGGAGATGAATGGAAAACGGCATTTAATACGCCCGAGGGTCATTTTGAGTATCTGGTGATGCCGTTCGGACTTGCCAATGCTCCATCTGTTTTTCAGTCTTTTATGCATGACATTTTCCGTGAGTATCTGGATAAATTCTTGATTGTTTACTTGGATGACATTTTGATCTTCTCAGATGATTGGGAGTCTCATGTGAAGCAAGTCAGAATGGTTTTCCAGGTACTGCGTGCTAATTCCTTGATCGTGAAGGGATCAAAGTGTCTCTTCGGTGTGCAGAAAGTTTCATTTTTGGGGTTCATCTTTTCCCCTTCTACTATCGAGATGGATCCGGTTAAGGTTCAGGCCATCCAGGATTGGACTCAGCCGACATCTCTAAAAAGTCTGCAGAAATTCCTGGGCTTTGCTAATTTTTATCGTCGCTTCATCTGTAATTTTTCTAGCATTGCCAGACCATTGACCGATTTGACCAAGAAGGGTGCTGATTTGGTTAATTGGTCTTCTGCTGCCGTGGAAGCTTTTCAGGAGTTGAAGCGTCGTTTTTGCTGTGCCCCTGTGTTGTGTCAACCTGATGTTTCTCTTCCGTTCCAGGTCGAGGTTGATGCTTCTGAGATTGGTGCAGGGGCGGTTTTGTCACAGAGAGGTTCTGGTTGCTCAGTGTTCAAACCATGTGCTTTCTTTTCCAGGAAATTTTCTGCTGCTGAGCGTAATTATGATGTGGGCAACCGAGAGTTGCTGGCCATGAAGTGGGCATTCGAGGAGTGGCGTCATTGGCTTGAGGGTGCTAAGCATCGCGTGGTGGTTTTGACTGATCATAAGAACCTTACTTATCTTGAGTCTGCCAAGCGCTTGAATCCTAGACAGGCCCGTTGGTCGTTATTTTTTGCTCGTTTTGATTTTGTGATTTCATACCTTCCGGGCTCTAAAAATGTGAAGGCGGATGCTCTGTCTAGGAGTTTTGTGCCCGACTCTCCGGGGTTATCTGAGCCGGCGAGTATCCTCAAGGAAGGAGTCATTGTGTCTGCCATCTCCCCTGATTTGCGGAGAGTGTTGCAGAAATTTCAGGCTAATAAACCTGATCGTTGTCCGGCCGAGAAACTGTTCGTCCCTGATAGGTGGACTAGTAAAGTTATCTCTGAACTTCATTGTTCGGTGCTGGCCGGTCATCCAGGAATCTTTGGTACCAGGGAGTTGGTTGCTAGATCCTTCTGGTGGCCGTCTCTGTCACGGGATGTGCGTGCTTTTGTGCAGTCCTGTGGAATTTGTGCTAGGGCTAAGCCCTGCTGTTCACGTGCCAGTGGGTTGCTTTTGCCCTTGCCGGTCCCGAAGAGGCCTTGGACACATATTTTGATGGATTTCATTTCTGACCTTCCCGTTTCTCAAAAAATGTCGGTCATTTGGGTGGTCTGTGATCGCTTTTCTAAAATGGTCCATCTGGTGCCCTTGGTTAAATTGCCTTCCTCCTCTGATTTGGTGCCTTTGTTCTTCCAGCATGTGGTTCGTTTACATGGCATTCCTGAGAATATTGTTTCTGACAGAGGTTCCCAGTTTGTCTCGAGGTTCTGGCGAGCCTTTTGTGGTAGGATGGGCATTGACCTATCTTTCTCCTCGGCCTTCCATCCTCAGACTAATGGCCAGACCGAACGAACCAATCAGACCTTGGAAACATATCTGAGATGTTTTGTTTCCGCTGACCAGGATGATTGGGTGTCATTTTTGCCGTTGGCTGAGTTCGCCCTTAATAATCGGGCCAGCTCGGCTACCTTGGTCTCTCCATTTTTCTGCAATTCTGGGTTCCATCCTCGTTTCTCTTCAGGACAGGTTGAGTCTTCGGACTGTCCTGGTGTGGATTCTGTGGTGGACAGGTTGCAGCAGATCTGGACTCAGGTAGTGGACAATTTGACCTTGTCCCAGGAGAAGGCTCAGCTTTTCGCTAATCGCAGACGCCGTGTGGGACCCCGACTTCGTGTTGGGGATCTGGTTTGGTTATCTTCTCGTCATATTCCTATGAAGGTTTCCTCTCCTAAATTTAAACCTCGTTTTATTGGTCCGTATAGGATTTCTGAGATTCTCAATCCGGTGTCTTTTCGTCTGACCCTCCCAGACTCCTTTTCCATACATAATGTATTCCATAGGTCGTTGTTGAGGAGATACGTGGCACCTATGGTTCCATCTGTGGAGCCTCCTGCCCCTGTTTTGGTGGAGGGGGAATTGGAGTATATTGTGGAGAAGATTTTGGATTCTCGTGTCTCTAGACGGAAACTCCAGTATCTGGTCAAATGGAAGGGTTATGCTCAGGAAGATAATTCCTGGGTTTTTGCCTCTGATGTCCATGCCCCAGATCTTGTTCGTGCCTTTCATGTGGCTCATCCTGGTCGGCCTGGGGGTTCTGGTGAGGGTTCGGTGACCCCTCCTCAAGGGGGGGGTACTGTTGTGAATTCTGTGGCTGAGTTCACTTCTGTGGTCACAAGTGGTATTGCAGTCTCTGGGCTTCCTCCCTCAGGTGTTTTGGTGAGCTCGTTGGCTGCCTTGCTATTTAGCTCCACCTGAGTCTGTCTTCCTTGCTCCTTGTCAATGTTCCAGTGTTGGATCTGAGCTACTGCATCTTTCCTTGGGCCTGCTGCTCTGCTAGATAAGTGCTTCTAGTTTGTTTTCTGTTTTTTTCTGTCCAGCTTGCTATTATCTTTTGCTGGAAGCTCTGAGAAGCAAAGGGGTGCACCGCCGTGCTGTTAGTTCGGCACGGTGGGTCTTTTTGCCCCTTTGCGTGGTTTTCGTTTTAGGGTTTTTTGTAGACTGCATAGTTCTCTTTGCTATCCTCGCTCTGTCTAGAATATCGGGCCTCACTTTGCTGAATCTATTTCATTCCTACGTTTGTCTTTTCATCTTGCTAACAGTCATTATATGTGGGGGGCTGTTGTGAATTTGCTTTTTGGCTCCCTCTAGTGGTTACTAGTTTTTTGACTCTGGTTTTTCTGTCTTTCCTTTTATCCGCACCTGGGTCGTTAGTTAGGGGCGTTGCTTTATAAGCTCCCTGGACACTCAGTTCTATGCCTGGCAACGTAGTTATCAGAGCTAATCTGCTGTGCTCTTGTCTACTGATCCTGGTCCGGTTATTCAGCTAAGTCATTTACTTTGCTTTTTGCTATTTGTTTTTGGTTTTGTATTTTTGTCCAGCTTGTTCCTAATCTGTATCCTGACTTTTGCTGGAAGCTCTAGGGCGCTGGTGTTCTCCCCCCGGACCGTTAGACGGTTCGGGGGTTCTTGAATTTCCAGTGTGGATTTTTGATAGGGTTTTTTGTTGACCATATAAGTTACCTTTCTATATTCTGCTATTAGTTAGCGGGCCTCTCTGTGCTAAACCTGGTTCATTTCTGTGTTTGTCATTTCCTCTTACCTCACCGTTATTATTTGTGGGGGGCTTCTATCCTGCTTTGGGGTCCCTTTCTCTGGAGGCAAGAGAGGTCTTTGTTTTCCTCTACTAGGGGTATTTAGATTCTCCGGCTGGCGCGAGTCATCTAGGATCAACGTAGGTATGACCCCCGGCTACTTCTAGTGTTGGCGTTAGGAGTAGATATATGGTCAACACAGTTACCACTGCCCTATGAGCTGGATTTTTGTATCTTGCAGACTTCCACGTTCCTCTGAGACCCTCGCCATTGGGGTCATAACAGTTTGCCAGGCCCCCATTAAATGTTTAATGCATTGCAAAAGAGGGATTATAAGAAAGAAGATTCTGAGTTTTTTTTTTCTCCTCTCTAATTTTTTTTTTTTTTTTTTTCTTCATCCCCTTTACCTCAGAGTGGCTTATGCTTGCTGCAGACATGAATGTCCAGACCTTGATTACAAGTGTGGACCAGCTGGCTACTCGTGTGCAGGGCATACAAGATTATGTTATCAGAAGTCCTGGGTCAGAACCTAAGATACCGATTCCTGAACTGTTTTCCGGAGACAGGTTTAAGTTTAGGAATTTCAAGAATAATTGTAAATTGTTTTTGTCCCTGAGACCCTGTTCATCTGGAGACTCCGCTCAGCAAGTAAAAATTGTTATTTCGTTCTTACGGGGTGACCCTCAAGATTGGGCTTTTTCGCTGGCGCCAGGAGATCCGGCATTGGCTGATATTGATGCGTTTTTTCTGGCGCTCGGTTTACTTTATGAGGAACCCAATCTTGAGATTCAGGCAGAAAAGGCCCTGCTGGCTATGTCTCAGGGGCAGGACGAGGCTGAAGTGTATTGCCAAAAATTTCTGAAATGGTCCGTGCTGACACATTGGAACGACTGTGCACTGGCCGCTAATTTTAGAAATGGTCTTTCTGATGCCATTAAAGATGTTATGGTGGGTTTTCCCATTCCCACAGGTCTGAATGATGCTATGGCACTGGCTATTCAAATTGACCGGCGATTGCGGGAGCGCAAGACCGCAAATTCCCTCATGGTGTTGTCTGAACAGACACCTAATTCGGTGCAATGTGATAGAAAAACCGCAAATTCCCTCATGGTGTTGTCTGAACAGACACCTGATTTAATGCAATGTGATAGAATCCTGACCAGAAATGAGCGGAAAATTCATAGACGCCGGAATGGCTTGTGCTACTACTGTGGTGATTCTACACATGTTATCTCAGCATGCTCTAAACGTATAGCTAAGGTTGTTGGTCCGGTCACCGCTGGAAATTTGCAACCTAAATTTATTCTGTCTGTAACTTTGATTTGCTCACTGTCGTCTTATCCTGTCATGGCGTTTGTAGATTCAGGTGCTGCCCTGAGTCTTATGGATCTGTCATTTGCTAAGCGCTGTGGTTTTACTCTTGAACCATTAGAAAATCCTATTCCTCTTAGGGGTATTGATGCTACGCCATTGGCAGCAAATAAACCGCAGTATTGGACACAGGTTACCATGTGCATGACTCCTGAACACCGCGAGGTGATACGTTTTCTTGTTTTACATAAAATGCATGATTTGGTTGTTTTAGGGCTGCCATGGTTACAGACCCATAATCCCGTCCTGGACTGGAAGGCTATGTCAGTTTCTAGTTGGGGCTGTCGTGGTATTCATGGGGATATCCTGCCTGTGTCTATTGCTTCTTCTACGCCTTCGGAAGTTCCGGAGTATTTGTCTGATTATCAGGATGTCTTTAGCGAGTCCAGGTCCAGTGCATTGCCTCCTCATAGGGACTGTGACTGTGCTATAGATTTGATTCCAGGCAGTAAATTTCCTAAGGGAAGACTCTTTAATCTGTCGGTACCTGAACATACCGCTATGCGTTCGTATATCAAGGAGTCTTTGGAGAAAGGACATATTCGTCCGTCTTCTTCCCCTCTTGGTGCAGGATTCTTTTTTGTGGCTAAAAAGGACGGATCTTTGAGGCCTTGTATTGATTATCGGCTTTTAAATAAGATCACTGTCAAATTTCAGTATCCTCTGCCGCTGTTGTCTGACTTGTTTGCCCGAATTAAAGGTGCCAAGTGGTTCACCAAGATAGACCTTCGTGGTGCGTACAACCTTGTGCGCATTAAGCAAGGTGATGAATGGAAAACCGCATTCAATACGCCCGAAGGTCATTTTGAGTACTTGGTGATGCCTTTTGGGCTCTCCAATGCGCCTTCAGTTTTTCAGTCCTTTATGCATGACATTTTCCGGAAGTATCTGGATAAATTTTTGATCGTTTATCTGGATGATATTTTGGTTTTTTCTGATGATTGGGACTCGCATGTGGAGCAGGTCAGGTTGGTCTTTAAAATTTTGCGTGAAAATTCTTTGTTTGTCAAAGGCTCAAAGTGTCTCTTTGGTGTACAGAAGGTTCCCTTTTTGGGGTTTATTTTTTCCCCTTCTGCTGTGGAGATGGACCCGGTCAAGGTCCGAGCTATTCTTGATTGGACTCAGCCCTCGTCAGTTAAGAGTCTTCAGAAGTTCTTGGGTTTCGCTAACTTCTACCGTCGTTTTATCGCTAATTTTTCTAGCGTTGTGAAACCTTTGACGGATATGACCAAGAAGGGCTCCGATGTAGCTAACTGGGCTCCTGCTGCCGTGGAGGCTTTCCAGGAGTTGAAACGCCGGTTTACTTCGGCGCCTGTTTTGTGCCAGCCCGATGTCTCACTTCCCTTTCAGGTTGAGGTGGATGCTTCGGAGATTGGAGCAGGGGCCGTTTTGTCGCAGAGAGGCCCTGGTTGCTCTGTTATGAAACCTTGTGCCTTTTTCTCTAGGAAGTTTTCGCCTGCCGAGAGAAATTATGATGTGGGCAATCGGGAGTTGTTGGCCATGAAGTGGGCATTTGAGGAGTGGCGTCATTGGCTCGAGGGTGCTAAGCATCGTGTGGTGGTCTTGACTGATCACAAAAATCTGATGTATCTCGAGTCTGCTAAACGCCTTAATCCGAGACAGGCCCGCTGGTCATTGTTTTTCTCCCGCTTTGATTTTGTTGTCTCGTATTTACCAGGTTCAAAGAATGTGAAGGCCGATGCTCTTTCTAGGAGCTTTGTGCCTGATGCTCCTGGAGTCGCTGATCCTGTTGGTATTCTTAAGGATGGAGTTATCTTATCAGCTATTTCTCCGGATCTGCGACGTGTGTTGCAGAGATTTCAAGCTGATAGGCCTGAGTCTTGTCCACCTGACAGACTGTTTGTTCCGGATAAGTGGACCAGCAGAGTCATTTCCGAGGTTCATTCCTCGGTGTTGGCAGGTCACCCGGGAATTTTTGGCACCAGAGATCTGGTGGCCAGGTCCTTTTGGTGGCCTTCTTTGTCAAGGGATGTGCGGTCATTTGTGCAGTCCTGTGGGACTTGTGCTAGAGCTAAGCCTTGCTGTTCTCGTGCCAGCGGGTTGCTCTTGCCCTTGCCTGTCCCGAAGAGACCTTGGACACATATCTCCATGGATTTCATTTCTGATCTTCCGCTATCTCAGGGCATGTCTGTTATCTGGGTGATATGTGATCGCTTCTCCAAGATGGTCCATTTGGTTCCTTTGCCTAAGCTGCCTTCCTCTTCCGATCTGGTTCCTGTGTTTTTCCAGAACGTGGTTCGTTTGCACGGCATCCCTGAGAATATTGTGTCAGATAGAGGATCCCAGTTCGTTTCCAGGTTCTGGCGATCCTTTTGTAGTAGGATGGGCATTGATTTGTCGTTTTCCTCTGCTTTCCATCCTCAGACTAATGGACAGACGGAGCGAACCAATCAGACTTTGGAGGCTTATTTGAGGTGTTTTGTCTCTGCTGATCAGGACGATTGGGTGACATTCTTGCCGTTGGCTGAGTTTGCCCTTAATAATCGGGCTAGTTCCGCCACCTTGGTTTCGCCTTTTTTTTGCAACACTGGTTTCCATCCTCGCTTTTCTTCAGGTCATGTGGAGTCTTCTGACTGTCCTGGGGTGGATTCTGTGGTGGATAGGTTGCAGCGGATCTGGAATCATGTGGTGGACAACTTGAAGTTGTCACAGGAGAGGGCTCAGCGCTTTGCCAACCGCCGCCGCGGTGTGGGTCCCCGACTACGCGTTGGGGATTTGGTATGGCTTTCTTCCCGCTTTGTTCCTATGAAGGTCTCCTCTCCCAAATTTAAACCTCGTTTTATTGGTCCTTACAAGATATTGGAAATCCTTAATCCTGTATCTTTTCGTCTGGATCTTCCTGTGTCGTTTGCTATTCACAATGTATTTCATAGGTCCTTGTTGCGGCGGTACGTTGTGCCTGTAGTTCCTTCTGCTGAGCCTCCTGCTCCGGTGTTGGTTGAGGGCGAGTTGGAGTACGTGGTGGAGAAGATCTTGGATTCTCGCCTCTCCAGGCGAAGACTTCAGTACCTGGTCAAGTGGAAGGGCTATGGTCAGGAGGATAATTCCTGGGTGGTCGCCTCTGATGTTCATGCGGCCGATTTAGTTCGTGCCTTTCATGCCGCTCATCCTGATCGCCCTGGTGGTCGTGGTGAGGGTTCGGTGACCCCTCACTAAGGGGGGGGTACTGTTGTGAATTTGCTTTTTGGCTCCCTCTAGTGGTTACTAGTTTTTTGACTCTGGTTTTTCTGTCTTTCCTTTTATCCGCACCTGGGTCGTTAGTTAGGGGCGTTGCTTTATAAGCTCCCTGGACACTCAGTTCTATGCCTGGCAACGTAGTTATCAGAGCTAATCTGCTGTGCTCTTGTCTACTGATCCTGGTCCGGTTATTCAGCTAAGTCATTTACTTTGCTTTTTGCTATTTGTTTTTGGTTTTGTATTTTTGTCCAGCTTGTTCCTAATCTGTATCCTGACTTTTGCTGGAAGCTCTAGGGCGCTGGTGTTCTCCCCCCGGACCGTTAGACGGTTCGGGGGTTCTTGAATTTCCAGTGTGGATTTTTGATAGGGTTTTTTGTTGACCATATAAGTTACCTTTCTATATTCTGCTATTAGTTAGCGGGCCTCTCTGTGCTAAACCTGGTTCATTTCTGTGTTTGTCATTTCCTCTTACCTCACCGTTATTATTTGTGGGGGGCTTCTATCCTGCTTTGGGGTCCCTTTCTCTGGAGGCAAGAGAGGTCTTTGTTTTCCTCTACTAGGGGTATTTAGATTCTCCGGCTGGCGCGAGTCATCTAGGATCAACGTAGGTATGACCCCCGGCTACTTCTAGTGTTGGCGTTAGGAGTAGATATATGGTCAACACAGTTACCACTGCCCTATGAGCTGGATTTTTGTATCTTGCAGACTTCCACGTTCCTCTGAGACCCTCGCCATTGGGGTCATAACAGGGGGCTGCCTATTCCTTTGGGGTATTTCTCTGAGGTAAGTCAGGCTTGTATTTCTATCTTCAGGCTAGTCAGCTCCTCAGGCAGTGCCGAGTTGCATAGGTAGTGATAGGCGCAATCCACTGCTGCTTATAGTTGTGTGAGGATAGATCAGGTACTGCAGTCTACAGAGATTCCACGTCTCAGAGCTCGTCCTATTGTTTTTGGTTATTGCCAGATCTCTGTATGTGCGCTGATTACTGCACGCTGTGTTGCCTGATTGCCAGCCATAACATATACCATTTATAACCACCCTCTGCTTTCTATCACTAAGCCAGTTACTAACCCATTTTACACACATTTTCCCCCAGACCAAGCATTCTCATTTTGTGTACCAACCTCTTGTGCGGCACGGTATCAAACGCTTTGGAAAAATCGAGATATACCACGTCCAATGACTCACCGTGGTCCAGCCTATAGCTTACCTCTTCATAAAAACTGATTAGATTGGTTTGACAGGAGCGATTTCTCATAAACCCATGCAGTCTGGAGTTGGCAGATCTACGCACTGTCATTTTAGAACACCTTAGCTCATCAGGTTTTGGGACCATGACTCCCAGGCAACCCTTAGTGAAGCCCAAGATTGCTTTGCCTGACAAGTTCTCTGGGGACGTGACAAGTTTATTTTTAGGGAGGCCTGTAAGCCATACTTCAGGTTACGTTCTTGTTCCTCAGGAACCGAGGAGCAACGAGTAGTGTTGAGCATTCCGATACCGTAAGTATCGGGTATCGGCCGATACTTGCGGTATCGGAATTCCGATACCGAGATCCGATACTTTTGTGGTATCGGGTATCGGTATCGGATCCATAGGGATGTGTAAAATAAAGAATTAAAATAAAAAATATTGATATATTCACCTCTCCGGCGGCCCCTGGACATCACGCTGGTAACCGGCAGGCTTCTTTGTTTAAAATGAGCGCCTTTAGGACCTGCGAATGACGTCGCGGCTTCTGATTGGTCGCGTGCTGCTCATGTGACCCTCAAAAAACGCATCAATATTACATAATGCAGGATCTCCTGGCGCAAGGGAAAATGCCCAGTCTTGAGGGTCGCCACGTAATAAAGAAATAATGATTTTAACTTGTTGAACTGGGTCACCAGAGGAGCGGGGTTTCAAAGCCAGAAACAGTTTACAATTATTTTTAAAATTCAAAAACTTAGCTCTATCTCCAGAAAATAACTCAGGAATAGGAATTTTAGGTTCTAACATAGGATTCTGAACCACTAAATCTTGAATATTCTGTACTCTTATAGTGAGATTATCCATCAAAGAGGACAGACCCTGAATATCCATGTCCACACCTGTGTTCTGAACCACCCTGATGTAAAGGGGAAAAGAAAGACAGAACACAGTGCAAAGAAAAAAAATGGTCTCAGAACTTCTCTTTTCCCTCTATTGAGAAGCATTAGTACTTTAGGCCTCCAGTACTGTTATGAACAGGTAATTCAGAACCACAATGGACCTTGAAGTTCAGAGCACACAAGGTGACCTGACATTTACCAAAAACATAGGACAAGCTCTGAGACGTGGAAACTCTGCTGACCGCAATTCCTAATCCTAACACACCACACTAGAGGTAGCCATGGATTGCGCCTAACGCTCCCTATGCAACTCGGCACAGCCTGAGAAACTAACTAGCCCTGAAAATAGAAAAATAAGCCTACCTTGCCTCAGAGAAATTCCCCAAAGGAAAAGGCAGCCCCCCACATATAATGACTGTGAGTAAAGATGAAATACAAACACAGAGATGAAATAGATTTAGCAAAGTGAGGCCTGACTTACTGAATAGACCGAGGATAGGAAAGATAGCTTTGCGGTCAACACAAAAACCTACAAACAACCACGCAGAGGGGCAAAAAGACCCTCCGCACCGACTAACGGTACGGAGGTGCTCCCTCTGCGTCTCAGAGCTTCCAGCAAGCAAGAAAAACCAATAAAGCAAGCTGGACAGAAAAAATAGCAAGCAAAAATAACACAAGCAAAACTTAGCTTATGCAGGATAGAGAGGCCACAGGAACGATCCAGGAGGAAGCAAGACGAATACTAGAACATTGACTGGAGGCCAGGATCAAAGCACCAGGTGGAGTTAAATAGAGCAGCACCTAACGACTTAACCTCATCACCTGAGGAAGGAAACTCAGAAGCCGCAGTACCACTCTCATCCACCAGAGGAAGCTCATAGACAGAACCAGCCGAAGTACCACTCACGACCACAGGAGGGAGCTTGGCCACAGAATTCACAACACCATAGGTATACCAATTGTAACATATAGAATAAAACAAGTAAGCAAATTACCCATGTGTGTGAAGGAGTCCTGTCTTGATCCTGGGTCACGTACCCCAACGCGCGTTTCGTGTTCGATTGTTACCGCTTTCTCAGGGGGCGTGGTTTAATAGGGATCTCAATCTGGTTTAAATAGTAATTACATCCGATCACGTGATATAATCAAAAGAAACTAGTGCGCAAGCGTGAAACGCCGGTCAGTCCCCATGCTGCGCTCCAGACCTCCAGCAGACAGGTCCCAGTCACGTGAGCGGGCCGGCGCCACGCCCACATCACGCGACCTAGGACCGCTGCCAAGGAGAAGGCGAGGCGCAGCTGGTTCTACATGCCAGCGTATATTGATACAAAGTGACAGTGCCTATAAAGTGCGTAAGTATTACAGATTAACCAGCAAAATAAATGTATTGAAGTGAATATCATTACAGAAAATGAGATAGTGCGCAAACGTGTGCAACCAATGGGGATTCCTCTATATATCTCAGTCCTCTGTCCCCATCGGTCAGCCAGCATAATATCCTCAATGGTAATGCTGGACAGACCTCTAATAAAAAATAATAATAATAATAGTAATAATAGTGCTGAAATAGCAACCTGACCAATGACACCAATGACAGGCTTAAAGTGAGTAGTGCTAAATAGATGTCAAATAAGAATATAATAAAGGGTGTATATTATTCCATACAATATGGCAAATACAAGATTAAAGTGACCCGTGCATTAAGTGCCGGATGAACACTATCATATCCCCTATATAAATTGATAAAATTAATAGCTTTTATTTCACATAAACAAAAAATAGGCAAAAAAAAAATTCATAAATAAATAAAATATACGAACACCATAAACAATGAGTATACTGACACTAGGGACATATCAAAACTGTGAAATATATACACACCACTGTTTGCCGACATTAAATATTTATGATCCCAAAAACAGACAAGCCATATCAATCTGTCAGGCATATTAAGCAAATGTCCATCTGATTGCTATAATAATACATGATGTGTATTGTATTTCCTATGAACTCGAACTGACCATTTCGGGTCATTATTCTTCTTCCATCAAAGGTATAGGGATTCTTCGGTCTTTAGATTTTTCCACCTAAACGTCCCCAACGTCAGAAGTCATGTGGATATGGTTATAAGTATAAGCACACTAAAAATAATAAAAAGAGATACCAAATTAAAACTGATGGTATATGGTAGAGAAAAACTAATGAATATATCCCCTCAGACAACTACTTCATAAGAAAGAGGAAAATCCATGAGTTTCGTTAAGGCCCATGGGTATCATGGTGCCCAATGTACTAATCCAACGACATTCTCTTTGGGCTAGAATACGCCTAACATCACCCCCTCTAATACCACACTGTATGTGATCAATTCCCCGTGCCATAAAGGACTTGGGGTCACAGCCGTGATACTGTTTGTAATGCCGTGGTATGGTCTTTAGTTTCGTCATGTCCGTCTCATCTCTCGCAGCCATTATATTGCGCACATGTTCACGTGTGCATGTGCCCAAACGACGGGATGTTAGTCCTATATATATTTTTGGGCAACTACACACGGCGTAGTAAACAACCTGTGTAGTATTGCAGGTTATGTGATGATTTATGGAGAAAGTCCTTCTCCCATCAACTGAATCAAAAGTGGCCACACGAGAGATGTTCGGACATGAGATACAATCACCACAGGGAAAACAGCCCCTGGGTAGTCCACCAGATCCAAAATTGTACCTACTCAGCCTAGGAACATAATGGCTTGACACCAATAGATCTTTTAAATTTTTGCTCCTTCTGGCAGTCATCGAAGGATAATCATTAAGGCATTTAGAGAACAATGGGTCACTCCTGAGGATGCCCCAGTGCTTTTGGAGACACCTCCTCATAGTGGCCCATTCCCCATTATAGGTAGAGATAAATTGAACTATGTTATGTTGTTTAAACATTTCTTTGTTTTTTCGATTGCTGTTGTTATTGCTTGGGCATAGTAGTTCATCACGCAATGTGTATTTGGCTCTCAAATAACCTTTTCTGATGTTCCTATTGCTATATCCCCTTGTTTGGAATCTGATTCTAAGAATCTGATTCTAGGATCATATGCAGTTGGGTAGGGCAACTCATTCTGGAAATCAGTTTGTGGTTCGGAGTAAAGGGGAGTATGTTTTTACTGTAAGAGAAAGGGCCATTTTGTGGGTGCATATCCTTCCTTACCTCACTGTAAACAGCCGCTGGAAAACTAAAGAGCCTGGGTTTTGGGTAGGTTAGCAACTCTGGTGTACATATCTACTCCGCGGGTAAGACACAATTTTTTCTGCCTGCTGAAATCCAGGTGGTTATGTCAATACTCAGCTGTTGGGTGACCCAGGACCAGGGGCTCCTTCCCTGTCCCTAACACTAGGGGGCGCCATAGCTCGCCTTATTCCCCGGGATACTTCTGAAGGTGAAGATGCCGGGCCTCCACCCTTGCCTTATCTCCTGAATCAGCCCTCCTTCTGTTCCCTTCACCCACCTAGGGAAGAGGGGAGCTGCCGTGCACCACAGTACACCAATCCGAAGAACAAAGCAACACAAACAAGTGTAATTGAAAATACCAGGCATACAAATATTCACTCAAATATAACAGAGGAATACATCAGGAAGTTGAGGACGGGAAAAACCAAAGTAGGAAGAGGGAAGGGAATTATCACTCTTACAAACCCAAGCAACAGTCACAGATAACTCCTCCAAACTCCTTCTTATAGTATAACCACCAAAACACCTCTCCTCCAAGCCATGGAGCATAAGTTAACTCTGACAAGGTGTTTCAATCAGGACACAGATTACATAGAGGATAGGAGTGGCTAACCAAGCTCAGCTGAGAACTCCCAGAGCTCCCAACATGGCTGATTAACCTGTTCTGTCAAACAAATTGACACCATTTAAAAAGAAGGTGAAGTGCTTCTTTTCAGCGCAGGAGTAGGAGCAATCAGATGCTGCGGTCTTCTTGCCCCTCTCTGTTGCATTAACCCGGTGACAGGTTATTTCTGCAACAAATCTGCATCGTGTGCACATACCCTCAGTCTGTCATCTACAGAACAGCAGGGTGATGCATTGGCTGAGTCAACAGGGCATGCACAGAATGTCAGAATGCAAGCTAACGAGAGGGTCACTATACAGTTTGGGGGCCATAATACAATGTGGGAGCTAATGAGAGGGCCATTATACAGTGTGGACTGCTGTGTGACATAATGTGTGGAGACTACTGTGGCAGCTATTATGAAGTGTCAGGGGCATTATACAGTATGGGGGCTACTGTGAGGACCAATAAACATTGTCGAGGCTACTGTGGAGGCGAAAATACTGTGTGGGGAACAATTTAAAGTGTGAGGACTACTGTGGGAGTCATTCTACTGTGTTTGGGACAGCAGTGGGGACATAAGTTTATGTATACGGTAACTCTGGGGGACATCATACTATATGTCGGGGAGCTGTGGGCCCATCACACTGTGTACAGGGATGCTGTTGGGGGATTATACTGTGTATATTGGAGCTCTGTCAGCATTATACTGTGTATAGGGGAGCTGTGGGAATATCATACTATGTATAGGGGATCTGTGGGACCATCATACGGTGTATGGGAGAGCTGTGGGAGCAATATATTGTGTATAGGGCAGTTGTGAGCCTAAAATGCTGTGTATAGAAGAGCTGTGGGCCCACCATACTGTGTATAGTGGAGCTCTGTCAGCATTATACTGTGTATAGGGGAGCAGTTGTCTCATTATACTGTGTAAAGTGGAGCTCTGTCAGCATTATACAGTGTTTAGGGGAGCTGTGGGATCACCATACTGTGTATAGGCGGATCTGTGGACCCACCATACTGTGTATAGAGGAGTTGTATATGGGGAACATTCTTAAATGTTAAGTGGGCACTGAAACATTATTATAAAGAGGGGCACTCAGTAATGTGACCATCAAAGTTGCACATGGAGTATTATTACTTTCTAGGGACAAAATGTGGAGGGCACATGCACAGGAAATTAATATTTTGTAGGGGCAATTTTACCATCAAGAGAGCACAGAAGCGGGATTATTACTATTTGAGGGCACAGTGGTGGCATTACTATGTAGGGCACTAAGAGGAGCTGCTATTGTACCACACAGCAGGTGCAGTAATAGGGTCACATACAGCAGCAGCGGCTCAGTTTTGGAATCAGCAGGTTGAGGAGTATGTGCAGGTTGGGGATAGATGTGAACAGTACTGGACATGTGTGAAGTGAAATGTGTCTTTGTTGTTGCAGCGCCCCAGAGTCCTGGTCGTTGCAGTAATGTTGTTCTTCCACCAGGGGGAGCGATGTTACGTCTGATGGCACCAAAGGAGTTCACCCTGCCAGGTATCACAGCCACACACACACTTCACACGCCTGTCCACCAGGGAGAGCTAAGGGTTCTGTTCACTAGGCCACTCCTCACATAGGGTAAAACTGGTGGGTTGGTTAGGAAGTTAAGGAGAAGCTGACTGGAGGGAGAAGGAGATAGTCAGTCGGAGGAGAGGAGAGTTCCTGGCTGGGGACCGACGAGGAAAGGTCTCCAGGTCGAGCTGGCTGGGGTGATCCCTGGTCAGATCCAGACTGTAGTCTGAGGAGGAAGGAAAGAAGGACACGGAGCTGCGCCTGCACCCCATGCGGCAGCCTCCTAAGAAAGGACACGGAAGGAATTGTGCTGTAGTGAGTGAGCACAGAAGTCATAGCAACAGGAGTGAAACATCGGTGGGAGACCAGCTAGACGCAGGCTGCCTCCTTCCAAAGCGCAGACCCGGTGGCTGGAACACCAAGGGAGTAATAGACTCTACGCTTTACTTCAGAGACCGGCAGGGCAGTCAATTCCAAGTTGGCTGTCCGACGTAAACACCCAAGCAGACAAGGTGGCAACATGGAGGAGGGGCAACACTAGGGTCCCCATAAAATAGCCTCAGGCCACCACCGTCATACGGGCATGTCCTATCCATCTGGGGGACAGAGAGAGAGAGAGAAGTAACAACAGTGAGGACCTTATGGTAGCTAATGCAAGTAGGGACCTACTACGTTACTGTGCGCAAGGGGAAGGCTACTGATTTCCACCTGGATAAGGGGACTCTGAAATTTCCATCAGACCGGCCAGACCCTGCCTACCCTGTCATCCGGCACTCTGGACTGTGGATGCTGAAGCCTTCAGTAAAGGTAAAAAGACTGCACCCATTGTGTCCTCGTTATTCACAGTGCCTTGCACCATCCACCATCACCATCTTCATTTCTGGGAAGCCCTGGGGATATACTTCACTTATGGGAAGGTACATCTAGCTGCCATTCCATCACCCCAGCGGACCCCTAAGCAGCGTCGGTCACCCTGACCGAATACCACAGGTGGCGTCACGAACACTACCGTTATCTACGAACTTTGCCTTTTATTGGGCACCCCTCATAGGGCTACTGTCCGGGTCGGGCCACCGTGACATCCTCGCTGAGGGAACTGAAGGACCCGGTACCGAGTACCCCATTGCCCTTACGTGGGGGCGATCCAAATCTTGGCGTCACAAACAGGATGGACTTAAGCCTGAAAAATCGGCTCATGTGCACCTAAGAACTGTGTCAGAATCGTATAAGAACTGTGAATTGCTTAAAGACTGTGTATTGCTGTTTCCAGCCAAAACCGCCGCCATTACCGTGCCATGAGGAGCGCTGGAGAAGAAGGAAGGCGTGCCATGGGAGGAGACCGCGACAGCGGCACCAAAAGTAGCGACCGCCCCCTCCGACTACGGCTGCAGCATGACGAGCTCAGGAATGCGGGAGCTCAAACCCCAGAAGATGGAGGAGCAGCATGTGTATGCTACCGAAGGTCCCGGAGCAAAGCTGGCGACCAGCGGGTGCCGGAACAACGACGAAGTGACCCAGGACCATCTCGGGCAGCTGGAGGTGAACTCGAACTTGCTGCTACTGAAGGAACCGAGCCATTCACTTCCGGACGCAGAGCCGACCGCAGCGGAGGAATGGAAGTCGGAGCTGAGCGGGAGGGTCCCACTGGAGGAATCGCAGTTCGAGCGGCAGCCGACTCCAGCGTCCTCATCAGTGGAGCGGATCGTCATCGGTGGAAGCACATCAGACGCAGGTACGGCAAGCGCCCCTACCCCACCGACTGCTCCCCACCTGGACTTTGACCGAACCCCAGCCACTGTTCGGGTCCTGATGGCTCCCAACCTGACCAACGAGACGCTGCCCCCACTACCGACATCCATGGGCATACCGCTGGACGTGAGCCATTTGATCTTCAAATGGGACGCTCCAAGGACTAGACTAGACGGATCTTAACAAGAAGGTTCCTATCTTGTGATCCTCACATGGGAAGAATACAAACAATGTCTAGTGTCGCAATGGGGGGAGCGGAATAAATAGAAGGCTCAAGGTGACACATCGACCGCTAAAACCCGGCGAGGCGACAGTCCCCCGGGGAGCTATGGCATAGTAGTGACCTACCACCTCCAAAGAGGGAGGGGTTTCATTCAGGAATCTGGGATAGTGCCCAAGGTTCGGGTTGACAGAAGAGAAGTGGCATCTCACCTTGGAAGGGGGCATCTGGACCGAGACTTGTGCCCCGGAGATCCAGTGACTTACACGCATCACTGGGGTGAAAAAGGATGGTACGCTCGAAACGTTAAGAGATGTGCACCATTAACAGCGCCACCTAGTGTTAAGGAAACAACCCCAACCGCTACAGCTGTTGAACCACCGAGGGTCCTGCAAGTTAACATCACCCCTATCGTATGTCCAGCTACCACGGTAGTGGTTACAGAACTAACTCCCAGCGTGGCTCTTGCTTCAGCTGCCCCTGAACAGAACATTGTGAGTACACAGACCCCAATCCAGAGTGAGGATGCACTCTATGTAGTACCCGGTGGTAGCTGTCAGTACCCAACAAGGCTACCACCTCCGGTACTACCCCCAGAACTCCAATAAACCTCGGAGCCCTGAAAAACTGTACATAGTTTAAAAACATTCTCTTTTGCTTCAAAACCCGTTGAGGGTTAATCCTTAAAGGGATCCCTTCATTTACCCGGGATCCCTATTTGTTCCAGTTTTGCACAAGTTTATCATGGTTTTAAAGAACATTGGAATCATGGACGGTGAATGATTCACAAACTGTTCCTGTATATAGTTTGCACCTTCTTAAATGTGCTCTCTACTGGCTTTACAAGAAAGAAGACTTTGCGAAGAAACTGTTCCTGATGATGACGTGAAAGTTTCTCTTGTCTTAAAGTTTATAAGTGACTTGTTGATTGTTTGCACTACCTCAGAAAAGACTAGTTTTCCCTTTTAAAGGGAATGTTCATTTGTTGCACCTTGCCAAAAAGTGATAATGTTGCCTTAAGAAGTTAGATACTCATAATGTTTTTATAGTGATAGTACATAGCCAGAAAGTTAGAAAGTGGTAAAATGTTTAATGATGTACTTTAAATAAAATTGAGGTTTTAGTAAGAAAGATGCAGTAGGCCCGTGGGGGTAGACAGATAGTCCTGCATATGAAGAAGAAAGATAAGGAAAATGTTGAATTGCACATTAAGGGTTAATGATAGTATACCCTTAGAGGGTACTTGCACTTAGTAAGATAGAATACCTGTATGGGTAATTATGTTCCATAGTAAGTTAGTAATTGTCTCTTTTCTACTTTTGCCTTAAGGTACCGTCACATTAGACGATATCGCTAGCGATCCGTGACGTTGCAGCGTCCTCGCTAGCGATATCGTCCAGTGTGACAGGCAGCAGCGATCAGGCCCCTGCTGTGCTGTCGCTGGTCAGGGAAGAAAGTCCAGAACTTTATTTGGTCGCTGGACTCCCCGCAGACATCGCTGAATCGGCGTGTGTGACACCGATTCAGCGATGTCTTCACTGGTAACCAGGGTAAACATCGGGTAACTAAGCGCAGGGCCGCGCTTAGTAACCCGATGTTTACCCTGGTTACCATCCTAAAAGTAAAAAAAACAAACTTTACATACTTACCTACAGCCGTCTGTCCTCCAGCGCTGTGCTCTGCACTCCTCCTGTACTGGCTGTGAGCGTCGGTCAGCCGGAAAGCAGAGCGGTGACGTCACCGCTCTGCTTTCCGGCCGCTGTGCTCACACAGACAGTACAGGAGGAGTGCAGAGCACAGCGCTGGAGGACAGACGGCTGTAGGTAAGTATGTAGTGTTTGTTTTTTTTACTTTTAGGATGGTAACCAGGGTAAACATCGGGTTACTAAGCGCGGCCCTGCGCTTAGTTACCCGATGTTTACCCTGGTTACCGGCATCGTTGGTCGCTGGAGAGCGGTCTGTGTGACAGCTCTCCAGCGACCAAACAGCGACGCTGCAGCGATCCGGATCGCTGTCGGTATCGCTGCAGCGTCGCTAAGTGTGACGGTACCTTTAAAGGGTAATACGCACAATGTAAATATGTTCTTGTTTGCAACGTTCAAGTGTTTTCACCTCCCATAAAGGGAAGCACTGTTAAATTAATTGTAAAGAGACTGCACCCATTGTGTCCTCGTTATTCACCGCGCCTTGCACCATCCACCATCACCATCTACATTTCTGGGAAGCCCTGGGGATATACTTCACCTGTGGGAAGGTACACCATCTAGCTGCCATTCCATCACCCCAGCGGACCCCTAAGCAGCGTCGGTCACCCTGACCGAATACCACAGGTGGCGTCACGAACACTACCGTTATCTACGAACTTTGCCTTTTATTAGGCGCCCCTCATAGGGCCACGGTCCAGGTCGGGCCACCGTGACATCCTCGCTGAGGGAACTGAAGGACCCGATACCGAGTACCCCATTGCCATTACGTGGGGGCGATCCATTGTGATCTCTGAAGACGAATCCTGGCTGGAAGAAGTCGACATGTCGGTCTGGGCCAGATGGAAAAGATGGGAAAAGTGAATGACTCCATCAGAAAGAATGTCCTCTGTATGTCAACATCTATAGCTGTACTGTGATCTCTATATGTCATGCAGGACTGGTATCTACCAATATAGAGTATGTCACCGTATGGCGGTAATATCAGTGCTGGTCATTGTATAGAGATTTATTTTCAATAACAGTGCAGTCATCTCCTGAGGAACCCCTATACCCACGTAGGTATAATCATGGTTACCTGGTTAAGGGCCGCAGGCGGACACAGCCAGAAAAGGGCCCATGTGCAAGAACAATATACGGGCCCTTTGCAGCCCAAGAGCTCCTAAAATACAAAATTGCACTTTATTTAGAGGTAGAAATTGGCCCCCTTATCTCTTGGGCCCATGTGCTGCCACATAGGTTGCACTAATGATATGTCCTCTGTAAGATTGCTCTTACTGAGTGTATTGGGGGATACTTGCTTAGCACGGGATTCAAGCACACGGGCATGGTTTTTGAACACAAAAGAGTCAATACGGTTTATTTTATACAGCATAAACCGTGTCGTAAGCCAAGTTGCATATCACTGACTTACATGTAGTCCATTCTTTAACACAGCAAGATATGGTTTAACTCATTATCTTCACATTAACAGGTTGCAGCAACTAAGCACACTGGTCCTCTCTTGACCAGTTGCTGTGGGTTACCACACAGTTCATATCCCAAGCACCAACAGTCTGTATAGGTATCTGACGGGAGCTCCTGCTCCACCTGCTGACTCCTTGTCAGTCCTCTCTTCCGGGAAAGCTGCCTCACAGGAATCACCAACTTGCCTGTGCGGCATATCTTAGTCAGTCCAGATCCACCGAAGGACGGTAGCTTCCCCAACCCAGACCATCTAGGTCCACAGTTCCACTGTGCGCTGCTCAAAGATCCGGTCCTACTCCCAGGACCTCCCAACACAAGAGTGTGGCCTGTCCAGATGCTATGTGTTATGTTTGCTAATGACAGGTGTTATGAAGGCAATCCAGAAACACAGTGTGCTTAGCGATCAGAGCGCACACAGTGATCTGACAAATACCCAAAAATACAAGAACGAGCTCTGAGACGTGGAAACTCTGTAGACTGCACACCTGATCCTATCCTAAACACAACTAAAAGCGGCTGTGGATTGCGCCTAACAACTACCTAGGCAACTCGGCACAGCCTAAGAAACTAGCTAGCCTGAAGATAGAAAAATAGGCCTGACTTGCCCCAGAGAAATTCCCCAAAGGAAAAGGCAGCCCCCCACATATAATGACTGTGAGTAAGATGAAAAGACAAAACGTAGGGATGAAATAGATTCAGCAAAGTGGGGCCCGATATTCTAGGACAGAGCGAGGACAGTAAAGCGAACTTTGCAGTCTACAAAAAACCCTAAAGCAAAACCACGCAAAGGGGGCAAAAAAAACCCCACCGTGCCGAACTAACGGCACGGCGGTACACCCTTTGCGTCTCAGAGCTTCCAGCAAAACAAAAGACAAGCTGGACAGAAAAAAAGCAACAAAAAAGCAAAAAGCACTTAGCTATACAGACCAGCAGGTCACAGGAACAATCAGGAGAAGCTCAGATCCAACACTGAAACATTGACAAGGAGCAAGGATAGCAGCATCAGGCGGCGTTAAGTAATGAAGCAGTTAACGAGCTCACCAGAACACCTGAGGGAGGAAGCTCAGAAGCTGCAGTACCACTTGTGACCACAGGAGTGAATTCAGCCACAGAATTCACAACAGTACCCCCCCCCTTGAGGAGGGGTCACCGAACCCTCACCAGAGCCCCCAGGCCGACCAGGATGAGCCGCATGAAAGGCACGAACAAGATCGGAAGCATGAACATCAGAGGCAAAAACCCAGGAATTATCTTCCTGAGCATAACCCTTCCATTTAACCAGATACTGGAGTTTCCGTCTAGAAACACGAGAATCCAAAATCTTCTCCACAATATACTCCAATTCCCCCTCCACCAAAACCGGGGCAGGAGGCTCAACAGATGGAACCATAGGTGCCACGTATCTCCGCAACAACGACCTATGGAATACATTATGTATGGAAAAGGAGTCTGGGAGGGTCAAACGAAAAGACACAGGATTGAGAACCTCAGAAATCCTATACGGACCAATAAAACGAGGTTTAAATTTAGGAGAGGAAACCTTCATAGGAATATGACGAGAAGATAACCAAACCAGATCCCCAACACGAAGTCGGGGACCCACACGGCGTCTGCGATTAGCGAAAAGTTGAGCTTTCTCCTGGGACAAGATCAAATTGTCCACTACCTGAGTCCAGATCTGCTGCAACCTATCCACCACAGAATCCACACCAGGACAGTCCGAAGACTCAACCTGTCCTGAAGAGAAACGAGGATGGAACCCAGAATTGCAAAAAAATGGAGAAACCAAGGTAGCCGAGCTGGCCCGATTATTAAGGGCGAACTCAGCCAACGGCAAAAAGGACACCCAATCATCCTGGTCTGCAGAAACAAAACATCTCAGATATGTTTCCAAGGTCTGATTGGTTCGTTCGGTCTGGCCATTAGTCTGAGGATGGAAAGCCGAGGAAAAGGATAGGTCAATGCCCATCCTACCACAAAAGGCTCGCCAAAACCTTGAAACAAACTGGGAACCTCTGTCAGAAACAATATTCTCAGGAATGCCATGCAACCGAACCACATCATAATTACGCTCAGCGGGTGAAAACTTCCTGGAAAAGAAAGCACATGGTTTCATCACTGAGCAATCAGAACCTCTCTGTGACAAAACCGCCCCTGCTCCAATCTCAGAAGCATCAACCTCGACCTGGAACGGAAGAGAAACATCTGGCTGACACAACACAGGGGCAGAACAAAAACGACGCTTCAACTCCTGAAAAGCTTCCACAGCAGCAGAAGACCAATTAACCAAATCAGCACCCTTCTTGGTCAAATCGGTCAATGGTTTGGCAATGCTAGAAAAATTACAGATGAAGCGACGATAAAAATTAGCAAAGCCCAGGAACTTTTGCAGACTTTTCAGAGATGTCGGCTGAATCCAATCCTGGATGGCTTGGACCTTAACTGGATCCATCTCGATAGTAGAAGGGGTAAAGATGAACCCCAAAAATGAAACTTTCTGCACACCGAAGAGACACTTTGATCCCTTCACAAACAAAGAGTTAGCACGCAGGACCTGAAAAACCATTCTGACCTGCTTCACATGAGACTCCCAATCATCTGAGAAGATCAAAATGTCATCCAAGTAAACAATCAGGAATTTATCCAGATACTCACGGAAGATGTCATGCATAAAAGACTGAAACACAGATGGAGCATTGGCAAGTCCGAACGGCATCACTAGATACTCAAAATGACCCTCGGGCGTATTGAATGCAGTTTTTCATTCATCTCCTTGCCTGATTCTCACCAGATTATACGCACCACGAAGATCTATCTTAGTGAACCAACTAGCCCCCTTAATCCGAGCAAACAAGTCAGATAACAATGGCAAGGGATACTGAAATTTAACAGTGATCTTATTAAGAAGGCGGTAATCAATACACGGTCTCAGCGAACCATCCTTCTTGGCTACAAAGAAGAACCCTGCTCCCAGTGGTGATGACGATGGGCGAATATGTCCCTTCTCCAGGGATTCCTTCACATAACTGCGCATAGCGGCGTGTTCGGGCACGGATAAATTAAATAATCGACCTTTAGGGAATTTACTACCAGGAATCAAATTGATAGCACAATCACAATCCCTATGCGGAGGTAGAGCATCGGACTTGGGCTCTTCAAATACATCCTGATAATCAGACAAGAACTCTGGGACCTCAGAAGGGGTGGATGACGAAATCGACAAAAATGGAACATCACCATGTACCCCCTGACAACCCCAGCTGGATACCGACATGGAATTCCAATCCAATACTGGATTATGGGTTTGTAGCCATGGCAACCCCAACACGACCACATCATGCAGATTATGCAACACCAGAAAGCGAATAACTTCCTGATGTGCAGGAGCCATGCACATGGTCAGCTGGGCCCAGTATTGAGGTTTATTCTTGGCCAAAGGTGTAGCATCAATTCCTCTCAATGGAATAGGACACCGCAAAGGCTCCAAGAAAAACCCACAACGTTTAGCATAATCCAAATCCATCAGATTCAGGGCAGCGCCCGAATCCACAAACGCCATGACAGAAAACGACGACAAAGAGCATATCAAGGTAATGGACAGAAGGAATTTGGACTGTACAGTACCAATGACGGCAGACTTAGCGGACCGCTTAGTGCGCTTAGGACAATCAGAAATAGCATGAGTGGAATCACCACAGTAGAAACACAGACCATTCAGACGTCTGTATTCCTGCCGTTCAACCCTAGTCATAGTCCTATCGCACTGCATAGGCTCAGGTTTAACCTCAGGCAGTACCGCCAAATGGTGCACAGATTTACGCTCGCGCAAGCGTCGACCGATCTGAATGGCCAAAGACAAAGACTCATTCAAACCAGCAGGCATAGGAAATCCCACCATGACATCCTTAAGAGCCTCAGAGAGACCCTTTCTGAACAAAGCTGCCAGCGCAGATTCATTCCACTGAGTGAGTACTGACCATTTCCTAAATTTCTGACAATATACTTCTATATCATCCTGACCCTGGCACAAAGCCAGCAAATTTTTCTCAGCCTGATCCACTGAATTAGGCTCATCGTACAGCAATCCGAGCGCCAGGAAAAACGCATCGACACTACTCAATGCAGGGTCTCCTGGCGCAAGAGAAAATGCCCAGTCTTGAGGGTCGCCGCGCAAAAAAGAAATAATAATCAAAACCTGTTGAATAGGATTACCAGAAGAATGAAGTTTCAAGGCCAGAAATAGCTTACAATTATTTTTGAAACTTAGAAACTTAGTTCTATCTCCAAAAAAACAAATCAGGAATAGGAATTCTTGGTTCTAACATAGATTTCTGATCAATAGTATCTTGAATTTTTTGTACATTTATAACGAGATTATCCATTGAAGAGCACAGACCCTGAATATCCATGTCCACACCTGTGTCCAGAATCACCCAAATGTCTAGGGGAAAAAAAAAGTGAACACAGAGCAGAAAAAAAAAAAAATGATGTCAGAACTTTTTCTTTCCCTCTATTGAGAATCATTAGTTAGGCTCCTTGTACTGTTATGTTTGCTAATGACAGGTGTTATGAAGGCAATCCAGAAACACAGTGTGCTTAGCGATCAGAGCGCACACAGTGATCTGACAAATACCCAAAAATACAAGAACGAGCTCTGAGACGTGGAAACTCTGTAGACTGCACACCTGATCCTATCCTAAACACAACTAAAAGCGGCTGTGGATTGCGCCTAACAACTACCTAGGCAACTCGGCACAGCCTAAGAAACTAGCTAGCCTGAAGATAGAAAAATAGGCCTGACTTGCCCCAGAGAAATTCCCCAAAGGAAAAGGCAGCCCCCCACATATAATGACTGTGAGTAAGATGAAAAGACAAAACGTAGGGATGAAATAGATTCAGCAAAGTGGGGCCCGATATTCTAGGACAGAGCGAGGACAGTAAAGCAAACTTTGCAGTCTACAAAAAACCCTAAAGCAAAACCACGCAAAGGGGGCAAAAAAAAACCCACCGTGCCGAACTAACGGCACGGCGGTACACCCTTTGCGTCTCAGAGCTTCCAGCAAAACAAAAGACAAGCTGGACAGAAAAAAAGCAACAAAAAAGCAAAAAGCACTTAGCTATACAGAGCAGCAGGTCACAGGAACAATCAGGAGAAGCTCAGATCCAACACTGAAACATTGACAAGGAGCAAGGATAGCAGCATCAGGCGGAGTTAAGTAATGAAGCAGTTAACGAGCTCACCAGAACACCTGAGGGAGGAAGCTCAGAAGCTGCAGTACCACTTGTGACCACAGGAGTGAATTCAGCCACAGAATTCACAACAGCTATCTAGGACTTTAGTCCCACACCCCAGGACACCAAGTCCAAAGCCCCACCACATGCCGTTCAGGAATCCTACTCCCAGGACTTCCAACACGGGCTTCCAGGACCTTGTACTTAGACCCTTCAGATCCAAACGCAGGAACCACACAGGACCCACACACTGGTCACATTAGTAAGTCTAACCTCTATTGTTGGTAAAATATTTGAAGGGTTTCTGAGGGATGTTATTCTGGATTATCTCAATGAGAATAACTGTTTAACTCCATATCAGCATGGGTTTATGAGAAATCGCTCCTGTCAAACCAATCTAATCAGTTTTTATGAAGAGGTAAGCTATAGGCTGGACCACGGTGAGTCATTGGATGTGGTATATCTCGATTTTTCCAAAGCGTTTGATACCGTGCCGCACAAGAGGTTGGTACACAAAATGAGAATGCTTGGTCTGGGGGAAAATGTGTGTAAATGGGTTAGTAACTGGCTTAGTGATAGAAAGCAGAGGGTGGTTATAAATGGTATAGTCTCTAACTGGGTCGCTGTGACCAGTGGGGTACCGCAGGGGTCAGTATTGGGACCTGTTCTCTTCAACATATTCATTAATGATCTGGTAGAAGGTTTACACAGTAAAATATCGATATTTGCAGATGATACAAAACTATGTAAAGCAGTTAATACAAGAGAAGATAGTATTCTGCTACAGATGGATCTGGATAAGTTGGAAACTTGGGCTGAAAGGTGGCAGATGAGGTTTAACAATGATAAATGTAAGGTTATACACATGGGAAGAGGGAATCAATATCACCATTACACACTGAACGGGAAACCACTGGGTAAATCTGACAGGGAGAAGGACTTGGGGATCCTAGTTAATGATAAACTTACCTGGAGCAGCCAGTGCCAGGCAGCAGCTGCCAAGGCAAACAGGATCATGGGGTGCATTAAAAGAGGTCTGGATACACATGATGAGAGCATTATACTGCCTCTGTACAAATCCCTAGTTAGACCGCACATGGAGTACTGTGTCCAGTTTTGGGCACCGGTGCTCAGGAAGGATATAATGGAACTAGAGAGAGTACAAAGGAGGGCAACAAAATTAATAAAGGGGATGGGAGAACTACAATACCCAGATAGATTAGCGAAATTAGGATTATTTAGTCTAGAAAAAAGACGACTGAGGGGCGATCTAATAACCATGTATAAGTATATAAGGGGACAATACAAATATCTCGCTGAGGATCTGTTTATACCAAGGAAGGTGACGGGCACGAGGGGGCATTCTTTGCGTCTGGAGGAGAGAAGGTTTTTCCACCAACATAGAAGAGGATTCTTTACTGTTAGGGCAGTGAGAATCTGGAATTGCTTGCCTGAGGAGGTGGTGATGGCGAACTCAGTCGAGGGGTTCAAGAGAGGCCTGGATGTCTTCCTGGAGCAGAACAATATTGTATCATACAATTATTAGGTTCTGTAGAAGGACGTAGATCTGGGTATTTATTATGATGGAATATAGGCTGAACTGGATGGACAAATGTCTTTTTTCGGCCTTACTATGTTACTATGTTACTATATTATATACCTTTTAACCACTCCCAAGGGTGGGAGTGGGTGTGTGTGGCTATTTTGTCCTGCCCATCTCACATAACTAGCCCTGCCAGCTTCCCATGATAAACATACAACACTATACTGTACTTATAGGACTACAGGTCCCATAACACCACATCGCTTCAGGCTGGCAGCGCAGAGTCTTCTCCTCTGCGACACATATATCGGCCATTCACCACAATGCCGGACTTTGTCCTATTACCACAGCTATGCATGCAACTGCCATGCACTCTCATGGCCTCAATACACCTCTGTGCGCATACTGGGGAGACCATGCAGCGCCCCCTACCTGTTACAGGGGTCACTACATCACACCTCCTTTAGGGGCCCACTCACATGTTTCACCCCTCTGTGCTGAACCCCTAGCTATGCCTCTGATGCTAGGTTCATCCAGGTCCACTGCCTCAAACCACATACACTGTCCAGACCTAAACCCATAATCTCCATTGATACTGCACCCTTGAAATGGGTATCTTACTCAAGTCCGAGGGTTGCATCTACAGGTAGAAGCCATGCACTCAGAAAGTAATGACTGCTATGTGTTAGAGGGTCTGCCCTCTCCTGTGGTTCTTGGACTACCTTGGCTCACTCTGTACAACTCTGCGGTAGATTGGCAAATTTGGGAGGTGGTAAAGTGGAGTGAGTATTGTCAAGGACATTGGTTGGGCACCCAGCTTGCAAGGGTGTATACCCAGTCTGTGCCTAAATACCAATCATATTTTGGGGATGTGCTTTCGTCCTTATGACTGCACCGTTAATCTGGTCTCTAGAGCCAAGCTGCCAAAGAGCAGACTATATAATATCTTGGGTCCAAAATCTGCACCAAATCTGCACCTGAGGTCACTGGCAGGTCACCTGCGTTTTTGATGCGTTTTTATATGCGTTTTTCAATCGGATTTGTGTGTGTTTTTGTAAGCTAAATAAAGATATACAAAAAAAAAGAATTGTGATGGAATTTCTTGTCCAACCTCTTCATTTACATACTCCATTGAAGAATAATGTTTACACACACACAGCTAGATAGATATCTATCGTATCTATCTATCTATCTATCTATCTATCTATCTATCTATCTATCTATCTAACATATACATCTATCGTATCTATCTATCTATCTATCTATCTATCTATCTATCTATCTATCTATCTATCTATCGTATCTACAGTATCTATCTATCTATCTAACATATACATCTATCGTATCTATCTATCTATCTACTATATAATTGTCTAAGGGGTACTTCTGTCTTTCTGTCTGTCCTTCTGTCTGTCGGCAACTTCCGTCACGGAAATCCCGCGTGGCTGATTGGTTTCGCCAGCTGCCTGTCCTGGCTGCTGTGACCAATCAGCGACGGGCACAATCTGGCCGAGAATTAGTCCCTCTCTACGCCCCTGCAGTCAGTGCCCGGCGCTCGCATACTCCCCTACAGTCAGCGCTCACACAGGGTTAATGCCAGCGTTAACGGACCACGGTATGCCGCGGGTAATGCACTCCGTTAACGCTGCTATTAACCCTTTGTGTCCCCAACTTTTTACTATTGATGCTGCCTATGCAGCATCAATAGTAAAAAGATGTCATGTTAAAAATAATAAAAAAACCTGCTATTCTCACCTTCCGTAGTCCACCGAGGCGCGTGCGGCTGCCACCATCTTCCGTTCCCAGAGATGCATTGCAAAATTACCCAGAAGACTTAGCGGTCTCGCAAGACCACTAAGTCATCTGGATAATTTCGCAATGCATCCTGGGAACGGAAGATGGCGGCAGCCGTGCGCGCATCGCCACAGCTTCGCTGGATCCCGGCTGGTGAGTAAATAACTATTTTTTATTTTAATTATTTTTTTTTAACAGGGATATGGTGCCCACACTGCTATATACTACGTGGGCTGTGTTATATACCACGTGGCTGCTATATACTACCTGGCCAGTGTTACATACATGCGTGGGCTGTGCTATATATTACGTGGCCAGTGTTATATACTGCGTGGGCTGTGTTATATACTGTTTGGGCTGTGTTATACTGTATACTGCGTGGTCACTGTTATTTACTGCGTGGCCTGTATTAACGCATCGGGTATTCTAGAATATGTATGTATGTATATAGCAGCCACCTACAGTAGTATATAGCACAGGCCACGTAGTATTTGTCTGCTATATACTACATGGCTCCTATATATACATACATACACACATATTCTAGAATACCCGATGCGTTAGAATCGGGCGTTTATCTAATCTATCATATTTATCTATCGTATCTATCTATCTATCATATCCATCTATCGTATCTATCTATCTATCTATCATATCCATCTATCGTATCTACCTATCGTATTTATTTATGGTATCTATCTATCGATATATCTATCTATTATCTACTGATATACAGTATCTATCTATAAATATATCTATCGATATATAGATATATAAATAGATAGATATATTGATATATAGATAATAGATAAACAGATAATAGATTAATAGATACGATAGATAGATAGATAGATAGATAGATAGATACGATAGATATAAACAATAGATAGATACGATAGATGGATCAAACATGCGAGAAACTCGGATGAGTCTCGCATCTTAATACCCAGAACTGCCGCCGGCACTCGGGAGCGGACAGTGCAGCTTCATGCATTTCTATGCAGCCGCACGCTCCAGTCCCGAGTGCCGGCGGCAGTGCCGGGTATTAAGATGCGAGACTCGTCCGAGTTTTTCGCATGTGTGATCCCAGCCTTAAAAAAGACACATACACCCATGAAATCTGTGTTAGGCCGGGGTCACACTCGCGAGAAACTCACACAAGTCTCTCGCTTCAATACCTGGCACTGCCGCGGGCACTCGGGACCGGAGTGTGTGGCTGCATGTATTTCCATGCAGCTGAACGCTCTGGTCCTGAGTGCCCGCAGCAGTGTCGGGTATTTACCCTGGCCTTAAATGCAATATGTTTAATTTAAAAAAAAATTGAAAAAAAAAAATGGCGTGGGCTCCCGCGCTATTTTCTGCGCCAGAGAGAGAAAGCCAGCTACTGGGGGACTAATATTTGTAGCCTGAGAAGGGGTTAATACCCATGGAGCTTCCCAGGCTATGAATATCAGCCCGCAGCTGTCTGTGTAGCCTTTACTGGCTATAAAAATAGGGGGTTCCCCCCCAACAAAATAATGCGGGGTCCCCCTATAATTTATAGCCAGAAAGGCTACACAGACAGCTGCGGGCTGATATTTATAGCCTAGAGAGGGACCATGGATATTGCCTCCCCCTCCCCCTCGGCTACAAATATCATCCCCCAGCCTTCTAGAAATGGCGCATCTGTAAGCTGCGCCAATTCCGGCTCTTAGCCTCTCTCTTCTCACTCCCGAGTAGAGGTGGGGTATGGGGTAATAAGGGGTTAATGACACCTTAGGTGACATTAAGCCCGGTTAATAATGGCGAGGCGTCAATAAGATGCCTATCCATTATTAATCCTAGTAAAGTGTAAATAAAGCACAGAAACTAGAAAAAAAAGTATTTTAATGAAATGAGCACACACACTTTTTGACCATATCTTTATTGTACGCTCAATCCTCTTGAAGACCCTCGTCCTGCAAAAAAGCCAAAAAAAAAACAAACCAAATTTATATTCCCTGTCCGCAGATATCCCATAACGAGTGTCCCAAGACGAATCCAGCTCTGCTACATCTGGATGCCTGACATCCAGACATAGCAGAGCTTCTAGATGATCGCTGAAGATAATTCTCCAATGATCACCTACATTCTAGCACTCACGGTCAGCTGAGATAACCCCTGGTCACGTGCACGGCAGTTCTCGCGGTAAGCTAATTTATCGCAAGAACTTATCATACCGCGAGAACTGCAGTTGACGCGGGGCTTCTGGCAGCGGGACAGGTAAGCCGGCATGTGACATGTGTAGTAAGCTGCATTAACGCAATACTACGCATTTCACTAATCATTAGATGCGGTTTTACCGCATCTAATGATTATCTATGGGAAATTTATGGCGCGGTGATGGAGCGTCGCCGCACTGTAAACAGACATGCTGCGTTCTGAAAAGACGCGCCGCGTGTTCGTTTATGCGGGTCTGCCGCCTGCGTGTTTTACCGCATAGTGGAGATGGGATTTCATGAAATCCCCTCCACTATGCTGTAACATCTGGACGCTGCGTGTTTGACACTGCGGCTCTACGCAGTGTCAAACACGCAGCGTTTCCTAAAAGCGGACACATACCCTAACTCCTCAACAGGCAAGATGTGCATTGTTCTTCACCAGGTTTATCTTTTTTGTTATATATAGGTCAGGGAACAAGAACATTAAGGCGGATGCATTATCTTGTTGTTTTCCTGCAGATGGATATAATCATGAACTGGTGCCTATACTACATAAAGGGGTGGTTATTGCTTCTATATGCTCCAATCTTGAGAAAGAGGTTGTTGAGGCTCAGGGGGACGCCCCTGCTGCCTGTCGGTTAGGTAAACTGTGAATCTCCGTCTGAGAGTTCTTAGTGAACATCATGATTCGGTCTTGGACAGACATCCCAATAATAAAGCTATCACAGATCTTCTTAGGGTGGTTTCACACTTGCGTTTTTGTCTGCAGCGTTTTTTGCACAAAAAAAGCATGCATTTTTTCCCTATATTTAACATTGAAAACGCATGCGTTTTTTTGTGCATGCGTTTGCATGCGTTTTTGAACGCATGCGTTTTTTACTGCATGCGTTCATTTTCAAAAATGCAACTTGTAGTATTTTTGAGGGGCGTTTTTTGGACACATAAAAACGCATGCGTTTTCATGCGTTTTTTTTGGGCCAAAAAATACATTGGAGTCAATGGAAACGCATGCGTTTTTTTGTGCATGCGTTTGTTTGCATTAAAAACGCATGCGTTTTTATATTAAAAAACCAGAAAACACACTGATATGCCACCCTACAACATAAAGGTGATAAAGGGGATCCTAACCCTAACCCTAAAGGGATCCTAACCCTAACCCTACAGGGATCCTAACCCTACCCCTAACCCTAAAGGGATCCTAACCCTAACCCTAAAGGGATCCTAACCCTAACCCTAACCCTAAAGGGATCCTAACCCTAACCCTAAAGGGATCCTAACCCTAACCCTAACCCTAAAGTGAGCCTAACCCTAACCCTAACCCTACCCCTAACCATAAAGGGATTAGGGTTAGGGGTAGGGTTAGGGGTAGGGTTAGGATCCCTTTAGGGTTAGGGTTAGGATCTCTTTAGGGTTAGGGTTAGGGTTAAGATCCCTTTAGGGTTAGGGTTAGGATCCCTTTAGGGTTAGGGTTAGGGTTAGGATCCCTTTAGGGTTAGGATTAGGGTTAGGATCCCCTTTATCACCTTTATGGTGGAGGGTGGCATATTAGTGTGTTTTCTGGTTTTTTAATATAAAAACGCATGCGTTTTTTTGTGCATGCGTTTACATGCGTTTTTTCACCATGCGTTTTTTTTCCCAAACGCATGCGTTTAAAAACGCAAGTGTGAAACCAGCCTTACTTTGCGTTTTTGGTGGTCAGGGGTACATCAAAATGCATAGCTCCCAACCGTCCCTCATTGTGCGGGACTGTCCCGGTTTTGATGCTTTGCCCCGCTGTCCAGCACGGGATGCTCTGCTTCCCGCAGACAGCAGGAGAAGCAGCCGACATGCCCCCTTGTGTTAAGCCACGCCCCTTCCCCTGCAGTCTGTTTTTCTTCCAGTGTGCGCGGTACAGCTCAGAGGGAGAGAGAGGGGACATTTTTGAGATATGTGTCACCCCCCTTGTGTTAGGCCACGCCCCTTCCCGTATGTTCCTGAGTGAGTCTCCAGTGTGCGTGCGGTACAGAACTTCAGAGAGGGTGACACTGAGAGGGGACACTTCTGTTCTTTCAGGTACATAAGTTACAACACAGTCAGTCACCACCTCCAGGGCTTATCTGCCAAACACACAGCCCTGGGTGCCGCAATAAGCAGCAGACCAGTAGACTGCTGAGCTAATCATGCCTGGCTAGTAAACTAATCGTGCGTGGAATGAGTGGGGCTGAGCAGGGTGGGGTGGAAACACTCACAGCCTCCTCTGTTACTGGCCTCTGCTGCTGAGATTGCAGATTGACGTATCAGGTATGGAGAAGTCTGTGCAGTTAGCCGTGTGTGTACGAGGTCAGGTGTATGGAGGGGAGCTAAATGTGTTCGAGGTGTATGGAGCGGAATCGTGTTGTGTATGAGGTGTACGGAGTGGAGCTAAATGTGTACGAGGTGTATGGAGCAGAGCTGTGTGTGTAAGAGGTGTATGGAGCAGAGCCTTGTGTGTATGAGGTGTATGGAGCGGAGCTGTGTGTGTACGAGGTGTATGGAGCGGAGCCGTGTGTACGAGGTGTATGGAGCGGAGCCGTGTGTGTACAAGGTGTACTGAGCAGAGCTGTGTGTATGAGGTGTACGGAGCGGAGCTAAATGTGTACGAGGTGTATGGAGCGGAGCCTTATATGTATGAAGTGTATGGAGTGGAGCTGTGTGTGTATGAGGTGTATGGAGCGGCGCTGTGTGTGTGTATGAGGTGTATAGAGTGGAGCTGAATGTGTACGAGGTGTATGGAGCGGAGCTGAATGTGTACGAGGTGTACGGAGCGGAGCCGTGTGTGTATGAGGTGTATGGAGCGGAGCCATGTGTGTATGAGGTGTATGAAGTGGAGCTAAATGTGAACGAGGTGTATGGAGCGGAGCTGTGTATGTACAAGGTGTATGGCGCGGAGCCTTGTGTGTATGAGGTGTATGGAGCGGAGTCGTGTGTGTACGAGGTGTATGGAGCGGAGCTGTGTGTGTACGAGGTATACGGAGCAGAGCCGTGTGTGTATGAGGTGTATGGAGCGGAGCCTTGTGTGCATGAGGTGTATGAAGCGGAGCCTTGTGTGTATGAGGTGTATGGAGCGGAGCTGTGTGTGTACGAGGTGTATGGAGTGGAGCCGTGTGTGTATGAGGTGTATGGAGTGGAGCTGTGTGTGTACGAGGTGTATAGAGCGGAGCTGTGTGTGTACGAGGTGTATGGAGCGGAGGCGTGTGTGTATGAGGTGTATGGAGCGGAGCCGTGTGTGTATAAGGTGTATGGAGCGGAGCTAAATGTGTACGAGGTGTATGGAGCGGAGCCGTGTGTATGAGGTGTATGGAGTGGAGCTGAATGTGTACGAGGTGTATGGAGTGGAGCTGAATGTGTACGAGGTCTATGGAGTGGAGCTGAATGTGTACAAGGTGTATGGAGTGGAGCTGAATGTGTACGAGGTGTATGGAGCGGAGCGGAATGTGTACGAGGTGTACGGAGCGGAGCCGTGTGTGTATGAGGTGTATTGGCCTACCGCCTCAACGCATTAACCTAACTATCCCTGTGTGGCCCATAAAAAAAACAAAACAAAAAAACATAATTGGGTTCCTCATATCATGTTCTCATACACTTTACGCAGTTAATAGCCCTCTGTGTCTGTACTGCTACAGACTGCTACGACCCATGACCGTTTGCTCCCATTAAGTGAACACACAACAGTTATCAGAACTTTAAAACTTTTATTGGGAAATATGCTCATAACATTTCCATCTTTTCCTTTGGGTAAATATTTTTGGTCGCAGCTTAAACCGGCAATATCTGCCAACAAATGGGGTGTAGGGAGATTACTGCCATCCGGTCTCCCAGGCAGGTATCTTCACCACCAACAAAAACTCCACCCTTCCGCCAAGGAGGAGCGACTATAGAGAGCTACGACCCCCCCACGAATGCATCGCCTGAACCACCCCTTCTCTAATACCATTGAGGAAAATATCTAGGCCCGCCTCGTTCAAATGGACTCCATCTGGAAGTAGAAAACTGGAATTGTCCCCTTCCAGCCGATGGTGCCGAACAACTACACCATTCTTAAATCTTACGAAACGTGATATCCTCTGGTTCAGCGTGCGTCTGGATCTCTCCATAGCATTCAATTCCCTGGCACTCCGCCAAACCAGCCTTGGGATAACCTCGGACCAGACTGGGCGCATCGACTGGAAGAAACTCGGGAACTTGTCCATGTCTGATCTGATCAGCGTAGGTAGCTCAGCCAACGGAGACGAAGCCAGGTCATTTCCTCCGGCATGGATAACCACAATGGTGGGGGATGAGGCCACCCGTGCAATGTGAACCATCTCCGGAAGAACTTGGGACCACATCATGCCTCTCAAACCACGCCATAACACGTCGACATCGTTGAAGCCCAAGGATCGCCCTCCTGGGCACAATTCGGCGCGGCGAGCAGCCCAATAGATGTACGAGTGACCCACTATCCAGACGCTGGGTCGCACCCCATCTAGGAATAAAATATACAGTTAGCGATAATCAATAAATCAACAACCCAAGGAAGTACCCCCAATGATACTGAAACTGTTCCGTATGTCATAGAACCGAAACCACTCAAACTTATAACAACAAGTCAGGCCTGATGTATCTAGTAAAGCAGCGGGATTTCCATCTACCCACCCTTTGAATCTCTGATTCAAGCAAACCCGCTCTAGATGCTTCTGTTGCTGCACCTATCCGAAATGAGTGAGTCCCAAATTTCGCCGCAGGCATTCCCAATCGTGACAATACGCGTCTCAATATAGCTAAAAATTGGCCCGACACTAGGGGAAGCCCATTCTCATGAATGAAAAGCTGGGAACCATCCTTTCTCACCCGCATGTATTCCTTTATTAACACTAATGGGCAGATGTCCTTGTTGATGGCAAATATTGGGAACCAAGTTCCCCTACCTTCCTGATCAGTTTTGGACTTACATATTCTAATCCTAATACCATCCTCACAAATTAGTATGTCTTCTCGCCTGAGGCCACCCGGTTTATTCAGAGCCGTAGGTACAATCTCACTGACCCGCATGGCCCCAAAGAATGCTAGGCCAAAAGCCGCTGACATTAGCGCAGCCTCGTATTTAGAATCGCACACAGATTCCGAAGCCTTAACCAAGCTCACTAGCAAATCGAAGGATATAGGACCCCTGTTATCACCATGTTTATCCGCTCGTCGCCAACCTTTCAATAACTGACTGACTAGGAAATGTTTCGTGGAATCTGGCCAACCTCGCAGCTTGAAATGGAACGCTAATGCAGACACACGGTTGCGCGCTACTGAGCCCGACACCCCTATGGCATGCATTTTGGATAGAAATGCCATTGTCACCTGCATTCGAGCCTCCTCCGAAGACCCCACTGGTTTGCCGTCTGCTAAAAGACACCACTCCTCCCACGCCTTACCATAGGCTTTCCAGGTTGATGGAGCTATCGATGAGCGTATTAATGGCATCAGGTCCCCAGGACATCCCAGATCGAATGTGGGCAATCCACCTCCTCCAAGGGCTCCTGAAGGCGCCGTCCCAGTAAATCCTGCGAGTAAAAGCCAGTTAATGCACCAGACACACTCTCATTGCTGACGGTTAGTGCATTTGCTTTAAACCAAACATTAAACGTTAAACATTTCAATACTATGAACCTAATTAGGTCTAGAACCTGCGGTGAAGGAGATGCTAGGTAGTTAATGGCATGCGCCCCGTCAACGGATTGAAGATGCAAGCGAATGCGCTTATTGGCCAATTGAGGACCCCAGATGTCCATGGCGACTGCCACGGGGACAAGCTCGATCAAGATAGCCTCTACGTTCCACTTCCTGGAAACCCAGAAAGCAGGCCAATTCGAAGCACACAGTTTGTTACCAAAGCGAACATAGAAACCCGTGTTGCTTGACGCTGCAAAAAACAAACCCATGTCCACGTTAGAGCATTCTGTCTCCTGAAAGCAAGTCCTACCATTGTAATCGCTGAGGAACAGCTTCCATGTGTTTAAATCAGAACGTAGGTGTGCTGTAATCCTGATTCTATGATGACGCTGTTTCACTCCTCTCGTGGCTATCATCAATCTGCGTGAGAAGATCCTGCCCGCTGGCATGACCCTACAGGCAAAATTTAAGGAACCAAGCAGCGACTGCATTTGCGTTAGTGTTACCTTACCAACCGAAATACATCCGCTGATGAGATCCAGCAGCTTGTCAATTTTCTCCTTCGGTAACCTAAATTCCATGGCGACCGAGTCAATTTCGATCCCGAGGAATGTGATCACTGGTACTGGCCCTATCGTCTTCTCAGGGGAAAGTGGGACCCCGAAATGTGCCATGGCATCTTTGAATTGGGCAAGGGCTGCGGCACATACATCTGAGCCCGTTGGCCCAACGATCAAAAAATCATCAAGATAGTGAGTGATGGCGGTTAGCCGGGTGATCTTGCGAGCGACCCATTCCAAAAACGTTGAACACCCCATGGGAAGACATGTGTCGTAATAGTATAGGTCCTCAAATTTAGCCCCTAGTAAGTGGTGACAATCCGGATGTACCGGAAGCAGCCGGAAAGCAGATTCTATGTCCGACTTGGCCATAAGGGCCCCCGGGCCAGCATTTCTGACGAGGTCAACCGCTTTGTCAAAGGAAATATAAGTGACGGCTGTTTCATCACTGGGGATACCATCGTTGACCGACATGCCCTTGGGGTATGAGAGATGATGAATTAATCGAAATTTACCTGACTCTTTTTTGGGAACTATACCCAGGGGTGAAACCCGTAAGTTAGGGAAAGGGGGGGAACTGAAAGGACCACGAAAACGACCCAACCTGATTTCCTTCCCCAGCTTTTCTGCTAATACGTTAGGTAATTCCCTCGCTGATTGTAAATTAGGGGCTGATTGTGGCTCGGGTGACCAATTAAACGGGATGAAAAAACCGTAGGAGAAACCGAAACGCAGTTGCCCCGCGGCCGATTTATTGGGGTATTTGTCCAGCCACGGCCCCATTCTTTCTACGCTCACCGGCGTCGTTAACCTCGCCTGTAGGGAGGGTTTTTCCGGAGATAGCTTTTTGGGGCGGACGTGTGCATTTTGCCACTGGGTGGGGACCTCCGCACGATGAACACTCATGTATATATTTGCAGAGCCCATAGAACTTACAGTGCCCTTCATTAAATAACCAGCACGAACCTGGTCTACGAATGGCTGTTGCTGCCGCGTTGTTGTTGGACCCGGCAGCGGGCCCGTGAAAGGATTGGGTTGATTTCTGAGCCATCATCAGGCGGAGCCATGAATCCGTGGCTTTCATACCCCAGCCCAATTGAGGATTGGCGGCCAATCGCCGGCGGAAATCATCATATTTCCACCATGCTGATCCCCCGTGGGCCTTATAGGAATTATAGATACTATCTAAGTATATGAATAGCTCGGAGCACCTTTCGGGGTGCTTTTCCCCCATAACGCATCCCAAGACCGTAAAAGCTTGCAACCAGTTATTAATGGTTTTTGCAACTTTTGGTTTACGTTCATATGTTTTATCCCCCAACCGTCTCTCTCTGTCAACCGAGTGCTGGTCCGTGGAAACCAGAGACCATATGTCAATGAAATCATTGGCCCAAATTTGTTCCTTGATGTCGCTATCCAAGTGGGCCCCTAATGGCGGGACACCACAAAATAGGCCATCCTTGTACACATCTGGGCGGGGAGGAGGAGGCTGCCTGCACAATCCCGCTGGTTGTAGTAATTTTGGATTGACATAAATCCTGTTTCCTGTAGTTGCGTTGGCTATTGTGTCTGAAAGGTTGGTGTTTGCTCTCTCCCCTCCCCATGCCCCGATAAAGGGGTACTCACCGATCGGTGCACCGGTATCCGGACCACTTGCTTCCCGTGCCACAGGAGTCATCGGGCCTTGCCGCTCCATGCGGTGTATGGACCTATGACGAGAAGACTCCTGCCTGTGTGACCTGCCTGAAGAGCTCCCTGATGAAGAAGGCGAGCGCCACCGCGAGGCTCTAGACCGTCTACTACGCCGGCTGGACCTAGATCTATACGAGCGCCGTTTGCTAACATGACGATCGCGCTTCCTACGCCCGCTTCTGCGATGCTCTCTGGGGGATGCCGATGATGACGATGATGATCTGCGCGCGGAGCGGATACCCGCACTCTGTCTATTGTCCAGAGCCGGGGTGCCAGCACCCTGAATCGAGGCCCGAACACTGGTTGCTATCAGTGATCGTGACGCTGGTGCGTCCTGGTGTTCAACTACTGCCGCCTGAGAGGGAGTAATTTGCCCGCCCAGTATTTGCGAATACGGGGTACTAAAAATGAGTGGGTAAGGTGGAAACTGTGATTCTCCCCCTGTAATAGCCTGGGAGTAGGCACTATGCTGACCTGTTGCTAGTATTATGTGAGGTGAAACCATATTCTGCTGCGCTATGGCTGCCGTGTCCGTGTTCCTATCAGTATTGGCAATAACCTCCCCCACGTTCCTTGAAAGTGGAGGAATACTGTACCTCCCTGCGGAGCCTCAGTCTCCCTTTCTGCCGTCCCCGAGTCCTGTGATGAAGCAGACGTTCCCTGTGCCCCCCCCATGTTGTTTCCTACTAAGTGCACAGCTCCGCCTAACAATGCTGGCACTTGCCGACCTGCACTCCCTCCTGTTATGCCCGGGGCAGAAGGGGAGATGCAGCTTATAACGCTCGTTGCTGACCCCTGTGTCTCCCCCACCTGCTGCGACGCGCTCCCTCCAGTCTCCCTGGTGCCCAGAGCAGAAGAAGCGCGCGCACGAGAGCTGCGCGCGCTCTTCCTTGAATAAACTGGCGGGCTCAGCCGTGTCGGAGGCCGGGTGGCTCTGTGAGAGCGCCGACCCTCCGGCAGCACCGCCTGCACCATGGCAGGGAAGGAGTCGCTCCCGGGCAGCAAAGCTGCTAACCAAGCGCTTCCTTCCCTGCCGATCCTCTCCCTCACCGCACTCTCCAGCAGGTCCATGATGCCGGCAGCCCAAACAGGTCCGGGTCCTGGGATCAGATGACGCATCGGCGCTTCCCGGCGCCAAGAGCAGGGGATAAGCCCCGCCCCCTCCACGGGGAGTTAACCCTGTATTCATCCTGGGTTCACTCAAGGGGAGATCTCATACAATACAGAGCGGGGGAGAGGCGCAGCAGTCAGGGGACAGCGGCTTAAGCCGCAGTGTCCCTAATACTTAGGCAGGTAACTGGTTCATGCAGCTTTACATGAACACCTTAGCCTTACACTATGGCTGGTCCGACTAACTAAAGCAATTGTTACTATCCACCTCTCGTGTCTCCCCTTTTCCTCATAGTTTGTAAGCTTGCGAGCAGGGCCCTCATTCCTCTTGGTATCTATTTTGAACTGTGATTTCTGTTATGCTGTAATGTCTATTGTCTGTACAAGTCCCCTCTATAATTTGTAAAGCGCTGCGGAATATGTTGGCGCTATATAAATAAAATTATTATTATTATTATGCGGAGCTGTGTGTGTATGAGGTGTATGGAGCGGAGCTGTGTGTGTACGAGGTGTATGGAGCGGAGCCGTGTGTATGAGGTGTATGGAGTGGAGCCGTGTGTACGGAGCGGAGCCGTATGTGTAAAGTGTACAGAGCGCAGCCGCATGTGTAGGAGTAGATATGTGTGGCCATTATATGGTACGAAGTATCATGTGCGGCCAATATACAGTATGGAGCATCATGTGCGGTCATTATACAGTATGGAGCATCATGTGCAGTCATTATACAGTATGGAGCTTCATGTGGGGCCATTATACAGTATGGAGCATCATGTGCGGTCATTATACAGTATGGAGCATCATGTGCAGTCATTATACAGTATGGAGCTTCATGTGGGGCCATTATACAGTATGGAGCAACATGTGTGGTCATTATACAGTATGGAGCATCATGTGGGGCTATTATACAGTATGGAGCATTGTGGGGCCATTATACAGTATTGAGCATCATCTGTGGCCATTATACATTATGGAGCACTGTGGCCATATGTGGTCATTATACAGTATGGAGCATCATGTGGGGCTATTATACAGTATGGAGCATTGTGGGGCCATTATACAGTATTGAGCATCATGTGTGGCCATTATACATTATGGAGCGCTGTGGCCATATTTTTTTGTTTATAATTATTCTTTAGGAAACAGTGTGATCAGCAGTGCTAAATGGGTGTGGTTGGGACGTGGATATGGGTGTGACTAGTTATGAATGGGTGTAGTCAGAGGGGTGGCCTAAAATTTGCCACGGCGCGCAGACTTTGTCCCTCTTTCCCATCTTCAAAAGTTGGGAGGTATGCAAAATGTGTGGGAGTATGTAGCCGCCTGCAGTGTCTGTGCGCGTTCTAAAACCTCTCGTACTCGCCTGTCTGGACCTCTCAAACATTGGCGATTCTGTTGTGAATTCTGTGGTCAAGCTCCCTCCTGTGGTCATTAGTGGTACTTCGGCTGGTCCTGTCTATGAGCTTCCTCTGGTGGATGTGAGTGGGGCTGTGGCTTCTGAGTTTCCTTCCTCAGGTGACGAGGTTAAGTCGTTAGGTGCTGCTCTATTTAACTCCACCTAGTTCTTTGTTCCTGGCCTCCAGTCAATGTTCCAGTATTGGTCTTGCTCTCTCCTGGATCGTTCTTGTGGCCTGTCTGCCCTGCATAAGCTAAGTTTTGCTTGTGTTACTTTTGTTTGCTATATTTTCTGTCCAGCTTGCTATATTGGTTTTTCTGGAAGCTCTGAGACGCAGAGGGAGCACCTCCGTACCGTTAGTCGTGCGGAGGGTCTTTTTGCCCCCTCTGCGTGGTTGTTTGTAGGTTTTTGTCCTGACCGCAAAGCTATCTTTCCTATCCTCGGTCTATTCAGTAAGTCGGGCCTCACTTTGCTAAAATCTATTTCATCTCTGTGTTTGTATTTTCATCTTAACTCACAGTCATTATATGTGGGGGCTGCCTTTTCCTTTGGGAAATTTCTCTGAGGCAAGGTAGGCTTATTTTTCTATCTTCAGGGCTAGCTAGTTTCTCAGGCTGTGCCGAGTTGCATAGGGAGCGTTAGGCGCAATCCACGGCTACCTCTAGTGTGGTATGATAGGATTAGGGATTGCGGTCAGCAGAGTTCCCACGTCTCAGACCTCGTCCTATGTTAGTAACTATCAGGTCACTTTGTGTGCTCTTAACCACTAGGTCCATTGTGGTTCTGAATCACCTGTTCATAACACGATTCCCAGCAGACCTTGGACTCATTTATTGGTTGATGTTACCACTGATCTACCTGTGGTGGCAGGTAATACTTTAATTTTGGTTGTGCTGGACAGGTTCAGTTAAATGTCACATTTCATTGTGCTACCCGCTTTACCGAATACTAACACCTTGGAGAAAATTTTCATCAGAGAGACTGTAAAATTACATGGGATCCGAACCGATATTGCTTCTGACCGGGGTGTGCAGTTTATTTACAAATTTTGGAGGGCGTTTTCTATTCGTTTGGGGATTCATCTGTTGTTCTCTTCAGCGTTTCACCCGCAGTCTAAAGGGCAAACTGAACGGGTTAACCAGATCTGGAGACCTATCTTAGGTGTTTTGTGTCTGAGAATCAGCAGTATTGGGTTACCTACTTACCTCTAGCTGAATTTGTGGTAATTAATTGTTGTCATGAGTCTACTGGCAAGTCCCCATTTTTCGGGGCATACAGGTTTAATCCTCAGTTCAGTTCAATTAATAGGAATCGTTCTTCTGGAAAACCTGAAGAATAATGGTTTTCATCATCAATTACGTCTGTGTGGCAAGAAGTTTTTGATAATTTGAGGAATATGGGGTCCAAATATAAGAGTGTGGCTGATCAGAGACATTTGGTGGGTCGGGACCTGTGTGTTCGTGACTTGGTAGGGTTGTCTTCAAGGAACATTAAGTTGAAGGCTCCCTATTGGAAACTGGGTCTCAGGTTCATCGGTCATTCTGTTGTTAATCCTGTAGCATTCTGCCTTGATTTGCCGCCCACTTTTAGGATCCATAATGTGCTTCATCGATCTCTACTCAAAAAATATATTGCATCATCGGTACCATCACCACTACCGTCCTCTCCAGCCATTGTGGATGGAAATTTGGAATTTCAAATAGCTAAGATTGTTGATACTCGCTTAGTTCATTGTCGCTTTAGTATCTGGTACAATGGAAGGGATACGGTCCTGAAAAGAGGATGTGAGTACCAGAAATTGACTTCCATGTGGCCAGGTTAAACTGGTCTTTTCTCATGTGGCACACCGTGAAAAACCCGGTTCTGAGGTTCCAGAGGTCCCTCATAGAAGGGGGATACTGTCATGGATTTAATGCGACAGAGAGGATCCTGAAGACCACAGCGTCCGATTACTAATACTCCTGCACTGATTAGAAGCACTTCACCTTCATATTAAATGGTGCGGGTTTCTTTTGGCAGTGCAGGGGTTAATCTGCTCATTTGAGAGTTCTGGGCCTTGGGTAGCACTCATTGCCACAACAGGCTTTTGCTGCATGATTGGAGGTTGTTGGTTGTTGTTATTTGAGAAGGTGTTTGGTGGATTTATCTGTGACTGTCCCTAGATTTTTGGTGTGTGATAATTCCCCTTCTTCTCATACTTTGGTTTAACCCCCAATCCTCCACTCCCTTGGTGCATTCTTCATGTTATTTGTTCGAGTATATTTGCATGATTGGTATTCTTCATTATCCCTGTTCATATTACCTTGTTAGTCTGGTTGGTGTATAATGGTAAACTACTACTCCCCTCTTCTCTGGGTAAGGGAAGGGTACAGACTGAGGGCAGATTCAGGAGCTAAGGCAAGGTATGTGGCCCCGGCGTGTTCATCATCAGAAATAAGCCAGAGGTACAGGGAAAGCTAGTGCTCCCCTAGCGTTAGGGACAGGGAAGAAGCCCCTGGTCCCAGGACCCCCGACAACAGTGTCCTGACACCACTTTTGCCCCATACAAAATAAAACAAGAAAAAATTCACATATTTGGTATCGCTGCATTCTTAATTGCTCAATCTATCAATATATAAAAAGAATGAATATGATTGGTAAATGGCGTAAGAAGAAAAAAATTCAAAATGCCAGAATTACCAGGATGCCAGGAATAAATGGATATTTATTGCCCTCCACGCCCATGTATATTCATTTCTCTTTAGCAGCGGGCACAGGAGTTAGCCAGAGCTGCCGGCTCCTGCCTCTGTGACCCGCTGCTCCTCCGATACCACTCCCCCACCTCAGCCAGAGCCAATATATCCGGACTATAAGACGCAACCCCCATTTTCCTCTACATTTTGTGAGAAAAAAGTGTGTGTTAGGCCGGGGTCACACTGGCGTATTGCATCTGATGCGAGAGCATTGGATGCAATATGCTAATGACACTCGGTTCCTGCTCGCAGCAGAGCAGGAGCCGAGTGTCATGCGTCTGTGCTCCGATTCTCTCGCACAGGGAGGATCGGAGCACAGCTGCGGAGGAGGCGGAGAAATGAATTTCTCCATCTCCTCCATTGCTGGGGTCCGCTTATAGTGTGAAGGTGAAAATATATATCTTTATACACTTTTGTACTTTTATGTTCTTATGCTGTGAAACAATAATTTTTTTCCCTTTGCTTGCTAATGCAAATGTAACTGTATTTAACATGGCTGCCAGTATTCACCTTTGCCCTAGTTTTTGTTCCTGCTAAGAAGCTACTTTCATTTCTAAAGCTAAAGTATCACTTCGTTTGAAATATAAACTTAAAGTGACGTGGAGGAAGGAGGAACCATCAGATGATGTCAGACCAACCACAAAGACTGAATACTAGATATATTGCTTAAACCCCGCCTAACCCCGCCCTCTGCACACCTTCCCCCAATGGACCATATAATGTTGTGTATAGGAAATAAAGAGTTCAGTTGCTGTGACGTTGCTACACCTTGTAGACACACGAGCATGCAATGAGATTGAGCCAGCCTTTGTCTGACTCATTCTTCACTCCGGTACCAATGCTCACATAATCTAATTTGGAATGACTGGTGAAGGAAGGGTATTGTCGTGACGACCCCGACAATTTGGCGCAACAAACGTGGGATGTGGCCGGCGATCCGAGACCCCCTGGACCCATGCCTGGACGTCTGTGGACGACACCCGTAGTGGCTGACCTCGAGGACTGATCACCCTCTAAACACGGTAAGTGGAGATCACATACTATGTACTGTATGTGTCACACTTGCTAGTGTTTCAGCCATTATTGGTTAGTCTGTGGTCTCCTTGGGTCCGAGGAGTGACCGGTCGAGTGGTGAGACCGAGCACGATCCCGTGCCACGCTTCGAACCAGCAACTGAGAGACGTCGCACTCTGCGCGTCCTCGTGTACACCACACCTCCTCCACCGGTCATTGTACTCCATTCAACCACCCTACCCATGACTATTGCCTAGTAGTGATAGAGTGAAAGACTGAGAAAGTTGTAGATTGGGGGCAGACTGTAATCACTGGTGTGCAGGTTAGGGAAAAATATTGAGCGCAGGGCTCTTTATTCATAGCACGTCGAACGCGAGGTTCCGTGTTTAGGACACAAGTGTTGTTGTCAGGGCGTAGTATTCTGTGAGTCATGTTGCGTCTCTTAAAGAAGAAGTCCGTGCCCCACAAGTTAAGTGAGGATGCTGTGGAAGTCAAGACAATAAGTAGAGTCACGGGAGGGGAAGAAGGCAGTCAAGAATGTTGAGAGGTTGTACAAGCATGTAGGATTGCCCTCGTCAGGGAGATTGCAGCTGTCTACATGGCACAATCTCATAGAGAACAAAAAGGGCATGTTGAAGGACAAAGGATTGTTAGAACAAGCGCAAGCTCATCTGCGAGTTGCGCGAGGCTTAAAGAACGAGGGATGGAAAGAGGTTGATGGAGAGGGAGGATCAGAGGATGTAGAGCCCGTGTTTGGTTATAAAATACCTCAATCATTGGTTTTTCTAAGGTGTTCTGGCATATGAATTGTGTGAAGGTTTTGTAGAAATTAATTGAGTCTGAGAACTGCTGTATTCCGTTACTCTGTGTGGATTTCCGAGACACCCGATGGGAGGGGGGAATCAAATAGCTGCGTTGTTGTTTTTCTTCTTTCTGTGTTGAGGAATGCTGTGATGTTCTTATCTGTTCTGTGTTTCTGGTATGGAGGGGGCGAGTCGCTGCGTCCTCTCGGAATTTTCTATCCTTGTGTAGTATGTGCAATAGTACAATATTGTATTGAAGTAGAAAAAATTATTGTAAGTTTAAAGTGAAATATGGTGTCATGTTTTAGAAGGAAACTTGTAAGAGATTGTTTGGTTATCAGTGTAATTGAAAGATTGGTAAAAGATTCACCTGTTTCAAGTTGAATGGTTGATATATAGCTAATTAAGGATTAATAGAGAAAGTGAATTCGGATCGGTTTTTGTTACGTTGAAAAAAAGGAAAGTTGTCTATTGCTATGACAAAAAAAAAACCTGGATGTTTTGTGGTACAAGAAGAAACTGAGAAAGTGACTGAGATTAATGTGTTGGGAAAGCAAACAATAAGAAATTTGGTACAGGGGGGCTCCCTGTTAGGTAATATGGTCCCTCCCCAGGAAATCAAGCCTCTTCTCCCGACTGTAAGCTCTGCAGCGATCTTTACTCGCTCTCTAGCCCCCATGCAGTACAAGGACACAGCTCCCTTCCTTATCAGTGACCCAGGCTCCAGCCCCCCTCCCTTACACAAATCCAGTCTCATACTCCAATATCCATTTTAACCCTATGTCTCGAAATCTCCCTTGCTATGTTAATTCTCAGATCAAGAGCTTGTTTTAATTAGAGTAGATGGCAGACCCAATAAACATACTCTCACAAAACCCATCCCTGTGGGACCCTTCCCTGAAGTTACTGCTCAGTTCGTAATCTCTCCTTCATGTCTGGTAAATTTACTGGGGGCAGATTTATTATCACAGTTCCGCTCCAGAGTATAATTCCAAGATGATGGTCAAATGGTATTTACGTTATATAACCCCTATGCAGATGAATATAATGAGATGTGTATCTTACACGCCCTTTCCCGATCAGTTTGCAAAAAAAAAATATGGGCAAGTGTCTTTAACCCTGTCAGTTAGAATATCCTTATGTCACGCTGCTTCAGTATGTGGATAATCTTTTCTTGTGTGCAGAGACAGAGCAGGAAGCCATTGTTGCCACTGTTAGCCTTCGCAAGTATCTGGCAGATCTGAACTGTCGGGTTTCGGCCTCGAAACTTTGGTTCTGCCTTGGTCAAGTGATATTTTTTGGTCACTGTCTTCTTCAGGGTGCCAGACACCTCACAGAAGAAAGAAAAATAGCCATCAGCTACAAAAGATGAGACTGAGCTCCAGCGTTTTCTTGGACTATGTACTTATTGTTGTCAGTGGATACCGGACGCATCCCGCATAATGCAGCCTCTCTACAATGCCCTGAAAGACTGTTCAAGATATGGTGATGAGTTTGGCAGATTCCACACTGGATACGCTGTTACTACAGAAGACACTGTAGTGCCCGGAGCTGCACTCCCTCCCTCCCTGTCAGGACAAGAAGCAGAATTTCAGGCTTTGTCTACTGCATGTGTTCTGGCCAAGGACAGGCGGGCTAATATATATACACGGACTCACAGTATGCATTTGGTATTGCTCATGATTTCGGAGCCCTATGAGCCAATCGAGGATTTGTTACTACTGCCGGGACTCAGTAAAGAATGCTGAAGCTGTTAAAACCCTAATGGACTCGATCAAATTACCTACCCAGGTGGCCATTATCAAAGTTAAGGGGCACGGTACTAGGAACAGTCCACAGACTGTTCGTAACGCCTTTGCGGATATGCAAGCAAAAGCTGCTGCTCTCCTACCCGTTGAACTGACCATACCAGCTATGGTGACCACACGCTGTCAGCGTAAACAGTTACAAGAAACACTGACTCTACAGGAACCTGATGATCTATGCCAGACTGAGGTTTTCTGCCGGACCCCACGAGACCGCTTAATGACAATGCAGAGAATATCTCTAAAGGAAGAAATGAAGCAGTGGAAGACTGATGGAGCACGTATGGACAATGGTCTCTGGAAAAAGGACCAACTTGTGTGTTTCCCCAAGTGGATGTACCCTGCTATTGCCACGTGGGCACATGGGCCCACACACCGAGGAAAAAAAAAAAAAAAAGAAAACAGGCCCTTGACCTGGTACAAAAATTCTACTGGGCTCCAGGTATTTCTACAGTCCTGACAGCACTCAACCGTGTATGTAATATCTGTCAGACCTGCAATCCCGGTCAACTTCAACGTGTACCCCCGAAGCATCTTGCTAAGCCCGACTATCCTTTCCAAAAGCTGCAGGTGAACCACATCACGTTGCCTAAGTCTGGAAGGTATGAATATTGTCTGGTGGTTGTCGACATGTTCTCCAGTTGGCCAGAAGCATTCCCCGTTACCAACGTGACTGCAAAGACCACAGCAAAGAAACTGGTGATGGAAGTCAAATGCAGATATGGTGTTCCAGAAGTTGTTGAAAGTGACCAAGGCCCGGCCTTTCCTTCTCATGTGTATCAGGAGGTTCTGACAATGCTTGGATCCATTGTAGCTCTCCATACTCCGTACCATTCACAATCTAGTAGGAAAGTTGAGAGGCTGAATGGCACACTGAAGGGACAATTGACCAAAATGATGCAGGAGACTACGGCTCCATGGCCAGGGCTCTTATATATTCGTACTACCCCTATTGCAAAACATGGCCTGTCCCCATAGGAGATATTGTTTGGTGCTAGGTTCTCAGTTCTAAATTTCAGTCTCAGTAGTTGTCAGAAGAAACTGACCGTGCTGTTCAATATGTTATTCAGCTTAGTAAAAATGTTGCTAACACCCATGTTTTAGCTTCTTCTTCCCTTCCAGATTCAGCAGAAACCGACACTTGTCACAATTTGAAGCCTGGTGGTCTTATGGTCGTGAAAAGCTATGTCAGGAAAACTTGAAGGAAAGAGCACCTGGATCCACGCTTCACACTGTAAAAGAGACCGGACCAGCGCTTAGTCGCAGCAGTGATTAAAGAAAAATGTTGTTGTTGTTTTTGGTCCTGGGGCTGGGGGTCATCCTCGCCCCTACCTTTTCGGCCCCTATTGTAAATAAGAATTCCGGTGCCACTATTCTCTGGGTAAATTTAACGGCCCCGGTAAATATCTGGCGATTTGATTTCTGCGATGTAGTCAAGTGCACCGAGACTCAACGGGTAGTAGAGGGAATCATCCAGTATTATATATGTGTTAGAAGTCTTCTCCATAGAAACACAAACAGCCCCAAAGAAAAATTTATGGTTAGAATGGGTAAGATACAATGTAAGAGTTCAGAATATCTCTGTAGGATGTATTGCTTGTGCTGCAGCAAATGCACATCTATACACACATGCATTGTTTTTTCCTGATGACAATACCACTGCCTGTGTTATGAATCTGTTGAAGGGTCTAAAGTCCACTGATTGCTCAGATTATGTCCCACTAATTCATGAAGCACCTAAACTAAAGGTCCCAGGAGGGATAACCGTATTAGCTGATAATTATACCTGCTATAATTCCCACGACACTACAGGTACACCAGTAGGGGTCTTCGAGACAGGTTTCTGCAAAGAGAACAGTTCCCTAGATACTGATTTGCTAGCTAATCACACACAGTATATGTACGATATTTATTGGTTATGTGGAGATGGTAAGCTCCGTCCTAGGTTGCCTAATGCCTGGACAGGTCAGTGCACCCTTGTTAAACTAGCTATGCAGTTCAAGATTTTACCTTGGGATCCAGAGACACCTGATGAATATACCAGAAAGAGGAGAAGTCTCGATCAGCTCCACATGAGTTATGAAGAAGATCCATTAGTGTACATTGATGGCATTGGAGTGCCAAGGGGGGTGCCTGCCCAATTTAAAGCCCAGAACCAGATCTATGCTGGCTTTGCTTCTTTAATCCCACAAGTGCAGATTAACAAAAATGTTGATTGGATCAATTATATATACTACAGTGAACAAAGTTTTGTCAATTTTATCTGTGATGCTTTCCAGGGTATAGTTGAGGAATTGAGCCCTAACACTAGAATGACCCTCCAAAACCGACTAGCCCTTGATATGATCTCAGCTGAGAAAGGAGGAGTCTGTGGGATGGTGGGAGAGGAGTGTTGTACCTATATCCCTCAGAACTCTGGGGTAAATGGAAAGACCATGACAGCCCTTAAAAAGATAAATGGGTTAGCAGCAGAATTAAAAACTAATGCTGGAGTAGACACATCTTTCTTTTCCGGCTGGTTGGGTGGGCTCAAAGGATTTCTTCAACAAGCTTGTCTGGTACTGATTGCTCTCCTTGTAGTTGGATCAATAATCCTCTGTTATGTTATTCCCCTGTATAAAAAGGTTATTGCTGAGGCAACTCCGACTGGCACCTTCCTCAACCAAGAAGTAGACCCACTAGAGTACAATGGCACTGATCCAGGGGAAATCCCTAAGTACGTCCCCCTCAAGAAATTAGACAATACCCTCTACTCTCAGATGAAGCTAAGAGATTTAGTTTAGGGACAGCGGGAGAACTCCATGTGAAGCTAGTGAAGGGTTCAGCTGCCTGGAGGCCTCTCGCAAGGGGAGAGCTTCTGAGGTGTCTGGATGAAGAAATCCACCTCCCCTTTCTCCATCACATGGACAGTCTCGAAGGATCTTTCTTTTTAGGAAAAAACTTAGTGTTTAGGGGGGGATTGTCAAGGTGAAAATATATATCTTTATACACTTTTGTACTTTTATATTCTTATGCTGTGAAACAATAAGTTTTTTCCCTTTGCTTGCTAATGCAAATGTAACTGTATTTAACATGGCTGCCAGTATTCACCTTTGCCCTAGTTTTTGTTCCTGCTAAGAAGCTACTTTCGTTTCTGAAGCTAAAGTATCACTTCTGTTGAAATGGAAACTTAAAGTGACGTGGAGGAAGGAGGATCCATCAGATGACGTCAGACCAACCTGAAAGACTGAATACTAGATATATTGCTTAAACCCCGCCTAACCCCGCCCTCTGCACACCTTCCCCCAATGGACCATATAATGTTGTGTATAGGAAATAAAGAGTTCAGTTGCTGTGACGTTGCTACACCTTGTAGACACACGAGCATGCAATGAGATTGAACCAGCCTTTGTCTGACTCATTCTTCACTCCGGTACCAATGCTCACATAATCTAATTTGGAACGACTGGTGAAGGAAGGGTATTGTCGTGACGACCCCGACAATAGCGCACATCACTCGGATGTTATCCGAGTGGTGTGCGCTGTCTCACTCGCACCCATAGGCTTTTATGGGTGCGAGTGAGCCGAGAGTTTTCCTCGGTCTGTGACAATCGCAGCATGCTGCGAGTGTCTCGGACCGAGGAAAACGGCCAACAAAAAGTCGGCTGCTGGGAGCGGCACCATATGCTAACATTGGTCCGAGTGCAATGCGATTTTTTATCGCATTGCACTCGGCCGTATTACGGTCTAGTGTGACCCCGGCCTTATAGTCAGAAAAATAAGGTATATATCGATGCTTGTGTCAAAACATCTAACGATGTATCCCCCGCAATGACCCTAAAGGGTTTAGATGGTTGGGAAAGGGTCTAATTGTCTCAGATAAAATCATATCTGCATGGTCTAACCATCTTACTCTGATATTTATCTTATCAGGCCGGCTCCTGACTGGCTGGTGAGGTTGGCACCCTAAATGCAGGTTACGTGGTGCCCCCACTCAACGAAGGCTATCCCTCGTTGTCCCTAGTCAGCCCCCATTTCAGTATATATTAGATACTGGATTCATGACCATGCCAGGAGCATGCCCTATTGTCCAAAAGATATCAGCCATTCCTATCGTATATAATCTCCCTTCACTGACCTCACTTTGTGAAACGTTCATGCGTTAGTTAGGGTATGGGTATCAAACAGACACATTTTTAGCTAAATATTCTCAGGTGGCATACATAGACAAATGAATGAATAGAGTAACAAGTAAGTAAAAAAAGAAACCGCAAGATGGTACTCATCCACATTGTAGAGAGTTGGTGATTGATGAGGGTAGATTAGACTGCCTCTGCGCGTTTCACCCTTTGGCTCATCATGAGGCTTTGATACAGATGTCAGGTCGTCATGTTGATGTCTAGTGTGCTTTGTCCTTGCACCATGGAGCCATTTAAATAACCCTCTCTTCATTACAGCCACTCCTTCTACCTCCTGCTCCTAGAAGCCCACCGATATAGGTAGTAAGCCTTGTATGTTACTCAATGGTGTCTCCTATCCCCACCGTCTGACTTCTAGATGGTAGAGGTATCCGGGAGATTGGAAGTGACATTCCAGGTCCTGACTGCACATGCGCTATCTTCTAGATGGTACAGGTGTCCGGGAGATTGGAAGTGATGTTCTGGGTCCTGACTGTGCATGCGCTATATTCTAGATGGTAGCCGTATCTGCGAAACCGGAAGTTACATTCTGGGTTCTGACTGCGCATGTGCTATCTTCTAGATAGCAGAGGTATCCGGGAGACCGGAAATGATGTTCCGATTCCTGACTGCGCATGGCCGTGACTCACTGCATGTCACGCTGGAGCGCATACCGCCGGATGTGATGTATTATTTCCTCACAACTCTGGCCACCTGCAGTATACACCTCACCATGGCAACCGCAATAGTGTCATTCGGATGCGGTTACATTTATACAGTGCCTTGCGAAAGTATTCGGCTCCCTGGAACCTTTCAACCTTTTCCCACATATCATGCTTCAAACATAAAGATACGAAATGTAAATTTATGGTGAAGAATCAACAATAGGTTGAACACTATTGTGAAGTTTAACTAAATTTATTGGTTATTTTAAATTTTTGTGGAAATTCAAAAACTGAAAAATGGGGCGCGCAATATTATTCGGCCCCTTTAACTTAATACTTTGTTGCGCCACCTTTTGCTGCGATTACAGCTGCAAGTCGCTTGGGGTATGAAATTTTTGCCCATTCTTCCTTGGCAAACAGCTCGAGCTCAGAGAAGTTTGATGGAGATCGTTTGTGAACAGCAGTTTTTACCTCTTTCCACAGATTCTCGATTGGCTTGAGGTCTGGACTTTGACTTGGCCATTCTAACACCTGGATACGTTTATTTGTGAACCAGTCCATTGTAGATTTTGCATTATGTTTGGCATCATTGTCTTGTTGGAACACAAATCTCGTCCCAGTCTCAGGTCTTTTGCAGACTCCAACAGATTTTCTTCAAGAATGGTCCTGTATTTGGCTCCATCCATCTTCCCATTAATTTTAACCATCTTCCCTGTCCCTGCTGAAGAAAAGCAGGCCCAAACCATGATGCTGACACCACGTTTGACACTGGGGATGGTGCGTTCAGGGTGCTGAGCTGTGTTGCCTTTACGCCAAACATATCATTTGGCATTGTTGCCAAAAAGTTCGACTTTGGTTTCATCTGACCAGAGCACCTCTTCTTCCATATGTTTGGTGGGTCCAGGTGGCTTGTTGCAAACTTTAAAAGACACTTTTTATGGATATCTTTGAGTAATGGCTTTCTTTTTGACACTTCCATAAAGGCCAGATTTGTGCAGTGTACGACTGATTGTTGTCCTATGGACAGACTGTCCCACCCCAGCTGTAGATCTCTGCAGTTCATCCAGAGTGATCATGTGCCTCTTGGCTGCATCTCTGATGAGTCTTCATCTTGTTTGAGATGAAAGTTTAGAGAGTCGGCTGAGTCTTGGTAGATTTGCAGTGGAATGATACTCCTTACATTTCAATATGATCGCTTGCACAGTGCTCTTTGGAATGTTTAAAGTTTTGGAAATCATTTTGTATCCAAATCTGGCTTTAAACTTCTCCACAACAGTATCACGGACCTGCCTGTTGTGTTCCTTGGTCTTCATGATGCTCTCTGTGCTTCAAACAGAACCTGGAGACTATCACAGAGCAGGTGCATTTATGCGGAGACTTGATTACACTCAGGTGGTATTTATCATGCATCTGGTGATATCCATGTGTTCAAGACTTCAGGCAGTCATTGCCAACAAAGGGTTTTCAACCAAGTACTAAAAATGAACATTTTATTTAAAATTATTGAATCTGTCCAGTTACTTTTGGTCCCAATAAAAACAGGGTGGCACATGTTAAGGAGCTGAAACTCCTAAACCCTTCATCCAATTTAAATCTGGATACCCTCAAATGAAAGCTGAAAGTCTGAACTTCAACTGCATCTGAATTGTTTTGTTTAAAATTCATTGTGGTAATGTCTATAACCAAAATTAGAAAAATGTTGTCTCTGTCCAAATATATATGGACCTATCTGTAACTGTAATTGACTCATCTTATCTCTAAATATGTAACCAATATTCAGGTCAATTAATAACAGCAACAACAGTGCGGGGGACCCGTTTCGTAAACTACGTACAAGAAAGTTTTGATCATGCTTAGTTCATGATTCCGCAGTTCTTTAAACTGGAACAGCAATAACACATCCCAACAGAGTTAACTTATTTCTTTTTAGTCATATTCAAACTGAAAAGAAAAAACTGTTTATCTCCTTTGCCAGAGTAGCTCTGAACGGCTGCTATTCCCTGACCAGGAAAATTCTGGATCATATCGTTCCACTGGGACGGCACACCAGGGCCTACTTGCTGGTTCCACCACTGGTGTTTGGGTGGATTGGTGGCATTTGGTAGTTGGCCTGGCCTGGCCTGCTGTGCCTGAAGGGACTGAAGTTGGTACACATCTTTTGCAGTCCAGAGCGTACCACCCTTTTTTGCTGATGTGGCGGGTTCAGGTCCCTGTCAGGGTGAATTCTCTTGAAGCTCATCAAGAGAATGCCAAGAGTGTGCAAAGCAGTCATCAAAGCAAAAGGTGTCAACTTTGAAGAACCTAGAATATAAGACATATTTTCAGTTATTTCACACTTTTTTGTTAAGTATATAATTCCACGAGTTAATTCATAGTTTTGATGCCTTCAGTGTGAATGGACAATTTTCATAGTCATGAAAATAAAGAAAAATCTTTAAATGAAAGTGTTGGCACCCTTGAAATTGTTCCAGAAAATGAAGTATTTCTCCCAGAAAATTATTGCAATTACACATTTTGTTATACAAATATTTATTTAATTTGTGTGTATTGTAACAACACAAAAAAACCCAGAAAAAAAGGCAAATTGGACATCATTTCACACAAAATCCCAAAGCTGGGCCGGACAAAATTGTTGGCACCCTCAAGTTAATATTAGGTTGCAAACTCTTTGGAATAAATAACTGCAATTAATTGCTTCCTATAACCATCAACAAGCTTCTTACATCTGTCATGGGGTAAAAGACAGGAGCCAGAAGCCCGCAGCGTCTGATTGCCCCTACTCCTGCGCTGAAAAGATGCACTTCACCTTTTTAAAGGTGTATTTTTATTTTAACAGAACAGGGGTTAATCGGCCATGTTGGGAGCTAGGGATCTCAGCTTAGCACGTTTCGCCTTTCCTATAACCTATATTATCTGGGTCCTGACTGAGACACATCGTCAGATATAGCTTTTGCTGCATGTCTGGGAGCATAGAAGTTAGTGGTCATATGTGAAGGCATTTGGTGGGTTTATCTGTGAATGTTGCTTGGTTTAGTAAGTATGATAATTCCCTTTGCTTCTCCTACTTTGGTTTTTCCCCATACTCCACTCCCCTATGCATTCCTCTGTTATATGCGAGTGAATATTTGTGTGCCTGGTATTTTCCGTTGCCGTTTTTGTGTTGCCTGATTCGTCTGGTTGGTGTACTATGGTGCACAACTACTCCCCTCTTCCCTGGGTCAGGGATGGGTACAGATGCAGGGCAGATTCAGGGGATAAGGCAAGGTATGTGGCCCTGGCATCTTCACCTTCAGAAGCAACCTGGGGAACAGGGTGAGCTAGGGCATCCCCTGGCATTAGAGACAGGGAAGGAGCCCCTGGTCCCATGACAACCAAGTCGTAACAACACTTTTCAACTGGAATTTTGGTCCATCTTTTTGCAAATTACACCATGTATCTCATATTTGAAGGGTGCCTTCTCCCAACTGCAATTTTAAGATCTCTCCACAGGTTTTCAATGGGATTTACATCCGGACTCATTGCTGGCCACTTCAGAGCTATCCAGCACTTTGTTTCCATCCATTTTTGGGTGCTTGTTTAAGTATATTTGGGGTCTTAGTCCTGCTGGAAGATGAAGAGAAAAGGGGGTTCCAACATTCGCTTGATGTTGAGATTAAAACATGACTTTTAATAACATTTAAAATGAAGAAATCATAATGGTTGTATTAAAATTGAGGGTGTTACACCTGGTTCGGTTTCTGTACCTTTGCGGGGGTCCCTGTCGGGACTCCCGCTCTGTGCCGGCTCCACACTGTCATGATGCAGCCTCTGCCTCAACTTCCTCTCCTGCTTCATGGCGCGCTGCGAGCAGGTTCTCAGGCAGAGTGCTTAGGTCACGTGCGCACTCACTCCTGGTCTCTTAAAGAGACAGCGCGCATTTTTTAAATGATGCTTCTGGCCAATGGCGTGTTGTTCATTTCTATTTCTAGCTCCTCCACCATAGGGAGGGCGCCGGAGCAACAAGTATCCACTGTTGCTTCTTCCGGTTCCTGTCAGTATGTGATTCTGTTTCTGAAGTTCTCTGCCAGTGCTATGCTTATACTCTCTGTCTCCACAGATCTTCAGCTACCGGATACCCGGCTATCTTGGTCGACGTTCGCTCTGTCTACACCATATCCATCTTGTCCCGCCAATCTGGCATCCTCATCTCCAGACAAAGCCAGTACTGCTGGAACCAGCTTCTACCCGTACACCTGGTATCACCTGGTTAGCTCCACATACCCCGCCAACCCTGCTTGTCCGTAGGTTCTGCTGGGACAGCTGCCATGAGTTCGGGGTCTAACTGGAGGTAGCACCCGTGTCCCCCAGGTATTCTATTCTGACCGTTCGTGGGGACTTACCACGGGTGTCTGGGACTCATGTAGTCACTCCCCCGTCGGAGGCCCCCGGACCGTGGTCCCGAGGTTCCACGTTAAATCCTAATAAAAACAAATGTGAACTTCAACTTCTGTGCCTCCGTTTCCATTCATTACAGAGGGGGAAGAAAGTGAAGAGTAAGGGTTGGGGGAGGGATAACCAAGGAAATTAGGACGACATCAAACTACACGTTTCAAGTTCAAGGCGTTTAATCCTGACTGAGGTACTCCACTCAATTTTAATACAATCATCATGATTTCTTCATTTTAAATGATATTATTAAAAGTCATATTTTAATCTCAACATCAAGCAGATGCTGGAACCCCCTTTTCTCTTCGTCTCTGTTGCCCAGCTGCCGGGCTGGAGTCCTTGCACCGCACTGTATAATGGAGGCTACATATCTACACTTGTTGAGCTGAAAATACCTCTCCCCCTTTCCCTGTTTTTTCCTAATTATCCTGCTGGAAGACCCATGACCTAGAAAGCAAACCCAGCTTTCTGACACTGGGCACTACATTGCAATCTAAAATGCTTTGGTAGTCTTCATATTTTATGATGCCTTGCACATACTTAAGACACCCAGCGCCAGAGGCAGCAAAACAACCCCAAAACATCTTTGAACCTCCATATTTCAATGTAGCTACTGTGTTCTTTTCTTTGTAAGCCTTGTTCCGTTTTTGGTAAACAGTAGAATGATGTGCTTTACCAAACAGCTCTACCTTAGTTTCTTCTCTCCACAAGACACTTTCCCAGAAGCAGTTTGGCTTACTTACGTACATTTTGGCAAACTGCCGTCTATCTTTTTATGTCTGTGTCAGTGTTATGCTCCTGCCGCTTGCGCCGCATACTCACCTCGCTGCGGCGTCCCGGCTTGCTTCCGGTCTTCTTCCCCTGTGCGCTCGGCTCCCGCTCCACTTCTGGTGCGCGCGCGCTCTGGGTTCCTCGGCGCACGCCCATTGAAGCCTGGTCGGGTCTTCAGCGCCATCCTGTGCACTCCGACCCGGAAGCTAAGTCCCCACTCACTTTATCAGGCCGCCTCTTCCTATCGGCGGTGCCTGTTTGTCATTTGTTCTCCGTCAAGTGATTCTGGCTCCCCGCTCTCCTAGCGTTCTGTCCTATCCGGTTGTTTATGACTAATCCTGGTCTTCTCCTTGCTCTCTCCTAGTGCCAGTCCTCCTGTGTCTTCCTTCCAGTCTGCTTTCCAGTACCACTGCCTGCCTGGTCTCCGGTTCCTTCCCTCCAGTCCGTGTTCCTGTACCTTTGTTTGTCCGCCTGCCAGTCTTCCGTCATCTTCCTCCTATACCTTGTTCCAGTCTCCAGCCTGTCTTCCGTGTCCTTCCTCCGGTTCCTGCTCTCGCGGTTAGTTTCCCTGTTGGTCTCCTCCTACCAGTCCACATTCCCACGCTTCCCCTGTTGCTGCCTCCTCGTTAGTTCTGTTTTACCGTTTTGGTTACCGTCTTGCCCGTCCTCCTGTACCAGCTGCCGTGGCGATAGTCTCCTTCGGGCCTGCCCCTAACGCTCCCTGTATAGGGGGTGGAGCACTTGGTCAGCTCGCCCGTGGGAGGTTCGTCGTCGCGGTCCAGTGGGTCCACCCTTTAGTCTCCTCAATTAATCCTCACAGTCAGCAATAGGGTCCTCCTTTGAATCAACTTCTCCCCTTTTTATCTAGTTTCAGGTGTGATTTTAATTTTGCCTACACCTGTTACTTGTTACAGGTGAGAATGAACTAGCATCACATGCTTGAAACAAAGCTGTTTACCCACAATTTTGGAAAGGTGCCAACAAATTTGTCAGGCCTACTTTGGGGGTTTTTAGTGTGAAATGATGTCCAATTTATCTTTTTTTCACTGTTATTTTTTGTGTTGTTCCAATACACACAAAATGAAATAAACATGTATAACTAAACATGTGTAATTGCAATAACTTTCTGGGATAAATACTTCATTTTCTGGAACAATTTCAATGGTGCCAGCACTTTTAGCCATGACTGTATGTCTCCCATCCTGGTATATACGTCCCCTGTTTTTCTGCTGTTCTTTAACACATAAAACAAATGTGATTCTACTCACTTTCCCTCCGCTCCCTCGCTGTGTATCCTCAGACGCACATACAGCTGAAGTATGCGCTGGCGTCAGCAGGACCCCTTCACGTACGGGTCCAGTCGTAACCTCTGCAAGGCCCTTATTTTGTTTAGTGCCCACTGATGGGTACTGCACCTTATCACCTATTCGCTTTAACTGCAGTACCTGAGAGCAGCTACTAAATAGTTAAGAATGCATGGTGGCTACATGCACAGGCTGAATGCACACTAACTGGCAGCAAACGTTTAATCACTGCCAATGGGCTACATATAATCCAAATGGTGGTTGTTTAAAAGCCTATTTAGACAGGCCAACCGCATTGGTAATACAATTTTTCTGTGGTCATAGAATATCATTGTTCTTGGAGGCACATGCACTGTTTACACAGGACTGTGTGCTGCCAAGAATGAAGATTTTCAAGCAAGCTTAAAAATACTTTCACCCGAAGAATGAGAGTTCTGCTTATTCATTGAGTGATTGGCAGCCTATTAAGACAGGTCAATAATCAGGAACAAGCGTTCCTAGAAACGTTTGTTCTGATTTTTGGCTAGTGTAAATGCAATGTAAGTTTTTAGCATAAAGGACTCTATTTAGGGCAAATTCACAAATCCATTTTTCAGCTATGGACCAAGCACAAGTCTCAAGACCCCCATATATGCCTAGGCAGTCGACTTTGTGTCTGGAGACCTGCAGCTGGCCTATGCGTCAAACGCATGTATGAACTGAGTCTTAGAGCTGCTTCAGACGTTCGTGCAAATCAGTCGGAGCACAGATCGCAAATGACGGACGGGTCCCGACTTAAGTGTAAGGCTATGTGCACACTTTGCAGATTCCACTGCGGATTTTTCCGCAGCGGAATTGCAAAATCCGCAGTGAAAACCCATCGCGGTTTTTACTGCGGATTTATCGCGGTTTTTACTGCGTTTTCTTCTGCGGATTTTCAACTGCAGTTTTCTATTGGAGCAGCTGAAAATCCGCAGAAAAGAAGTGACATGCTGCGGAATGTAATCCGCAGCGTTTCCGCGCGGATTTTTCTGCAGCATGTGCACAGCGTTTTTTGTTTCCCATAGGTTTACATTGAAATGTAAACTCATGGGAAACTGCTGCGGATCCGCAGCGGTCAAATCCGCTGCGGATCCGCAGCAAAATCCGCAAAGTGTGAATATAGCCTAACAGCTTCATATATGTGTATGAAGCTGTGACACTCAGGTTGGGAAAGCCGTAGCCAGTCCATGCATTGCAGTCCGTGCTTGGACCGATTTGCACGGATGTCTGAAGAAGCCCTTAGAAGGAAGCTTTGACTTTGGCTAAAAGGATTGATTACGGGATTACCCTTGTAGGCTAAAGGTACCTTCACACTGAACAACATTCCAACAATAACAATAGCGATCCGTGACGTCACCGCTGTGCTCTGCTTTACGGCCAGCCGGCGCTCACAGTCAGTGCGGGAAGCTGAAGGCGAGGGACGTGACAGACACCGGAATGTGAGTATGTACTGTTTTTTTTTTTACATTTACAATGGTAACCAGGGTAAACATCGGGTTACTAAGCGCGGCCCTGCGCTTAGTAACCCGATGTTTACCCTGGTTACCCGGGGACTTCGGCATCGTTGGTCGCTGGAGAGCTGTCTGTGTGACAGCTCTCCAGCGACCACACGATCACGGCTAGGTCGTATCGCTGGTCGTGATCGTTGGAAAGTTGCTGAGTGTGACAGTACCTTAAATTCCCACTATGGGTATATGTTATTGTGAGCATCTGAGGTTGTGGGTTACAAAAATCACCTAGGCAGGTTAACGATGCAACTATTTTTTATTCCATACATCCATGGTTATACAACAAATCCAGGTAGATGGCCAAAATACAATGTCCTCAATACACATGATCCCTTCCCTGGGGCCAATAGTTCCACTGCCCAGGTATCAGGCAATACTCACTGTCTCCCAACTTTTGGTTGGCCCACAGATTTCGTGTCTCCTGCCAGTATAGTCTGTAGTCACAGTCCAGGGTCCTCCAAACGACAAATATCACAACTGACTTCCATGTATCCAGGACCAACAATCCTTAAGAAAATGTGTTAAATCCAGACGACAGATCCCTCAACCGTAGCAGGAGGATCCAGCCAAATCGGCAACCGATCTCCAAAACTCCACAGACCAGCCATCCATCCCATCTTCAATCCTCTCAATTCGAAGTCACCTCACCAATTGTCTGATTCAATTAACAGTATGACTTTTTCTCTCTCCCCCTTAAGGCTATGTGCACACGTTGCAGATTTGCCTGTGGAATTTCCTGTGCAGATTCTGAATTTCTTGGCAGAAAACGCAGGTCAGAATCTGCTCCTTTTTTGGTCTGTGCACATGTTGCAGATTTTTGTGCGGATTTCTTCCTTTTTCCTTTTTTTACCCCTGCAGATTTCTATCATGGAGTGGGTGCAGAAACGCAGCAGAACTGCACAAAAGAAGTGACATGCTCCTTTTTTGAATCTGCTGCGTTTTCAGTGCAGATTTTTCCGCACCATTAGCACAGCATTTTTGTTTTGCCATTGATTTACATTGTACTGTAAATCACTTGCAGATCTGCAGCGTTTCTGCGCGGAAAAAAAAGGTACACTACAGTTCTGCAGGAAATCTGCAACGTTTGCACATACCCTAAACATTTTCCATTAGCTCACAGAATGAAGCATATTCCATCACCTGGGACTGCATGTGAGACCCCCTGTGTTGACGGCTCCCCTGGGTCTACAATCACCATCCACACAATGGGCCCAAGGCTGGGAGTACAATGGCGTGAGACCTTGAGATACAGATGAGATTGATAGAATGATTGCTCCTGTCTGGCCTTAAGGTACCGTCACACTAAGCGACGCTGCAGCGATACCGACAACGATCCGGATCGCTGCAGCGTCGCTGTTTGGTCGCTGGAGAGCTGTCACACAGACAGCTCTCCAGCGACCAACGATGACGGTAACCAGGGTAAACATCGGGTTACTAAGCGCAGGGCCGCGCTTAGTAACCCGATGTTTACCCTGGTTACCATCGTTAGAGTAAAAAAAACAACCACTACATACTTACCTACCGCTGTCTGTCCTCGGCGCTGTGCTTCTCTGCTCTGGCTGTGAGCGCCGGGCAGCCAGAAAGCAGAGCGGTGACGTCACTGCTGTGCTTTCCGGCCGCTGTGCTCACAGCCAGAGCAGAGAAGCACAGCGCCGGGGACAGACAGCGGTAGGTAAGTACAGTGGGGCAAAAAAGTATTTAGTCAGTCAGCAATAGTGCAAGTTCCACCACTTAAAAAGATGAGAGGCGTCTGTAATTTACATCATAGGTAGACCTCAACTATGGGAGACAAACTGAGAAAAAAAAATCCAGAAAATCACATTGTCTGTTTTTTTATCATTTTTTTTCCATATTATGGTGGAGAATAAGTATTTGGTCAGAAACAAACAATCAAGATTTCTGGCTCTCACAGACCTGTAACTTCTTCTTTAAGAGTCTCCTCTTTCCTCCACTCATTACCTGTAGTAATGGCTCCTGTTTAAACTTGTTATCAGTATAAAAAGACACCTGTGCACACCCTCAAACAGTCTGACTCCAAACTCCACTATGGTGAAGACCAAAGAGCTGTCAAAGGACACCAGAAACAAAATTGTAGCCCTGCACCAGGCTGGGAAGACTGAATCTGCAATAGCCAACCAGCTTGGAGTGAAGAAATCAACAGTGGGAGCAATAATTAGAAAATGGAAGACATACAAGACCACTGATAATCTCCCTCGATCTGGGGCTCCCACCCCGTGGGGTCAGAATGATCACAAGAGCGGTGAGCAAAAATCCCAGAACCACGCGGGGGGACCTAGTGAATGAACTGCAGAGAGCTGGGACCATTGTAACAAGGCCTACCATAAGTAACACACTATGCCACCATGGACTCAGATCCTGCAGTGCCAGACGTGTCCCACTGCTTAAGCCAGTACATGTCCGGGCCCGTCTGAAGTTTGCTAGAGAGCATTTGGATGATCCAGAGGAGTTTTGGGAGAATGTCCTATGGTCTGATGAAACCAAACTGGAACTATTTGGTAGAAACACAACTTGTCGTGTTTGGAGGAAAAAGAATACTGAGTTGCATCCATCAAACACCATACCTACTGTAAAGCATGGTGGTGGAAACATCATGCTTTGGGGCTGTTTCTCTGCAAAGGGGCCAGGACGACTGATCCGGGTACATGAAAGAATGAATGGAGCCATGTATCGTGAGATTTTGAGTGCAAACCTCCTTCCATCAGCAAGGGCATTGAAGATGAAACGTGGCTGGGTCTTTCAACATGACAATGATCCAAAGCACACTGCCAGGGCAACGAAGGAGTGGCTTTGTAAGAAGCATTTCAAGGTCCTGGAGTGGCCTAGCCAGTCTCCAGATCTCAACCCTATAGAAAACCTTTGGAGGGAGTTGAAAGTCCGTGTTACCAAGCGAAAAGCCAAAAACATCACTGCTCTAGAGGAGATCTGCATGGAGGAATGGGCCAACATACCAACAACAGTGTGTGGCAACCTTGTGAAGACTTACAGAAAACGTTTGACCTCTGTCATTGCCAACAAAGGATATATTACAAAGTATTGAGATGAAATTTTGTTTTTGACCAAATACTTATTTTCCACCATAATATGCAAATAAAATGTTAAAAAAACAGACAATGTGATTCTCTGGATTTTTTTTTCTCAGTTTGTCTCCCATAGTTGAGGTCTACCTATGATGTAAATTACAGACGCCTCTCATCTTTTTAAGTGGTGGAACTTGCACTATTGCTGACTGACTAAATACTTTTTTGCCCCACTGTATGTAGTGGTTGTTTTTTTTACTTTAACGATGGTAACCAGGGTAAACATCGGGTTACTAAGCGCGGCCCTGCGCTTAGTAACCCGATGTTTACCCTGGTTACCAGCGAAGACATCGCTGAATCGGCGTCACACACGCCGATTCAGCGATGTCAGCGGCAGATCCAGCGACGAAATAAAGTTCTGGACTTTCTTCCCCGACCAGCGACATCACAGCAGGGGCCTGATCGCTGCTGCCTGTCACACTGGACGATATCGCTAGCCAGGACGCTGCAACGTCACGGATCGCTAGCGATATCGTCTAGTGTGACGGTACCTTAAGGTATATATAAGATACAACCTGCGCGCCTTCCTCTGCTTGCTATCACTGAATGGAAACAATGATTCCTGAGGATGAACTGACGAGCAAGCAAATCAATAATAAAATACAGCAAGCAAATATCTATTAACTTAGAATAATATTGATGTAACCAGTGCTCCATGCTGAAAAAAAGTCTCTATCCCTTAGTGCTGTGGACTCGGCTCTACATCCATTCATCCTATAGTCTTTAGTAAGTGGCCATCTCCTCACAGTTACGTTTTGATGTTCTGTATCTAACGCCCCCCCAGGGACGTACCAGGTCCGGTACTTAAAGGGATGTGTCACGGCGGCGACCCGGTCTGTGGCCCTGGGCGCCCAAGTAAAAGGGACAGTCTTTAAAGGGGTTTGTGAAATAAAGTTTGTGTTCGTGAAGCCACCTGTGGTATTCGGTCAGGGGTGACCGACGCTGCTTAAAGGGGTCCTCTGGGGTGATGTTGTGGCAGCAGGGATGGTATGTCTTCCCACAGGTGAAGCTAGGTCCCCAGGGCCGTGTAGTAGGGACAGGTGGTAGATGAAAAACTTAGGACACAGGATTGTTACATAGTTACATAGTTATTAAGGTTGAAGGAAGACTATACGTCCATCTAGTTCAACCCAGAGCCTAACCTAACATGCCCTAACATGTTGATACAGAGGAAGGCAAAAAAAAACCATGTGGCAAAGAGTAAGCTCCACCTTGGGGAAAAAAAATTCCTTCCCGACTCCACATACGGCAATCAGACTAGTTCCCTGGATCAACGCCCTATCAAGGAATCTAGTGTATATATCCTGTAACATTATACTTATCCAGAAATGTATCCAGTCCCCTCTTAAATTTAAGTAATGAATCACTCATTACAGCATCATACGGCAGAGAGTTCCATAGTCTCACTGCTCTTACAGTAAAGAATCCGCGTCTGTTATTATGCTTAAACCTTTTTTCCTCCAGACGTAGAGGATGCCCCCTTGTCCCTGTTTCAGGTCTATGATTAAAAGATCATCAGAAAGGTCTTTGTACTGTCCCCTCATATATTTATACATTAAAATAAGATTACCCCTTAGTCTTCGTTTTTCCAAACTAAATAGCCCCAAGTGTAATAACCTATCTTGGTATTGCAGACCCCCCAGTCCTCTAATAACCTTGGTCGCTCTTCTCTGCACCCGCTCTAGTTCAGCTATGTCTTTCTTATAGACCGGAGACCAGAACTGTGCACAGTATTCTAAGTGTGGTCGAACTAGTGACTAGTATAGAGGTAAAATTATGTTCTCCTCATGAGCATCTATGCCTCTTTTAATGCATCCCATTATTTTATTTGCCTTTGTAGCAGCTGCCTGACACTGGCCACTGAATATGAGTTTGTCATCCACCCATACACCCAGGTCTTCTTCATTGACGGTTTTGCCCAGAGTTTTAGAATTAAGCACATAATTATACATCTTATTACTTCTACCCAAGTGCATGACCTTACATTTATCCCCATTAAAGCTCATTTGCCATTTATCAGCCCAAGCTTCTAGTTTACATAAATCATCCTGCAATATAAAATTGTCCTCCTCTGTATTGATTACCCTGCAGAGTTTAGTGTCATCTGCAAATATTGAAATTCTACTCTGAATGCCCCCTAGAAGGCCATTAATAAATATGTTAAAAAGAAGAGGGCCCAATACTGACCCCTGTGGTACCCCACTGCTAACCGCTACCCAGTCCGAGTGTGCTCCATTAATAACCACCCTTTGTTTCCTATCCCTGAGCCAGCTCTCAACCCACTTGCACATATTTTCCCCTATCCCCATTATTCTCATTTTATGTATCAACCTTTTGTGTGGCACCGTATCAAAAGCTTTTGAATAGTCCATATACACTACATCCACTGGGTTCCCTTGGTCCAGTCCGGAACTTACCTCTTCATAGAAACTGATCAAATTAGTCTGACATGAACGGTCCCTAGTAAACCCGTGCTGATACTGGGTCATGAGGTTATTCCTCTTCAGATACTCCAGTATAGCATCCCTTAGAATGCCCTCCAGGATTTTACCCACAGTAGAGGTTAAGCTTACTGGCCTATAATTACCGAGTTCAGTTTTTGTCCCCTTTTTGAATATTGGCACCACATTTGCTATACGCCAGTCCTGTGGTACAGACCCTGTTATTATGGAGTCTTTAAATATTAAAAATAATGGTCTCTAAATGACTGTACTTAATTCCTGCAGTACTCGGGGGTGTATCCGCATCCGGGCTCGGAGATTTGTCAATTTTAGTGATTTTTAGACGCCGCTGCACTTCCTGCTGGGTTAAGCAGGTGACATTTAATTTGGAATTTTTATCACCAGTCATTTTGTCTGCCATGGGATTTTCTTTTGTAAATACTGATGAAAAAAAGTCATTTAGCATATTGGCCTTTTCCTCATCCACCATTCCACCCAGACTATTTTTAAGGGGGCCAACACTATCATTTTTTAGTTTCTTACTATTTATGTAGTTAAAGAATATTTTAGGATTATTTTTACTCTCTCTGGCAATGAGTCTCTCTGTCTCAATCTTTGCTGCCTTGATTTGCTTTTTACAGAATTTATTTAATTTTTTGTATTTATTTAATGCCTCCTCACTACATACTTCCTTTAATTCTCTAAATGCTTTCTTTTTGTCACTTATTGCGCCCCTTACAGCTCTATTTAGCCATTTTGGTTTCCTCCTATTTCTAGTATGTTTATTCCCATACGGTGTACACTGTGCACAGGTCCTATCCAGGATGCCAATAAACGTCTCCCATTTTCTTTGTGTATTTTTGTGTCTCAGGATATCGTCCCAGTTAATTGCACCAAGATCCTCTCTCATCCGCTGGAAATTTGCCCTCCTGAAGTTTAGTGTCCTTGTAACCCCTCTATTACACATCTTTTTAAAGGATACATGAAAACTTATTATTTTGTGATCACTATTCCCCAAGTGACCCCCAACACTTATATTTGATATGCGGTCTCTTTACCTTTTTACTGATGCAAGGCAGCCACAGTCCAGGGTACCGAATGTCACGGCGCCACTTCGTGCCGCCGCACCTGCTGCAGCACCTGCCGCTGTGCCTGCCGCTCACTCCTCTGCTCGCTG